>NC_061517.1:22582500-23182500 GCF_022379125.1 Scophthalmus maximus | reverse complement strand
CGACATGTCTAGCATACAGCTTTGCAGCTCCACCCCTCCCAAAGCTTTCTCACTGATCGCTGAAAAAAAAATTGTATTCTTTTTTTCTTTCTTTCTACAATGCTCGGAGCAGAGGAGGAAGCGAAGACCGACTCACCAGCCATACAGAACGGCGGTGAGGAGGAAAAGCAGACGACAGAAGAGCTGGAGAAAGGCATGAAGGCCCTTTCAACCAATGACACCTCCACCCCTGCTGCTCCACCGGCCAAACTGCAAGGTGGCACCCCAGAGGGTTCGCCCTCCAAGTCCCCGTCCAAGAAGAAAAAGAAGTTCAAGCCACCATCATTCCTGAAAAAGAGCAAGAAGCAGAAGGAGAAAGCAGAGGCCTGAGACGTACACATACACACACACACAGACACACACACACACACACACACACACACACACACACACACACACACACACACACACACACACACACACACACACACACACACACACACACACACAGAGAGCGTACTACAGTTATTCACTGATTTGATCTACTTATTTATTTTAAGTGTTCATAATAATTTTTCACATACTATTTGACCTAGGTCTTGACAGACAGACTGAAACACATGCACACATGCACACCGCACACACTTGTCTTGTAGTTGTGAGGACACCCTAAAACCAAGTGTAAGCTCTCAAACAGCCCTTTGAAATTATGAGGAAATGAGGCTAAAATGTCCTCACAACAATGGTTTGGAATCAAAATAGGTTCTCACAAGACACACACACACACACACACACACACACACACACACACACACACACACGGTGTCTGTGCATTACTCACATCTTATTTTCACCTGCTGTGCGTTCAAACCATTACTTAACTTCACTGTATAGGAATTCAAACATGTTTGCTTTACAAACTAGGATTACTACTGGGATCCTGTGCACTTACAGCTCCGATGTTTTTTTATTTCCTCTCCTCACCTTTGCAAGTGGAAATTTAAGTCCCCCATGAATTATGCACCCCTTATCTATGTATAGACACTTGACATATGCATATTGACATTCTAGTATGTTTCATTGGTTGATCATCATAGGCATCTTCTAGTCATACTTTCGTTCTAGTTATCAGATAGATGTTGCAGGTATACTATGTGAGCCCAGGTGCAGTACATGTAGAAATTTACTGATAGGTCCTGATTGTGCTCTTCTGAATGCTGGTTTTGTGTAAAATGCTCAGCCTATTGACATTGTTACAGCAGGGATTAACATGGTAAAGGAGAGCAGGGGGAAATATACTGGCTCGTAATGAAACACAAGCCGCTGTAAATGCCACAACCACCAAAAAATAGGATAAAGCATAAATAATTTGTTGCTTGTCAATGCAGTTTGTAACCCAGTAAGATGGCGATCTGAAGGTACTAAACATTCCACATTTTTTCCTTGTTTTCTTTTAAATGTATGTGTGCAAAATACCTCTTAACAGTAATTATTTTCTGTTTAAACCAGTAGCTGTTATTAAAATGCTGATGTGTGATGTTTGCCCATGGTTTTCACTTATTTTATATTAGAAAGTATAGATGAGTGTTGCAAGGTTATCATGTATCAGTCATTAAAGATCAAGTTTGATTTGAAACCAACTGGACGTGTAGTTAATACTCTTATCCCTCCCTGCTTGGTTATTATGCACTTCTTTCTATTTCCTTCCTCCTGTATTGATGAAATGAAAGAGTGAAAATGGATCACAATACCACAAATATACAATTATAGTATATGTTAATATATGAGGGTAATTTCCACCGGATGTTTGACGGAATAATCCATTTTATTTGTGTAATTGTTTATCTAACAAAAAGTGTTCACTTAAAAACGTGTTTTGCACCATCTGAACAGTCCAGACCCAGTGTCCGTTAGTGGTAACGCTCATGTTGCACAGTCGAAGCCACGCCTCCAGGTCGATAGGGGCGCTGTTACGCACAACTATTACCGGAAGCTCGGGTACCAACCACAAAAACAGACCTCTGGTTAGCAGCAGCAGCAGCAGCAGCTAATAACCTTAACGAAATTCAAACAACCCACAGTTAATACTTGAGCCAACAAATTATCTACCTGGTGCATCGTTCATCGCCAAGGTCAACATTTCATCTGTCAGGAACATGGGCCGCAGCAGGAGCCGAACTCCGCCGAGACGAGGTAAGAAAGTAGTAAAGAAGTAGCTCATTAAGCTAACGCATCACCAGCGCATGTTGAGCTGGCTCTGAAGTGGTTTTCTAATTTACGCTGGGGGAGAGAAAATGCCCCCAAGAGAAGAAAAAAGACGTAAGGAAATGCTCGCGTGAGAAGGCGTTCAGTGGCTCGTACACTTTTCGCTGACGTCGACTTCACGTGGCTGTGTTGAGGCTAGCTGAGTGTTCTGGGGCTGTGCAGAACAGTATGCATTTCCTTAACCACACTGGTGTGTAAGTGAAGCTGTTGCGGAAATTCCCGTTTGAATAGAAGGCAACTGCATTGTTTTTAATAGCTTCCATTTCATGTGACCCACTCACTCCAAATCATACCACATATCTGTAATATACCGGGGAACAGGACTCACCTCTGTCTATTGGCCTTTAGTGATTCTTACATTTTATATGAATACATTCAATTTTTGTTGGGGTCACGTGACCCTCTCACTCCAAACTAATGCAGAGTTGTATTACTACACCTCACATACTGCTTGAGTAAACCGTATCCTGGGTTTATCTGGCATCCAAGACTGTTGGTGATGGGTCTCGGGTGTAATCTGTCCATTATTCTGACGTTGAATATCAAATGATATGCGTTTTCTACAACAAATGTTGTGCTCTCCTTTTCCGGGTTCCCTGCAGAAAGAAGGCGTTCCCGCTCAACGTCACGGGAGCGCGAGCGAAGGCGACGGGAGAGAGAGCGCTCTCGTTCACGGGACCGCGACAGGCGCAGAAGTCGCTCGCGGTCTCCTCACAGGAGGCGTTCCAGGTGCGTTGCAAAGTCCTGGATAGCATTTGTCTTTGTTTTGCAGTATGTGCTTGTCTTTTCCGGTTCACGCGCGAGTGTTCGCCACCTCCTCTACAAATTTTGAGTTGTGACCACAGCAGAAGCATCTTTCATATTGTGTACTACTACATTTGTGGTCAAGCACAATTATTGCTTAAATAGATTTAAGTTAAACCATGAACAACTCAGTTGCAGGCTCGCCTGCCCTCAGTAGTTGTGATAACCCGTCCTGCAGCCATCTTTGTGTTACCTCTGCAGGTCTCCCGCTAGACGTCAACGCTCCTCCTCCCTCTCTCCTACGAGACAAAAAGGAGGACGTGATGATGAACGCAAAGAGGCCAAGGAAAAGTCCATTCAGATTTCAGGTATAATCAATAATATGCTGACGTACCATATTCACATAGATAAAGCAGGAAATCCATCTATTTGCGTTTTTTGCAATTTTGTGTTTTGCCAAAATCAATCCTACCTTTTTTTAAAAATTATTTTACAGAGGAGGACATGGAGGGCAAAACAGAAGAGGAAATTGAGATGATGAAACAGATGGGATTTGCTTCCTTTGATACCACAAAGGTGAGAAATCAAGGGTGTCCTGTGTTATACAGCCACAAGGAGGTGCAGTTTAGTTTAGATAGTTTTCATTTCATTCTTTTGCTGAGCTGAACTATTTTGGCTTTATTATGGCAGTTTCTCTTTTGCAATATTTTAGATTAATATTGACCATCAAATAAATGGTCAATTATAAAAATTTAAAAGGAAAGGTTTTGCCAATCTTTTTCAGTGGATGAAAACAGGGGTATTATGAAATCCATAGTGTACATTTAGAATATTCCTGAAAATTTTCATCAAATTGATTTATAGATAAAAATTTGCAATGGATTTCAAGCAGAGACGACATCTAGACTTGGTTGTAGTTTCTTGAAGACGTCTCACTTCTCATCCAAGATGGATGAAACGTCTTCAAGAAACTACTACCAAGTCCAGCGGCCTGTACTACGAAACAGTTAACGTCAGTTTTAACTCAAGGGTTTCTGTCCTAAGAAGCTGGTTCTCTATTAATGGGGGTAAATCACCATGGTAACTTATGCTGAACGACTAACCTACTCCGGAACAGGTAAAGTTCCAAATATGAGCTCAAAGCCTGTCACCAGTCCAACTATTGACGAATCAGATCGCCGGAAAACCAGTGTCATCGTTCTACAGGATACCGACTGGGACAAAAGAGTTAAGATTAACGTGACAAATAATAAAGAGCAGCAGATATATTGAGCTCAACAGTGACCGCCCACTGTAAGAGACGGCTCCAGTTCCAGAAGTAAATTTCCCATTCACTCGCTCCATTGATGTTTCAAGCATGGAACTGAGCCAATAAACCATGAGATAATCGCTACCATAAAACATTTTATTCAAAACAAAAAAATGGAAAAAGGCAAAGACTGTCCATAATTATTTTAAAAGTAAAGGTACTACTCATCCCATAAACCACTGCGAATGCTTTTCCAATGAATTCCAACTAATCAGAGACTTCGATGTCGCACTTCAGGATTGTGGGTAGTGTAGTGCTTCTCAATGGTATTGCGTATAAAACATGTTTTTCTTGAAACAAGAAAAATCATATCATACAGACTTGTGGCTTCAACAGATGTATATACCATCGTTTTACAACCTCATAGGTTGCAGTAAGTCGCCCTTGGATGGTTATGAAAAATGTTGATTCAGAATGAGTGGGATTTTTACTTCGGTGGACTGTTGACCTCTTGCTGTTCCAGACTTTTGTGTGTCCACTCTGGTTTTAAAAGTTTATAATAAACGGAGGGAGAGTTTATCACACAAAAAAATACACAGAATCAATAATATTAGATTCATTTGAATTTAATAAAGATTATTTGATTCCTGACAGAATCCCTGACAGTGTTTTGCTTTCTTATTCTATCACTGTAGCTCGGAACAACACAACACAAGTAGACTATGATGATAAATAGTAACAACTAAATACAATCAATCAATCAACACTCTTTTATTAGAACAATGCTCCACACACTAATCAATATTTTGTATGATCATGAATGAACAGTTCAGTGTGACTGACCTCATCACACATTATATTCTCTCCTCTGCTTCAGCAGCAGAAACAGTCTAACATCACTTCAGCTTCTCTTCATCGTAGTTTGATCATCGTCAGACAAAGGGGAAAAATATTATTCACTCAACAGTAAACTTGTTGAATTCCTGTGATTATTCACTTTATATTATTAGGCTGACTTTAAATTTTGAAAAATATTTTGAGTGTTTTTTTTCAGTTATAGTTATTTGATCGTATTATTTTCCTTTCACTTTGTGGAATGTCACTTTTACATGTCGCTTAAACCAAATTGATCTGCACGTATCAGCGTTTCTGTTCGTATCATATTCAAAACTTTATTCATGGTCTACGGTGTCGCTCTTGATTAATGACTCCACCTCGGTCACGTGAATGTGCTCGTAATAGGATAGGAAAGCTATAAGTTATACTTATCGGGATGGTCAGTGTTAGGTTAAGTCAAACCTGGTAACGGGCCCGAGTTGCTCCTGATTTAACACCTTTGTGGGTAACTATGACCTGGATGAATGAAAATCTCCACAGACACACTAATTAATGTCATTAAGGAACTTATATATAACTTGAGCTGTGATGTCTGGTCAGTTTTATATGTGAATTTAAAGATGTAGTAATATTGTTTTTCACAGGGGAAGAAACAGACTGGATCAGTAAATGCATTTGCCATCAACGTGTCCATGAAGAGAAAATACAGGTATGTCAACAACACCACCAGTAATAAAGACCCCAGTTGATGTTCAGCTTTGCGAAATTAAAATGTCAACTTTTCAGCCCCCCAGCAGTGAGCACTCACAGCATCAACCACAGTCATTGTAGCCAATCACCTCCGCAGGTGTCTCCATGCAGAGATCCCAGCTCTCCCATTGGTGCTTGGTGATGTAATCTGCAAGTGTTGCGAGGGTAACAGTGATGTAATGTTTTCTTATATATTTATTTTTTCAGGCAGTACATGAACAGAAAAGGTGGATTCAACAGACCACTGGACTTCATCGCTTGAAAGTGTCAGCGGCTCAGTGTGATACCCAAGAAGCTTACCTCTGCCCCCCTCTTAGTGGGGGATATTGTGCTATTTCCTGTAATTTCTACCTTAGTTTTGTGTGATGCATCAATTCTGTGTATATCTTTTTTACCAGTAAACACATAAATGTAAATAATGGCGCGGAGTATTAACCTGGTGTGGACACAATGCATGGAGCTGTATGTTGTTTAAGCGGCTGTTTTATTTGGAATAAAGGCATTTTCAAATGTTGCAGTTGTCAGTATGAAATCTAGATGTGTGTGTATGTAACATTTGTAAATGTGGTCACAGTATCATTTCAGTGCAACAGGCTACCGTCTAACTTATCCCTCACTTGGGTGTTACTTGGGAATGTATTATTGTGTAGCCAGAGTCAATTCGGTACTGTGTAAGTGCACCATCAAGGTTTTAGATGTAGTCCAAGACGAATTTGTTTTTTCCGTGAATACGATTCATTACATGTTTGTGAAAGTCCAGTCCTGGTTCACACTGGACATCCGTCTCATTTAAAAACGGCGTTTAAACCTTGACGTTGCGTTGCTGTCACGTTTCCAAATCAAAGGGAGTGCGCCTGCGTGGAGAGACCCTCTACGAGGCGAAGGAAGAAACCAATAGCAGGTGAGCATGTGAACCTAACCAATCCCCGATGGAGAAATAAGAGAAACAACACTACGCCAGCTAATCATTGCCGTACACCGTGAAGCAGCGTGTTAGAGGGGCTTGTCCTCTGCCAGAGGCGGGCGTTGTCACTTTAGCTCGTGGGCATTGCGGCCAATGAGTAAGAAGACTAGTACATTGGCAACCAATCAGGGCACGCCAATGTTCAGCGCAGAAACCGGGTCCATTGTGGCTCTACCCCGTACGCAGTTTGAATGGGAATTAGAACCAAAATGGCGGAAGAAGGGCCAAGTGGCAGTCAGGGCGGACCCCTCCCGATGACTGGCCGCTCGAACAACCAATAGCAGCTGGAGTTGTCACGCACAGTGTCCAATCACACGGCGGCACACAGCAGCCTGTGGTGTAGTACTGTGGCTCGCCGTCGTCCAGATCAACAAGCCCTATATTTTGGAAGCAGTTTGATAAACACTTACGGTTCTTTGGCCGATGTCAGTCGCTTTCAGCGTTTCCAGCGAGCCGTATCACGCGTATAGCAGCACTAAAATAGCCACCGGCCATACAGCCCCGAGCCGACAAGGTTGGGTGACAACGTTCGGTTGAACTTTAAGACAATCGGTTTTTTTTTTCTTTACCATTGCACGTCCAGGCTCGTCTGTGACAACCGAGCGAGCCGACTCTTTGCTTTCGACTGGCTCGAGATTTCACACTAAACAATCGCACCGGGAGCAACTGTTCATCTTTATTCTGGCAGTTGGTCACGAGGGCTAACATTAGCCAACTTGTTTTTTTTTTTTTTACCTTTTCTTCCCTCGAACAGAACGGTGCTAGACTTAATTATACATGTGCACATGAAGCAAAGCTTCGGTTCGCTTCCACCACCACCACCATCAACAACACCTACGAAGAACTACCTATAAAAGATAACAGGCTTTACTCAATTTGCAATACAAAAAAAAAAAAACGAAGCAACCACAGCTGTCGGAGGAGTGTACGCGCCAGAGCTTGTGCCAAACCATTCGAGGAGACGAAACCCGCTCGGCTCTGCAAACTGCCCGCTGCTGTCACTTTTTACTTTTTTAATTTTTTACATTTTTTGAAAAGAGCCTCCGTCCGACCCGCTCGCAGGAGCCTGCCCTTCGAACGGCGCCCCTCTCGCCCCGGCTGACAGCGCGTCTAGCCGCCTGCGCGTCGGCACCCCGAGAGCCAGGCTGCGCGCGGCCGCGGGATCCCTCGTCGGAGCGTTACATTGCCGCTGTTATTGTTGAAAATGGCGGCGATCGGAATGGTACAGATGTTGATCGAAGCAGCCGAGTACCTCGAACGCAGGGAACGAGGTAAAGTCCCGGTTTTTTTTTTTCAATGTTGTGTACCACATATGTGTGTCATGTGCGGAAAAAAAAATAAATTGCAGCGACACCCATCTCCCCGAACCACACTCTGATCTATGCACCTGTCATCGTGGAGTCTTCTGAAAACCCCCGCACCTGCCAGTTCATATTCATATCAGGCAATCGGGCTACACGTTTCATACATTAATGTCGTCGGATTTTGCACAATACGGCAGAACCCACAGTCGACACCCCCCAAAATAGCTGCTGCTCAATATTCAGACGTTTTGCATGCACGATGCACACGTGCAAACGCACAATCACACGTGCGTTTGCATTCTCTTTGGGGATACAAGGATGAATGCACATATGGCAGGTGCAGTCAAAATGTGCAGGGAGACATTGTTTTTGTGGAGGCCCCTCCTTTCCCTTCTGTTGTGGTTCACGAGTGGGTTTATTCAAGTTCAAGATGACATCATTTTGCAGCCTGTGGGGGGGGGGGGGGGGGGGTTGGGGGACAATACAGTGCAAATGTACTGCATGAAAGCCATCCATTGCATTTCTACTTTTCATGTCCTTTACATTGCCGCCGAAGGCCTGGAGGATCAGGATCAAATGTGGCACATTGTGCCATGTTTCTATTCTCGGTTTGGCTCCTTTTCCGCCTGGTGCTGTAACCCCTGCATTCTTCATTGCCAGATATCAGGACTTGTGACCACCATGTTGTTTATTTTCTTGCAGAGGCGGAACACGGCTATGCCTCCATGCCGCCCTTCATCAGCAGTCGAGAGACGGAAAGCTTGAAAAGGAAAAGCAAAAGCAAGAAAAATACAAGTAGCAGGTAAAAGCTGTTCGGCTCCTTGTGGCCAAAAAGTACACACTTGATTGTTTCCCAGCTCATCACCAAGCCGCCCATCATACCCCCGCTCCTAGTGTGCCCCCCACACGGGGTTAAACCCATTGTTCCCAGATTGATGATTGCAAATTATAATTTGTAATCAGTAAAAGTAAAATTACTTTGTCCTTTACTTCTGTGGATAATTGGGCAACTTTGTTTTTTGAATGGACTCACTCACCGATGACGAGTTTTCACATATTTCAAATTTCATTCAATCTTCCAAAAAATCCCACCCATGAAAAGTCGGTACGAGCTTCACAAACGTGTACCATTTTTTACACTCCATTTTTTTTGGGGCGTTATACATTTTCATAATTGTGCCGTTAAGGTCCATTTCGTGTAGATTAGGTTGTAACCAAATTTGGATCCTAGCTCTGAGCCTCACGGTGTAGTCTTGGGTCATTCAGCCTTTTTAATAATTCAGAAAATGTATATTTCATAGTTGTAGTATGTACTTTATTAACCGGATATATGGTCATGTCTCTGTCAGTACATGATTTTAACAATGAGAAATAAAAAAATTAGCAGTACAGCACCCAATTCTTCAAACGGCTGTCAAAAGTCCCCAGTGGGTAATACATACATACATACTTTCCATTTGCAATACATTTTGTCATAAATGCTGAAACTTTGCTTCACTTCAGCCAGTGGTCAAGTATGAAGTCCCACACTCCACAATTTGCATAATTAATTCTCAAAAAATAAATATTCTGGTTGACCTGCAGAGCTGATGGTTGAGGGGGGCTGACTATGCTTGGACTTTGTGAATCATAAACATTATACTTGATATAATTATATACGAAGTTCATTTTCCAAAGTAAAAGAAGCTTTTTGAATGTCAGCAACACCCGTGCTTCTGATATTACTCTTACACCGGTGCAAAACTTATCCCACCAACCCCAGTCATCTGTTATGGAGGAAATAAACAGTAAACTGTAATAACAGGTTAATGATAATTGGCTCTTAGAGGATCTCCAACATATTCAGAAGTAGTAAAGAAATAAGGGGGTTTTGTCTCAACATACTGTACATACAGTTAGTGCATTCTAGCTTAGGTATTTGGAGTACAGTCTATAGCTGGCTGGGACACAGACCGAAAAGTGAAATATCTATACTAAACAATTTGATGTTGAAAATCACAATGTGGGAATCTGCCACCTCTCTGCGAACACCTCTCACCTAATTCTCTTTGCGCCTAATGGCCAACTTATTCGTGACTCTACACAGAAGGTCCTTGGGCATTAACAGCTGTGGCTGCATGTGTTTATGTGAGTTTGTTGGTTTAAGGTCATGTTTAGACTCTCTGTTGTCCCAAGACGACATCTCAGTGAGGGAGCAGCCTTCTGCTGCACCAGTCACCTCAGTGGACGCGGCTGCACACACAGTGTAGATTCAGAGCTTGTTACCTGAATTCCAAAAATCAATAATATGAGGACAGATATATGACTTTGAGCGTGGCAGGATTGTTGATCCCGGCTGGTTGGAGTGTTTCTGAAACCGATCTCCTGGGATTTAAAAAAACACCAGATTGCAAGTTTTTTTTTTACACAGATTTGAGCTAAAAACAAACACACAAAAAAAGTAAAAACCTGGAGCGGAATTTTCCTAAATCTTGTGGTATCCATGACATGAAGGCCGGTTAGTGAGCAGTCAGTATGATGTTCCTAATAAAGTGTTCGGTGAACGTAGCTCATTGATCAAAGGCAGCACTGATGGCACCAAATTCTACATGACCTTAAAAAAAAAGTAATTGACTATGTTTATGTTGTGAGCATATGTGCACGAGAGACCCTGCATGACCCCTTTTTCTAAGATAAGCAGTGCCATCAAGGGACCTGCATGTTCATCAGATACAACACTGGCATGTTGCTGCCACCCCACGTGCTTCCTTTTCACCAGAAGGATAAAAAACGTGAAGGATGGGATGGGTGACGGCCAAAAAACGCTGCCCAGTGTGGGTAGGCCGAGGCAGTTGATTAATATCATAGCATAAACGCCATATTTGGTGGGCAGCGGCAATGAAATACCACAATGCACCAGAATAACACAAGAGTAGCGTGGCAGCCAGTCCGATCATGCACAGTGACCCACTCAGATTAACTGTACACTTACGTGAACCCACATTAGGCACGTCAGCCATTCGCTGCACACCTGTCCACGCTGTCATCATCCGCCCTCCAGTGCAGTGAATACCTTCTGTCAACCTGATGTGTGGAAATGTGCCTTCGGGGCACATACGGCGTGGATAATAAACTGTTGTATTTATATGTCTCTGTTACCTTGGGTAACCCAGCGTATTTATCCTGCACAAACAAGTAACACGACTGCTATACTCAAGTGGTTGCATGTGCTAAATGTTTGCCCACTTAAAATATTGAATCCCAGCCATTTTTTCTGAGTTGTTTTCATCTTGTTGTCTGAAACCATCAAAATGTTCACAAACTCATGCCTCCCATACACTAGATGACTTTGAAAAGACAAGGAAAATGCTTTTAAAAGACTTAGGTCTGATACCCTCTCACATCTTAAGACAATTTGTCATTAGTCATTGAGTTTTTAGTTGCAGTCTAGGATTTTGCAAAGACTGGGGATCTTGCAGGGTCACTATTTACAAGACCAGACAGCAACTAGATTCCTTTTTAAGATTTTTTCCTATCATGCTCCTGTTGTAAGTTTACAGGCTGATAAATTGTTGAACGATGGAGAAGAAACAGCAGATTTTAGCCACGGGTGTGCAAAGGTTTGTACAGAAAAAAAGCCAAAAAGAAAAAGAGAAGAACACCGCAGAATGTGGAGACGACCGGAATACATGCTGCAACATCGCATGGAGACTCAGATGAAGCCTCAAACGCTGCCTTTTTGAAACCAGGTAATTCCGAAACCTCGGCGTTCGAGGCTCCACCGGAGTCTATGCGATGTTACAGCATGTATTCCCCTACTCGCTTTTCTGCTTCCTGTTTGGTTCTGGAAAGAGTTCACCTGTTGGTTTGTAGACAATGTTCACAGCACTATCTGCGTGAGCAAAGACTAGAAACTTAAGGTAATTGTGACAAACACGGTTGACTTTATTGGAACGCCTTAACTCCAGTAAAACTGGATACCGACATTGGAAATTTGTCTGAGACATTGAAATCAATTGAAAGTCATTTGGTGTGAGGCCGGCATTACTTGATGTATGTGCTTCTCAACCTCCATCTCCCACCTGGTGATTTGTCTACCGTGTGATCAGATGGAACACAACTTAACAGCTACCTGCCACCACCTGATTGATTGTCCCCATTTGAACTCTGATCACATCTTCCCACACTCTTATCATTGCAGGCTTGTCGCCTTGGCTTCGAGTGTGGCTGTTCAGAACAGCTATAAACATCTCAGGTGCCCTGATCTGAACTGTCTGCTCGATGGTCGAATGCCAAGTTCAGTATCCAATGTATAGGGCACATGAGGCGAAGTATGTGTATGTACATGTATGGCTTTATGTATAAGCGTGTCACCTCTCATAACCCAGTGAGGACAATCCAGTAAGATTGTCCTCACGTCTATCGTAACAAGGCTGCTTTCCACAGACAATTCTTTACAGCATTTTCTTTTTATCCAGAAGATGGTGAGTCCGCCCCCAAGTCCAAGGTGTCATCTTCAAACGTCTTGTTTATTCTGACCAACAGACAAAAACCTGTTATACAAACTGAGAACGTTTGTCTTTTTTGTGCCTTGATAAATTAACTTTTTTGTTGCAGCCCTAATATATACATACGTATGTATGTATCCAGCCCTTTAAAGGGAAGTTGGTATTACTCAAATATTTGGTTTAGCGAGGAAAATGGCTGCTAGGCTTGACAATGTTGTGACAAATGTGGTATTCTTCCATTAACACCACACACCGAAGGAGCGTATACTGCTTCCACCTCTCATCTTCACATGCTCAACGTGGCAAAACATTTTTAGACATACCCAGTGACGAAAATGTGGGACTCACTTTCTAGACAACTCACTGAGACTAAAGACTAAAAAACCATTTAGCTCGCCAGCATTTACTTAACCATTTATTGTTGTTTAACTACAGGGTTCGGTTAAGCTGCAGCGACTCCCCCATCAGCTGTGGACACTTTATCAGCCATTACTCATCAGTGTTTAAGGGCCGCAGAGCCGTGGTGGGCCTAGATAATATCTGCTATGATGTTGGCGCTTATTCATTGATGGGCAGACCAATATCAGTATCAGGCATTTGATGTCATTCAACCCAGTATGTACAAGTACCTCCAGTTTCTGATGTGTCCTAATGCTCTGGATGTGTGAATAGTGGGGGAGGGTATTCACCGAGCTGCTGGTGTGTATGTGTGTAAGTGTGTCAGTAGTAGTGAATCCCCCTCCCCCTCATTTCTCTCTCTTGCTTGCATTTGCTCGCTCTCTCCTCACCTCCTCCATCCCTGTAGGTCTTTCCTGCTCCGTTCTCCCTCTTGGCAGGCAATGGAGAGCACCAGCTCCCCCATTACACAGATGGAGACTCGTAACATGCATCCCACCCCTCCCCACTCCTCCCCACCTCCCTGAACCAAAGGCAAATAGCATCTTTCCATAGGCTCAAGTGGGCAACTTGGCTACAGCTAGGCTTCATAAAGGGGGGGAAATTAATGTTAAGGGCCTAGAAACCACTGTGACGTCACCCATTGGTTTGAACTGCAGTTTTGAAGCCTCACATTTTGACCAGCGCCATGTTGTTGTTTTTTTGCAACCAGACATAGAATTGGTGTTGGGTCTTACTGAGAGCTCTTCCACTGTGCCCATACCTACACCTGCAGCCATGCACCGATTGGACAGAAAAGCTGTCAATCATGCCGTATCCACGTTAGGGTGCTTTATTGTCTATTTGACTCTAAACGGACCATAATTTACAAAATGAACATCGTGATGTATTGAAGTCGAGTCATTTCCTCATAGACTTTCATAGAAACCAGTGAGTTGCCTTCTGCTGGTGATTCCAGAGAATACATGCTTAAGGCACTTCATTTTCTGGACCTGGTGACTACGTCCATTTTTATGTACAGTCTATGGCCAGAATCCGAGCTGTAGCCCAGGCCCCTAGAAAGGTTCACTGGTAAACCTTCAGCCATTTTCTCATATGTCTGGAGAATCATTGTCCGCTGTTGCCCTTTCACACATGACGCACGCAAGTGGATACTAGATATGCTCCATTGGGTTTAGTTGAGGGGTGGCGTCTGGGTAGAACGTACAGGAGGCAGGACACGATGCAAAAAGTTTGCTGCAGAAATCGCAATATTTTGTGTAATGGTGTTTGTAATCTTCAAGTCTCATATATGCACGAAAGCATACTCTGTAACTGTTTGGTTCTCATGTGTATTCAATTTCACTTGTCCACAATTTACAATAGAATTATTACTACAAATATGTCCAATGTCAAATACAATCCAGTTGTCATCCAAAATGAAAAACTATTCCAGATATCCATGAATTTGAATATCCTAAAAAACTTTATGACTAGTAAAAATGTCCACAAGACAGTACAAGACATAGGCCTACACATATAATAACTTTGTAAGAAGGATTTTTGCAACCTGAAAATCTGTTGAGAGGGTTGCTTGTACACTGGAGTGTTTCTTACTCAAATTGTAAATTTGTCAGGTGAATTCATCACAGTGGAAAAAAGGATGTTGAAATCCAACAGTCACCTTGATCTGTTGATGGTTAAGGCAAGGTAATATTATAGTTGTATGGTTATTCAGTGTCATATAATGTAATCCGGTGTAAAGACAGTAGGACTCAGACTCCCTGGCCCTAATTGACAGACCAGGATTTCAGTGTACTGTACTGATATGGGATTAGAGCAAACCCTACACTATTCCACATTGCTCACAGTGAATTATCCCAGTCAGCAATCCTTCAGAACAGCGGCACCTTGTTGCATCAGGTGTGTTAGGAGGTAGAGGGCCGGAGGATGATCAAATGAGGCCAGGAGGTGGGTGGTTTCCCAGAGCCTGAAATCTAGCCTGCGTAAGTGGGATCATTTCCCTTCTAGCGCTGTTATGTCACCAGCGGCTGTCTGCCCGGCACTGGAATGTACACTGGCTGGAGTGGGCCAAGTGAGATAGAGACACCCAAAGAGACGAGCTGAAACAAGATGATACACCCACATTGCCCCCCACATGCACACAGGCAAGAGACCCATTGCGGTTTAGTGATGGCCCACAGACGGGGGGGGATCTTATCCTGTTTGATCAGTGACTTGTGTTTTCATGTTTGCTGTCAGAGGTGGACCGAGGATAGTGGAGGACAGTAAATATAAGCTTAGTCTGGAAATTCGGTTGTCCGTCATGGAGGAGGTGTGTGTTTGTGTGTGTGTGTGTGAGAGAGAGAGAGTCCTGTGAGGATTGGCCTTGGGCTGGTAACAGCCTCGGGCCTAGCAGGGCTGAAGGTGCAGCGGCTATTTTAGGACATGGGGTGGGAGGATCGAGGGGGTAGAGGAGAGTTAGGTGGAGGTAGAGGAGAGTTCAGGAATTTAGATGGGATCTTCTTCTCTGCTTTCTGTGTGTGTGTGTGTGTGTGTGCGTGCGCAAGTGCGTGCGCAGGTGCGTGCACAAGGTTTTGACACTGCAGTGCAGGAGTCACAGTGGCCCCTAGCACACTCCCATCACCCAGTTTACCCTCACCACCGTGTCTTCCCCCACCCCCACCCAGCTCAGTGCTACATGCACGACGACCAATCAGTAGAAATAGTCCTTTCTACTGCAGCTCCTGCCTTTTGTTTCTGGTGACTGTCCCTTGTTGTTCTCCACATCACGTATGAGGGTGGTCCTTAAAAAGGGTTTCCTCTGTAGAAGAAGCCTTGGGCATCAGAATACCCAGCCCTTTCCATTTTTTCCCTTGAATTTTATTTCGTCATCCATTCTGACTGCTCGTGAACTCCCACACAGCCCCTCTCTTTCTCTCTCTCTCTGAATTAAGGCCATGGACTGCAGTGATGGCTCACACAGAGGGGAAATATTTCCCTCTTCAGTCAGTCACCATATTATTATGTGTGCTGTCATTTTCTCATGGTACGTTTTGTCTCCACAGGTCTACACATAATGAAATGGAAAAGAACAGGTATGTTAAAGTGTGTGTGTGTGTGTGTGTGTGTGTGTGTTTGATTGTGTGTTGCTGCTGTTCCTCAGATCATAAGAAAACCAGCTCCCAACATAATGTGGCATTTTCCCTTTTTAATTTTAATAGATATATAGATATAGCACATTTCAACAACAATGCAATTCAGAGTGCTTAACATAAAACATAAAAATCACATTAAAATATAATAATTAAAAAGAGTAAATAAAAACATGTTGAAGTAGAATAAGACAGGTGATAATACTTACAGTGCAGAAAGACCAATTCAAAAGCTCACATCAAGTTTATTGCTGAAAGTATGTGGAGGTAGTTGAATTTTAAAATAGACAAAGTTTTGAGAGGATTTGAGCTTTCTGTCAATTCATTTCAATGGCAGGCTTTGATTTAAAAAGCTGAATATTAAAAAAATAATAATAATAATTATAAAGCATACATCTGCAAGAGCTGATCATTTCAATATTTGAATTGTTGGTTTAACAGGAGTAGTAGTAAAAATTTACAGAAGAAGTCAGTAAAATCAGTTTGATAAAGATTGGGATCACATTAGTGCGAGTGCTGAATCAGCATTAACACGATGAGCTAGAAAATGAGGGATCGAGTGATTAACAATGAAAATATGCTACAGCAGGGATCCAGTTAAAACTACAAAGTGCCTCTGCAGACATGTTAACCTGCGTCAGTTTGCCAGATCATATCTGAGGGACCCAGGAACCTTATCAAAGCTGAGTGTGCAGTATGTTAGTATTGTGTTATTTAATGAAACATGCACCTAATGCTCTGTTAAAGGAGAGAACCTTTGATGTGTTTTTTTTCTTCTTAATTTTAAAGGGAATTCTTAAAATGACAGAGATTAGCATGTATAATAATGCCCTTTGGTTCAGCGGTGGAATGGATTCGTGGGACCAATCAGATGTCATGGTTGTACCAGTTGGCTGATCTTGTTTCAATAACTTACCACTGGGCTGCCTCAACAACATTTTACCCTCACCCATCCATTATCTACATAACGCTTTATCCATTAAGGGTGAGTGGGCTGGAGCCAATCCCAGCTGACATTGGGTGAGAGGCCGGGTTCACCCCGGATAGGTCGACAACATATCGCAGGGCCAACATACAGAGACTCTCACATTCACACCTATGGTCAATTTAATGTTCTATTAACTGAACTCCAATCTAACACCAACCTGCATGTCTTTGGACTGTGGGAGGAAGGCGAGGCACCCAGAGAGAACCCAAGCATGCAAACGAGAACATGCAAACTCCACACATAAGGACCCCGGTTGGCGCCAACCAGGATGCGAACCCAGAACCGTCCTCGCTGTGAGGCGTCAGCGCTAACCACTGCACCGCCGCGCTGCTAAATGTGCGCGTGATTTCAGACTCTGAATTCATCGGTAAGAATTCATGTGTTTTTTAACGAACCCGACGAACGCTGAATGCTGCTGCGGTTTTTCCAGCATCTTCCTCAGGCGGACATGTTACCCCTTAAATATGAATCTTATTTTGGGTGTTCTTGTCTGAGCCTGCGTCACTCTCTGCTCCCGTCCTGAGCAGCAGCTTAGTGGACAGCCTCAATAATATATGGCACTGAGGCCAGTGCCTGCCTGGGATTTAGCCCTTTGCATGCTTGAGTGTGTCCTTTGCATGCTTGTGTGTGTGTGTAAGTGTGTGTGTGTGTGTGTAAATTGAAATTACGACCCCTGCCTGTTGTATTACTCTTGAGAACATTCATAGCCTTTAGCCAGTTTCTCTCTTGATGAAAGAACGCCATCTCAGGCGGATCGTGAATTACTCATGGCGAGGACTCCAAAACTCTGCACCCCCCCTTCCCAACCCACACCTCCTTATTTTTATCCTGCTTTATAAAACTCCAACCGCCTCTGGCTGTCATAAAACGCAGACTTGCAGAGTGTGCGTGTGGGAATCATAAAGTCCACGTAACGTGACTCTAGCCACCGCCATGCCTTTTTGCCTTTTTTTTCTTCTCCCATCTAGTCCTCGGCGGTTACTCCTTGAGGTCAGAGGGCGAGAGTGAGGGTGGTAGGGTGATTTACTGTTGTTCAGTCAAAGTGCATGGTGGTGACCTATCAGTTTTAGAAGGTTTAGCAGGTCAGTGGACGAGAAAAAACGTTCTGAATTGCAAGGCGCGACCCGGTTGCAACTGTCTTATGTTTGCGTGCATGTACATGTGCACATTTGACTTTTTACATGCAAGTTTTTGCCAGCTAGTCCGGGGGCAGTTGCTGCTGGGGGTCAGAGGGCGAGAGTGAGGGCGGCAGGCTGATTTACCGCTGGTCAGTCAAAGTGCATCATGCTGACCTGGTCATAGTGTTTAGTAGGTGAGAGGCGTCTCTAAGAGACAGCATTTTTGTGGGTTGCAAGGAACGACCCCCCCCCCCCAAAAAAAGTTGGAATTGCACGCTCACCTTATTTTAGACCAAAACAAATGCACTTGCACCAGACTAATGCACTTGCAATTGCACAAGCGTGTGTGCTACTAGATCAGAGAAATGTAGGCTCTGGCTTCAGGCTGATGAGCACACAGTCCTGCAGCTTCACATACACACTCACCTGTTGACACACCGCACCGACGCCACGCTGAACCAGAGTAACCTGTCGCTGAAATAGCACTGTGAGTTGCTGCCACACCCCAATGTGTCTCCTCTCACCCAGACGCCATGTGACCTGCTCTGGGTCATGGGTTCGCTGCTCCTCAGCGTTGTTTAACTAACATTATCTAGCCCTGCTGATCCATTATTATGTAAGCACGACACAAGCCGGGGCATTTCCGTGTTATGTTGCGACAGTGGGCATGCCCTTTGCACTGAGTCGGCTGAATACTGTTTGTGTGTGTGTTTGTGTGCGTCCCCCGGCCACATACAGAGTGGTCTTCTCGTCCCTCCGCGTTTCTGATTTTGAATCTGAAACTCTTTCTGGCAGTGACGCTCACATCAGGATTACCTGCAGCACAAGATAATTAATGAACAGCTCATCCACAGGCGGCCCTCAGCGGCCAAAACAACATTTTTGCACTCACTCTCAGCAAAGAGGCTGACGTACACACGCCCACTTGCTCAGCCACACGCGCGCACACGCACACGCACACGCACACAGGCATACAGACAAACAGACACGTACGCACTCCGCCGAGGCTGGATCTGGAGGTGTGTGTTGCGTAACGGCGGGGTCAAGTGGTCACAAACACCCACCAGACCAACTTAACAAATGCCACGGCTGCCGGCTGGAGAGGAGACAAGGAATTCAAGTGTGTATACGTGTGCTTGCATGTGTGTATGTGTGGTATGTCTAGTTAAGATATGGACGTTTTGTCACAGATGATCTGTGGATTTCACCACATCTCCGTTTTCCTTCCTGCCAAGCGAGGATCTGTACGCTGCTGCTCGAAAACGCCCTGTGTAGCAACATGATGTAATGATGTTACAATGCTGACTTCCTGGGAAGAAATCTACACAAGAGGGTCTCAAACATATATAACCAAGGCCAAACCTTTTACTCACTGCCTCTTAATGTTGACAATTAACTCCAGCCCTTTGTGTCCAAAAGCACGAGGAGCAGAACACATGTACAGAGAAAATACAAGAAACATCACTGACATTTAAGTGATTTTGTTTTTCCTCTCTTTTTCTGTTTGTTGGTGAGACTGTGAATCAGTCTCCCTGTTTCATTGTTGGGTGGATATTTCTTTATTATTCTATATATCTTGACCCCAACGTTGCATTCAAGAGGAACTCTGGAGCCTTTTCATATGATATACTTGGATTCTTGGCCTCTTGGAGTCGGCGTTGATTTTTTGAAAATTTGTGATCAAATTCTGAGCATATGAATTTATTCTTTTATATGGTTGCCACAAAACGTCTGCAGTGGACCAAAAGAAATGTGTGCATGATGTGCAATGCTCCACATTTTATAGATACAAAAATTACCAACCGCTGGTAATGATACAAATTTATAATTAACCGTCCCAAGTCTCAATTCACACAGAGCGTTGTAAATGACGGTGGGATTTCGGACAAGGACGATAGCTCTAGTATTGTTAGATTGACTTTGGACCTTTAAAAACATGTCCGCTGTGAGTCAGACAATCTCCAAGTGTGTAAAACATTGTTGTATACCAAAAGATGGCTTTGATATATTCTTTCATAATTTTTGTGCAATTTTTGGTCACATTTCTTGCAAGTCTGCCAGTATATAGACATCATGTAAAGATCTCCAGTGATGCTTTAAGATGTATACAAAATACTCTACTAATACTGAGATCAATAATTCATGGCTGGAATATTTTTTCGACAAAACGCCTCGTGAAAAACCTACTCTTCCTGCTTCAGTGAAACGTCCAATCTTAGTGTTATATGTGACCTGGGGTGGTGTCACGGCCACTTGAGCAAGTGTATTTGTGCCGAGCACAAGCAGATTCATTTGAAAACTGCCTTTTTTATTTCCAAACTCTGCACGTACATCATTCTGCACGGAGAAGCTCAAACTCCCAAGTGAAGTAAATAAATAAGCTATTCGTATTTAAGTAGAAAAGTAAACCATCAACCACAGTATACTGTATTTGCAGAGGACAACTTATGAGTAAACTAAATCTGTTAACTCAAGGCTTTCTTCTGAGGAAGTAGTCAAATGTCTTAACTGTTGTCGCTTCACACTTTTTAATATTTCCAAAACTCAAGAATGAACTTTGACATGTTTGCTTGTAGATCTTTGCCGAGGGGTTGACTTTCCCTCTTTGTTTCTCTTTTTCCAGACGGGCACATCTACGGCTGTGTTTGGAGCGACTGAAATCCCTCGTTCCCTTGGGGCCAGATGCGAACAGGCACACCACCCTCAGCCTGCTGATGAAGGCCAGAGATCACATCAAGGTGCCACTTTGCTTGCGTTATGTAATCACCTAAGGAAGGGGGCAATGTGTTGACCGCTATGGTGGAAAAGTGCATTAGGACTGCGTGTCGGAGTGACTGAAATATCTTTTGATAAGCCACCGAGGGAAAACACAGAGAAAAAACATTTCTTAGGTTTCTCCTAAAGCGTTCTGTTCTTTTTCTATTTTTCTCTTCCCACCCTGCAGAGGTTGGAGGAGGGCGATAGGAAAGCACAGCACACCTTGGAGCAGCTACAGCGGGAGCGGAGACACCTGAGGAGGCGTCTTGAGCAACTGGGGGTGGAGAGGACCCGCACGGACAGTACCGGCTCCACCCTGTCCTCCGACAGGTCCGACTCTGACCAGGGTGAGCCCCACGCAGGCACACACATAAAATACTCTCTCCATAAAATATATTACTTACTAACTTCACTATTCTACTCCCACAGTCTGTAACAAATAACTCGTTACCGCGGTCATTTGTGTCTTTGCAGTGGCTTGGATATTTTCTGAAATGTTTTATTTATGTAATTACTCACAGATTGTATGTAATATTATATATGGGTGAGAAGCTCAAAGGAGGCCCGGAGCCATCCATCTTGTTGTATCAGCTGTCCTCCCCTAAATCCGATTATGTAAAATTGAAATTAAAAAGCAGCAGTGGGGGGCTGTTTTGCAGGAAATTAAAAACAAAAAGGATTTATTACAGCCCTCCAGTGCCAGCCATCTTCTTTTTTAAAGAGACATGTGTCACACATTCCATGTCATCTGAGTTTGCATTGAGGAAAACAGACATTTTATTTGTCTGTTAAACTATTCAAAATCTTTCTTTAAGTGTAACAATTTCCTACAGTATGGACTCCTCTGTAACGAATCTTATATATATATATAAGACAATAAGGAAAATTACAGAGTGTAATTTGCACCCAATAGATGTAAAGTGTGCAGTAACACACCATTCAAGTGCTGTGGTACATGGTTGTGTTTTTAGGCCGTTCCATGTTTATTATTACAGATGTCGATACTCACCAGGATGATCTGTAATAATAAGTTTAAAGGTGGTAATTGCAGCGGCTATGAGTTAGTTATAAATTCATTAAACAAACTTTGTGTTCTATAAAACAGAAGGAACTACTTACTGCATTTTATTATGAGATTTTGAGACATCATTTAGCCCGACTATGAGCCTTTTATCACAATTATGTGTCTTATCGGTTTATGAGGCTATTTGGATAAAACTAATCAAAATAATCCACTCTAGAGCTGAATCAGTCAGATTAGTCCAGCAGCAGAAAATAACTATTTTGATTGTGGGTTCATTCTTCGTGGAAAAATGACAAACATGACCTTGTTGCTGCTGATGTGAAGATTTGCTGGTTTTGGACAAAACAAGCAATCTGAAGATGTTATCTTATACTTTTCAATATTTCTTTAAATGATTAATCAAGTCAAATAGTTGCAGGCTAAGATACAACATATTATTTTTCAACAGCTTGATGATTTACTGCAGCTTTGTATAATATGTTTTTATCGTTGTCATAATGTTCAGCAAAGTAAAAAAGCAACAACTGTGTTGTCATCTCTCATTCTAACCGCCGTGTTGTTGTTGTTGTCGTCGTCCCCCCCCCCTCCCCCAATTCGGCAACAGAAGACCTGGATGTGGATGTGGAGGGCACGGACTACCTGCTGGGTGATCTGGAGTGGAGCACCAGCAGTGTGAGCGACTCGGGGGACGAGCGAGGCAGCCTGCGCAGCAGCTGTAGCGACGAGGGCTACTCCAGCGCCAGCCTGCTGCGCCTGCAGGACACTCAGGAGAGGGCCAAGCAGCTGGGCTGCAGCCTATAAACAGCACTGGTCACTGACCCAGCACCCACCTCTTCCCCTCAGCCAATCCCGTCCCAAGATGTTCTCACTATTCCCCTTGGACCCGCTCAGACCTCAACCACCCGCTTTCCTCCCGACCTGCCTCCCTCTCCACCAGGATTGACTCAAGTCCGAGGCTTCTCCTTCAACCAGGCGTCTCTGGACTTCCTGTTCCCATGGAGGCTTCCATAGGGACTGCAACTCCCCCCACTAAAACACATGACTAGTCCATCATCAACGGTCAATCTTTAGGGTGTCCCTCACTCTGCTCTGCACCAATCAAATGAGTGGGATTTTAAAGACACTCCACCCCCCCCCTCCGTTCCCTCCTGTCCGTCAGAACCACAGCTTTCAGCCAGAGAATGTTACCACACAATATCCCACTGCCTCTTTTTCAATGCCGCAAGAGCCATAGGAAGAACTTCATGAGATTTCACACTTACTTTTCACACACACATACACACACACACACACACACACGCATACATGAACACACACACAAACTCCCCTCTATCCCTCTTAGTGTTCAAGTGAAGCAGAGTCCTCCCCAAGTTGTGACACTGACATGAGGCGGGGCTTTTTTCCCCTGCCCTGCTCACCAGTCAACCATCCGTGCATGGTAATTTGCACTTACAATTGCTTTTGTAAACAAAACTGTCATCTTTTTCAAACACTGTCTCTGAAAAACTTAAAGGCCCCCACTGCAGCTGCTGCAGTAATGCTATCCTGAGTGAGTGTTTGAAACATGTCAGTTGTCTGCCCGTGCTGTGTGGCGCCGCAGACTTTGTGGACACTAAATGAAAGTGTCGGGGCCGACAGCAATACGCCCCTTAGTACCCAGGTTTTTGCGGGCAATCGGGTAACTGCCCTGTAATTTTACGTCCGAGTCTGCAGCTCATAGGAGGAAGTAACACAAAAAACAAACAAAAAAATATTGTGCAGCATGAGATTGTGAAGGGCTGGGGTATATGGGAGGGTTTTAGGGGGTGGGTTTGATGTTTTCTGCCTCTCTCTGATGACTGTGGCGTTTTTACAGCATCCTTTTACCATATGTGTGTCTGTCACATTTGAGGATGGCGACGACAGGGGTCCCTGGCAGGTTTGGAAAAAGTAAAAAAAAAAAGAAACTAAAACACCAGGCTGAATGCTGTTATATTTTTGGCTAGTGCTGGTACATTTTTGTACACTTTTTCTTCACTCTGTTCACCAGGTATTTGAGGGAAGGGAAGGACCCATCTACGGAGAGCAGTCGAGAGACTGGTGCACATTCCACTATGTAGACAAGACAGACATGTGAGACTGAGCATTATATTTTTCGCGAGGGTATTTTCCTGCGAATGACTTAGAAAAGGGGCGTTTGGTTTGAGACATGGCGAGTCACCCAACAGAACGATGGGCTTTGACTTTTCAGTGGCAACGCGCTGAGAAAGCTTGCCTCTTTCTTTGTGTTTACATCCGAAGAGCACCAAAATGTTAAAACCACAGATTTTCTCTCCTTCGCTTTGCCTTGATAGCTATTTATTGTTTCTGCAAAAAAAAGTACTCATTTTAATGTAAATAGTTTACAGAAAGATCTCTATGTCTATCAACAAATGTATTTATTAGATATACTAAATATATAGATTAATATATAGATATATTTAATTAGTCATAGCCTATGTTCTTCTCGTGAGGTTTATTGAGAGTTTCCCTGTGTGTAGTTTGTTTGCACAGCCTAGTCAATCTATAGAAAATTTAGAAATGTCTCTTGTGCCTCGAGGCTTTTGTGTCTGCTCAGAATCCGGCACAGTGGTCCTAGGAAATGAAATGTTTTCCTTGTGGTTGGTTCTAATTTGTAGCTGTGTTCAAAGCCATCTTGCCCTTTAAAAGAGGGATAATGGGACAACAACAAAAAAAATCTGTATGAATTATATAACTAGATGTGAATTTAAAAAAAGTGTAAAAGTGAGAGGAGCTGGTGGCCAGGTTGAGGGCAGCGAGGATTCCTCTGGCAAAATAGTTTTTGCCCATCTCCATGCCTACTGTGGGAGCCTCAAACAAAATGGCTGAGATTTGATTTGATTTTGATTTGTTTGGCTCAGAATGATCACTGGTGGGAGGAGGATCGAAACTTTTTGCCGCCAAAGGAAACGGCCACTTGTAAATCTCCGTTAAAGCATGAAGATGGTACATCCCCCCAAAAAAAGAGAAAAGAAAATCTGAAAAATAGATATATGCGATTGTTTAGTCTTTTGAGTGTGCAACGCTGCTTTTTCCCTTATTCTTTTTCTTTTTGAATCAAAACCTTTTCAAACGGAGAGGGAATGTGTAGCCGCGCTATAACGGGAAAATGTATCGACAAGTAGGTGTGAGTGGGCAGATGTGTTCGGGTGAGATGCCATCTGTCAGCGCGTGCATGTGTGCACAGTAAGCGTGATTGTGCGTGGTTTTATTTCGTCACTGTCTTCAGAGAGAAATATTTTTGGGTGGTAGAGGGTGGGTGGTTTAAAAAAAAAAAAAAAAGAGAAAGAATTGTACGGCAACGTTTCTGTTCAGGTTTTCTGTTCAGTTGTTTACTAGAAAAATGCAAAAAAAAAAAAAAAAAAAAAAAGTCCACTTGACAAAGACCCCAGCATTACTGTCTGTCTATGGGAGTCTCATATTTTTTTTCTTCCTTTTTTCCATCCATGGCCTGTTGCCTGTCTTCCGCCAAATCTACCCGTGTAGAAGAAGCGTGCGCATTTCCTAATGTGCGAGCATATCACTCCCTCCTCCACATGCTGACTCGGCCTCCATGGTGCAAGTGAGGCGGGTGCTCTCAGCATCTGCCTTAAGAAGCAGGCGTGGGATCTCCCAAAGAACAAGACTACAGTCAGACCAGTTGTTTAAGCTACAGGTTTCAGCATCAGGGGAAACTCATGTTCATGTGCATATTTGTTTTTTCACCACATTTTGTCCCCGCATACAAAGTGGCTAATAATGCCTTAAAGCAGACAAATGTACGACCTTATACGCATGAGACGTAAGAGTGTGTAAGATATATATATCGGCGTGTATCACCAAGGTCATCTCTCTTTTCCGTTGTGATGGTCTCGGACGTGGTGCTCTCATACATTACACAGTTTACGCACACAAACACACAGACGACACCTGCGTCGTCGTAGCGCAACGCCCCGGCGCCTGCCACCTTTCTCCTCAGAAAAGTCAAATGTCTGGTTGTTGAACAATTACTTAAAAGTGGACGTTTTGTGCACTTACTTTCTTAGGATTTGGAGAATTTGGACACAGTCTTCTATGGAAATCACTTCAAATGTGTGTGTGTGTGTGGGGGGGGGGGAATACTTTGAAAATCAATCGTGGAGCAGCAATTTATATTTGCCAGTGATATTAGAGGAATAAAAGATTTGAAACCCTTGTTTACCTACCTATCCTCTTGTCATTGTCTTAATTTGCCAGTCAAGACAAAAAAGAAACGCCTGAACAAATGAAGGCATGTGCCAAGTAACCCATTCCCCAACAGTTTCTCACACAATGGATTATCCACATGGTAAAGGGGAGGTTAAATAGACCTCAATGAGGAGGTTTTGCGAGAGAATGACTCCGCGGGGGCTTGATTCTCACCAGTGTAATCTGCTGGCCAAATCCCACGTTTTTTTATGATCACAGCCATCTGACTGCAGCCCAATAACCAACACGCACAAAGCTGAAGAACGAGAAGAAAGAGGGGGAAGGGCTTCTTGAAAAGCCTCCTACATCCCTTCTGGAGCGGTCTGCCAGCTGAGGGGGAAGGGAGCGATGGAAAATTGAATTTCCCCTCTCGACACGGAGAGCTCGGTAACTCCCGAGCAGCTTTAGTATCATTCCAATACCCATCTTGGACTGGTTGTCATGCTTGGACACTGAGCTCCAATCAGTGAGACATAGATATTGCTCAAATGTAAGGGGGTTCCTTCTGGGTGTACGGCATGTCTTCTCCCTCATTTGTACCACCTAAATGCACCCGACTTGTCATTTACAATCCTGTGTCCCATTGTGAATATGCACTCGTCAAATCAGATGTCAGCCAGGCCGACCCAAAGTGAGCTCTCCACTCTGATCGCATAGTTTTCGATGTCCTCCATAAGAGGTTACACAAAAAATATGAGCGCTTATGAAACAGTTACTGGTTAATATTACTCGATATGCTGGGTTATAGCAGCTTCATTGGGCTGCTATGTATTGCTATTAAAACATCTAGAGAGGAAGGGAACAACTGGCCAATGGCAGGCCACTAAATTAACATATGTGGTCATTTATTTCGATTTATATCAAAAAGAAATTCAGATCATACACTGAATGGGCTACTTGCTCAACCATTTCCGGGTTTTACTTAGTACTGCTCAACTGTCAGACCTTTGTGTGAGAGGGGACAGAGAAATGATCCTGACGTACGTTTACATGCTGTCGTCTCCTCGACAGCGTGTCCTCTTTTGGACCTTTTCCTGCGTACACACGTGACAAAATATCTGAATGAAGTAGTGAGCAATCCCAGTACCGGTGTACAGACCAGAAACAGACGAGCAGCATAAAGTACAACTGATAAAGGTCGTGTGTAAACCTTTGTTGACAGCTGTGTATCCTGGCTCTAATGCTATAGACTGTTGAGGTCAAGAGAACGGGGGGGACTGTGTGGAGGGGGGAGGTGCAGCAGGGGTCATTGCTGTCAAGGAAAAAGGCTTGAAAGGTTCAGCACAATGGAGTGTTCAAGACAGTATCTGAATGCCTTACCACAGCGTAGAACATTATCCATGTATCTATCTATCTATCTATCCATGTCAATGGAACGTCGGTGATAGATAAATCTTTCAGTCACATCCCGCTGTAAAGCACTTTGCATAAAAGCATCCACCGAAAGACGCACCTTATCTGCACATGAAACACGAGACCCGCTGCAATGCAGCGTAGCCGGAGCCAAGTATAACATGCTCCAGCTGGGTGTATTGACATGGCCTACCCGCTGCCGTGTGTATGGAACTGTTAATGACGGAGTTGTGCGAGGCGCGTTTACTTTTTGGCGTGTGCGCCAGGGTCACATGCCCGCTGACCCAACTCTCCGCGTCCTCGCTTCTCAGATTAGTCCAATTCCGGCAGCTTATCCAGGCCCTGCACACCCAGCTTACTTTGACCTTCGCTGCCCAGGACTGCCCTGGCCAATCATACACATGCAGACACACCCGCAAACAACACACACACACACACACACACACACACACACACACACATGCAAACACGCATTAAAGCCACGCAGATATTAGGGAACGCACACCTGCTTGACACACGAGACAAGCCTCTCAATCGAACAACAAATGCTGTGTGCCATGGAAACACACCACAACACCAAACCCTTGACAACAACCGAGTGAGTCATTCAATCACTTAATCATATGTCCAATAATGACTCCCTCCACCACCCCCCCCCCCCCCCCCCCCCGACTCTCCCCCACTCACGACGGTTGTAGGATGATGATCAAGTATAGTTGGAAATGGATTGATATTTAAGATTAATCGTTCATCATACTTACATTGATGAAATGTTTAAATGTTTTGGTATTGTTCACACTGGTTCATTTGCATGGCTTTCTACGACTGATGGAACTGAGCCATTGTTAATATGAAATAATGTAGTAATATTATATACCTGTATTTTCTGCACTTTTCCGTCAAGTCTCCCCATTGAAAGCTGAAGCATTTTCTACACACGCCCACCAATACTAATCAACAATTTAACTTTTGCCATCGACCGATCGGCAGTTGTCACATTGTCGGAAGACAGCGTAGTTGTTTGCCTTTCAGCATGTTGTTACAGTTTTACAGCCCGCAACTTTACAGTTTGGTTCTCTCTCCAGACTGATCAACATCAACCATCTCAGGTGACCTGACTGCAAGATACCTCCCCACCATCATAGTGGAACACATGGCAGCGGATATTTCTCTCAGGAATTGGTGGAGACCAAAAACAGAGCTAAAAGGAGAGTGCATATTAGAGAACCAAGAATTGGTCCATACCAATGACAGACAGTGTGTCAAGAAGAAGACATTGTTGCGCTGCAATCGATTTTCTTTGCTTTCATGCTATAGTGTTTCTGGTATAACTCAGTTTGGGTACTGCATCCCTGACTGTGCCGTCAACCATCTGCAGGGCCACCCGGTTTCCATCGAAAGTCAGTGAAGTTATCTTTGCCTTACTGGATGTCATCACCTGAATAAAAGTCCTGCGGTAGCCACATGTGACTCCACATCTGATCATAATGGCAGTGCAGGAAGTGGCTGAGTGGCAACAGTCGTACGTTTGATCATCCTCCATCGCAGTTGGCAGTTTAGCTCAAGGGAAAGAGAACTGCCTTTGTGCATGTGCGTGCGTGTGTGTGTGTTTTGCATGTGTACGTGTAGGTATACGCAAACAGATAGAGGAGATCATCTGCATGTGGGTAAGAGGGACCACAGGGGACCAGAGTGAAGAGTGCACATCAGACAAGATGACTGCATCCAAGATAGAACAAAAGCGAGGATGCCTGAATGGCCTGTGCGTGACACATAGTACGCTCTTCAAAGAAAACCCTCGTGGTTGTGAACGGCACCTGGCATATCAAGGCACCAAAGGAAAACCAGTTTCAAAGCAGGAGGGGCCGCTAGAGAGAGAGAGATTTGTCCTGGGGCCTCCATGGAGAGCCGGGATTTTCGGAGTAATTAGATGCCATTTTATGTGTACAGAAAACAATGCCACTTCATTATTAGACATCAGAATGCACACTGCGTGGTTAGATCTTTCAACCATTATGCCATCAGTAGTCCCTCAGCAATAGCGATCGTTTCGGTCACAATCGTTCCATTGCAGAGCTGATTGTAATAAATATTGTATGTCATCAGTCAAATGGCATGAGCAGAGGTGGTCGTTTTGCTGCAGTTGAACAGTAGGAATGTACTAGGAGCCCCATGGAACTGTGTTTACAGTATTTACAAGTATTCTATACCCTTGGTCGGGTGACAGGATAATTAAACAATATCCATTTTGATAATATCATCACTCTCTCAGCAGTGGTGCCGCTGGTATCACAGCGGGGGAGATACTGTATGTGTCCTGCTCCGAATTATCAAATGAATTTGGTCACGTTCATGAGATTAATACTAAAGGTCTACAACGACTGAGAGCCAGACTGTTATGACTCAGTTCCCTCTACAATCTTACCAGATTTAAATAACCTCTATTATCCTGAATAACAAAAATGATTGCTGCTTCTCTTTGGACAGGATTCCCCTCACAAACAATTTAGCATGGTCAAGCAGCAGGACAGTGGAAAACTCAAAGAAATAAAGGACACTTTCCGTATTTAGAAAGAAGCCATGGCTGGAAACCGATACAGTTATTGTTTGAATACAAAACATATATGTGGCGCAACTCCTTTTCAAAATCCACCTCAGCCTGAATTATTTTTGGATTTGCTGTTGCCAACGTGACACTGTGTAAACTTTCTGCTGTTTACCAAAAAGATATACCAGCGTAGATATATATCAGAGTATTACAGTTAATGCCTGTGGCGTATTCAGGCAAAAGCTTAGCAAATTGTGTTAATAGAAGATTTAATAAGAATAAGTAATTGGCAGTATACAGAGTCAATTCTGAAAAGATCACACCTTTTATTTTCCTTTTCTAAATCAGATTCTGCTGTCCCACAAGGCAACCTGACTTTAGGCCTTTTTTCGTGGCAGACATACACAAGTGTAGCTGGTAATGTGAATGTCTTCACGGTTCCTGTAGAAGTCCTGGTAAGCCATGCCAGTTTCCCAGCACGACGTGTGAAAATGTCAACTATTATAAAGGTCCCTTATTTGGCATCACTTTTCCTGCATCCACCCAACACAATATGTATTTTAAGGGTTGGTGGATACCAACCTTTCACTTGTTCCACCATTTGCCACTGCCACAAACCCCCGAGAGCGTCCTCTCTGTTTCTGGTGGACGCACAGCGCCCTCTCCCTGTCTTTTTGTTGTACAACACCGCCGGACATTTCCTGTGAAATCCAATAGTGGCTCTATAGCTGCATGCCAAAGGCAAAGCAGGCACAGCTCCAGACTGTCAACTGCGTTCTTGTTTGTTCACAGTCATTACTGTCGCGTGTCAGAATTCGTGTTGTCATCGCGTATTGAGGCAAAACCACTACACACGGCACCTGTACGCTGAAACAGAAGTCTGCTTATGATGTTACCATAGGCCATATATTGTGAACCCAATCATTTTGTTTCGCAGCTGATGGGATACTTGGTCGACTGAGTGGAAAAGCATTTCATGGCATGTATCACTTTACAGGGACACATGAAGTTTTGAGTGGAAACAGTCAAATAAAGGTGCTGTGTGTACCGTTACTAAGCTTCTTGTTTGTAATAAAGCCAGATGAGGAGGCTGAGTGCGACACATTTCTGTCTGTCTGTCTGTCATTTCCTGCTGAGTCACTGGCCTCCTACCTCCTCAATAGGCACTTTTGTCATCTAGAGTGCTACAGTCTGTCTCTCTCCCTCTCTCTCTCTCTCACACACACACACACACACACACACACACACACACACACACGCGCGCGCACGCACACGATGTGTGTGCGATGCACCTTCCAGTCTGTCTGCACACATGAGAATATTCGGTGATGTGTTTTTGCCCGTGAAGTATACATTTCACACACGTCAGTGCGACGTCGTCATGTGAGACCAAAGGGCTCGCCTGACATCATGCCGGCGCAGTGATGGGTCAGGTCATCACATGTATGGTGCACGATTGTTGCACTTTCATGCCCCGACGCTCAAACACAAACTGCAGCCTGACAAGTTCAGTGACCTTGCGGGCTGGCTGGCCCGTCTGTGACCGCTGTGCACATGTTGTAATTCGCAGTGTCCGTATGAAGACACTCAAACACAAACGTGTTGTGTTAATAAATTGGTAGGCTGAGGTTATTGTTTACATGTGCTCAGCGTCAGTTTAGTTCTGACGGAGATGGGAGATATGACTGTGGGTTTTCTGTCCCCTACTGGTTAACATATGTAAGTAAAAACCTATCTATCTATCTATCTATATATCTTTCTAACTATCTATCTATCTATCTATCTATCTATCTATCTATCTATCTATCTATATATCTACCTGTCTATCTATCTATCTATCTATCTATCTATCTATCTATCTATCTATCTATCTATCTATCTATCTATCCATCTATCTATCTATCTACCTGTCTATCTATCTATCTATCTATCTATCTATCTATCTATCTATCTATCTATCTATCTATACCTATAGCTCTCATACAGTAATCAAACTAAAACGTCAAAACACATATTAAATACAGTATATGCATTGCTTTCTTATTTTCCACAAAACAAATCAGGTAAAACCAAAGTGAAGTAGTGTGATAGAAAAAGTAGTTTGACTCCAGTTTTCAGATATTGTTCACGAAATAAACACCCCTGTCTTGAGTAAAAGAAGAATCTGGAGATGATGTCACTCTTTGTATACAGTAAGACACATGAAATCCAGGAACAAGCTGACCAGCACTGAAAAGCGATCGCTCACACTTCTTTTTTTTGATCACACTTGAAGGAAGATCGGATATCCAAGACTGATCTAGTAATTTATCATAAATATGTTGCTGCATGCTGAGCAGATACTTTCTCCTCACAACGACATCGGTTCACTCGAGGCAAAACAAAGTGGGTGATAAGTGCAAATGGTCTGCAGTGATTTAAGATGACTTGGCACCGGGTGTGGCGAAGGCTACATTTACTCTGTTTGGGCTGTTCTCCAGACTGGCAGTGTGTACCAGAGGCGCCTTGTGTGTGTGTGTGTGTGTGTGTGTGTGTGTGTGTGTGTTGGTATGAGGTGATGAGGCTGCAGTCCTGTGGGTGGGGGTTCTCTCCTTCACAGGGGCGTGGTCCCTCTCCTGCCTGCATCAGGACCAAGGCCAGCGACAGACAGACAAGACTCCCCCCCCCCCCCCATCTCTGCTCAGGAGAGAAAATGCACCGAGCACAGGGGCAAAATATTGACTATATTGGGCGTGAGGACATGTCATTAGGCAACTATGTTAATGTCAAACACCTGATTTAAATTTCGTTGATATGGGGTCAGTGCATAAATACAAGGGTTGAGTAAATATTATACCATCTTTAAGCGCAATGAAAAATGTTAATTATTAATTTCATATGCGTATTATCCATTATGACGAGGACCCACACGAGCTCACACTTTTGCCCCATCACAATTTAGGGCTACGCGCTGCATCTCCAAATGTGTGATGAGTCAGTGGCGATGTGGGGAGTCGCAGGAATCTGGCCATAACGAGTCTCATCCCGCATTCTGATATTGCGGAGGTCGACGGGATGAGACAGGACTGCGGCACCAAAGCACAACTCTACAGCGCGCAGCTCCACTGATCGATCCCGTTTGCCATTCTGCTGGGGTTTGCAAAGGACCGCTGCAATGACAGCGGATAGTGTGGACCAAAGTAACATGACACAGTCCAGTGGGATAGTGGATGTACAGGGGGAACGATATTACGCATGTGCTTTTATTCGTCGATGCGACAGTCCAAACATTAAAGGAAACCACAACTTGTTGAAAACTTCAATAGGCTTTGTCGGGCCAAAGAGGCCAACGCCTCTAAACAGCGCGCAATCTTCACACAGAGTTGTTGTGTTGATGCATGAGCTTTGAGGCAGCAAAGAGGTGCTGCATGAGTGGATTCGTGTCTCCCCAGAGGGCGGAGGCTTTCTGCAAAAGATTGCAGGTTTCCCCTCATCCTCTGTTGTCTCTGCGTCAAATGACGCGCCGGCGCCTTCACTATAAAAGCACCTGTCCCGGTCGGACATCACTTGCATCTCACTTTCTCTCTAACTCTCTCTAACACACACACCCCCTCACCCTCACGCACTTCTGAACTCCACACACACTCCGTGTCTATACCGGACCAAGGTAAAGCAGTCATGAGTTACTCCAGCGACATCTACACCAGCAGCTCCTATCGGAAGGTTTTCGGAGATGCCCCCCGCTCCGGCCGCGTGGGTCTCGGCGGCAGCAGCAGCCCGTCCCGCCTGCACACCGCGGGATACCGCAGCAGCCACCGCACCTACGGTTCCCCCTCCGCGGTGTCCTCCGCCACCTACCGCAGGACGGCGGCGCCCGGCCGCGTCTTCTCCTCCATGCCGGACTCCATGATGGACCTGACCCAGTCCACCGCGGTCACCAACGAGCTCAAGATCGTCCGCACCAACGAGAAGGAGCAGCTGCAGGGCCTCAACGACCGCTTCGTGTCCTTCATCGAGAAGGTGCACAACCTGGAGCAGCAGAACAAGGTGCTGGAGGCAGAGGTCACGCTGCTGCGGCAGCGCCACAACGAGCCGTCGCGCCTGCACGAGCTGTACGAGCAGGAGATCCGCGAGCTGCGGGCGCGCGTGGAGGAGCTGACGCACGAGAAGAGCCAGATGCACCTGGACTGCGTGCAGATGAGCGAGGCGCTGGAGCGCGTGCGGGAGAAGCTGGACGAGGAGACCCGGCTGCGCGAGGAGGCGGAGAACACCCTGAGGGGCTACCGGAAGGACGTGGACGACGCCACCCTGGCGCGCCTGGAGCTGGAGAAGAAGGTCGAGTCTCTGCTGGACGAGATCGCCTTCCTCAGGAAAGTCCACGAGGAGGAGCTGCAGGAGCTGCAGGCGTCTCTGCAGACCTCCCAGGTACGGCTCCAGCACATGGCCTGTGGGTCCGTGACCTGACAGGTGGTTCACCACTTTTTCCTCTTGTCAGATTTAATATCAATATAGTTTGCAGAGTCACACTGGCACAAATACTCTTGAATCTCCCCGACACATCACGTAATGTTGCTGCAGTGACTGTATCAAACTAGATGGTTGGGTATAGATGCCAGATGTTTTCTAACGACTTAAAAATGTGTTTGACATGGCTTAATACATTGTTAATCGTTTCGGTACAAGTATAATAGGGGTGTGAACCCATGTCGGACGTGCTGCGTCCTCCTCCAACTGAACACTGCGCACTGGATAACTGATGGCACTGCAATTCCGTTTCAGCACCAGGCGCTGTCCCTCCCTCGCGCACATCTGCAGCGTCCCGCGCGCTCCGTCACGCCCCCGTGCAAACTTTAAGATGGAGTGTGTCCCAGTCTCCTCCTTTTTTTTTTCACCCAGTGCTGCTCTGTGCCCAGCATGTCGTGAAACTGAATTCTGTGCGGGGACATTAATTAACAGTACACTTGCCGCAGGTCATCATAAAGGTATAGGGCGAGCGACTGCGCGTAAATGATGATGTTGAAGGAGGAGAGCGGGGGGTTGCAGGGCGGGGAGGGGGGTGGTGGGGGGAGGGGGGTGACGCGGACACATAGCGCATAATTCAAGGGTGTGGTCGTACCAAGGGTAACGGGCGCTGTGAACTAGTTGGCACCTAGAATGCTTCTAATTTCAAGCTTAACAGCGGTGCAGCAGTGGCAGAACTGTCAGAGGTTGACCCCCCCCCCCAAAAAAAAGTTTAGCCTCAATTGTACATTGAGACGTTTTCATTCACAAAGCTGTCAATAACACCGTGCTCAGATACAGAGTCAGTGCTGCAGCTACATTTGTCAAATCATCGTGTTGCAGATGGAGCAACCATAAGGAAATAAAAAAACTTTGAGGTCGTATAGGAGGCAGCAGATCGCTTTCACTGCAACCCTGAGCAGAAGTCAATACACGGAATGTGCAGTGGTGTTAAGTAAGTCATGCATCAGAGGGATGGTTGCTGGGTAGATTTCTCCAGGGTTCCTCCTCGTCCCTGCAGGGAATATAGTTGCCATGTAAGCTATTGGCAGTACAGCTTTCTCCAGCAGAGAGAGAGAGAGAGAGAGAGAGAGAGCTGAGTCAGCGGTCAATCCATCAGTCCTGCGGCAGTCCGCCTCACCGGGCTGCAACTCAGCTCATCACACAACTGCACACCTTTTACATATGCACACGTATTTGTCACCAGAAGTGGAACAGCACTGCAGAAAAAACAGTGTGCAATGAATGTAAAAAACAAAAAAACAAACAGCATTCACTTGTGGGCAGAAGTTAAATTATAAGTTTAGTTTGTTCTGTACATGTAAAAGGAATTCCTCACATTCCAGTATCTTTACTCTTGTTATAATGACGGAATTTTCCATTCACAGAGTGACTATCAAAAAGCTTTGTGTCATCCACCTCTAGAAAACCGACTTGTTACTGTAGCTTCAAATAAGATAGACTCATATAATCATTGTGCACTTCTCTTGTGCAAACCATCTGTCCAGCACAACCAGTGGGCGGGTGCAGGGTTTCTTGTTCAAGTGTAATACACTTTCCCACCTGACACGATAAATTCAATTGACATTCTGGTTAACAAATAGTCAGCTTTTTTGACAAATCCTGCACATTACTCCGGCTATCTAAAGACCGTTCACTAACCCCTGTTGGGAAGTTAGACAGTTGAATGATAAAACAATGACTTTTTCGCATGGGTAAAAGATAGTAATCAGTTTAATATCTTGGGGCATTTTTACAGATGTAAATCTGTCTATAAACTAAGACCTGCTACTTGCTAAAGCTGCCCTCTTTCCTTCTTCCATGACCAGATGTCTGTGGAGATGGACATGAGTAAACCGGACCTGGCCGCTGCCCTGAAGGACATCCGGGCTCAGTACGAGAACCTGTCGGCCAGGAACCAGGCCCAAGCGGAGGATTGGTACCGCTCCAAGTTCGCCACCGTCACCGAGTCGGCCGCCCGCAACCAGGACGCCATCAAGCACTCAAAGGAGGAGCTGAGTGAGTACCGCCGGCAGGTGCAGGCCCGCACCCTGGAGATCGAGTCCCTCAGGGGCCACAACGAGGCCCTGGAGAGGCAGATTGCGGAGATGGAGGATCGTCATAGCAATGAAGTTGGCGACATGCAGGTATGTTCATGTGATGGGATAGTAAGCTTGTTTTTTTTTGGTTTTTTTTAACCAGGAGGTAGGAAACCTAAATTGCAAGAGAGACCTGATCAAACACCATGAAATGAAGGAGGTGATAAATCAATACCAAAATTGATATTACAAGCCATAAGTCTCATAAGCCACATGTCCCCTTAAATAAGGTAAATATCAGAGTTACCAGAAATATCACGCTTATTAGTTGACACTGATGAAACCCATGTCTACTCACAGGAGTATGTTTTTATGAATCATCTTCATGTTCAAAATGAATGCAGTCCCTGTTCGGCATGACAGCACTAAAATCTCCAATCCATCCTGAAAAAAATGTATGATATTCCAGTGTGTGATTTTGTGTGTGCGTGTGTCCGTGTGCACGTAGGATACCATTCAGGAGCTGGAGGCGGCTCTGCGCAGCACCAAAGGGGAAATGTCCCGTCACCTGCGCGAGTACCAGGACCTTCTGAACGTCAAGATGGCGCTGGACATTGAGATCGCTGCCTACAGGTCGGCTACATCACTAACAATGCGGCTGTAATCCGTTCGGCAGACAGTGTTTGCTTTTGGGTTGTGCAACGCACAGCGTCATACCTTAAGTATTTTAAACCTTTGTATGATTTGTTTTTCTGAACTCAACTTTATTTTTGAAGTTCAGTGGATACATTACAAATTGCCACAGAGCGATTCATTTTTCTTTAGTTGCTGAAAAATTGATAACAATCAGCAATCCATTCAACTCCAACGTTTTTGCAAGCAGTTTTAAAAATTAAACTGTCCTTGGGAGAGCGACGGCATATAGTTTTGATAGTTTCACACAGTCTCTCAAAACACTAATCCTGACTATATTTACAGTTAAGCGTGTGGTTTATAATTATTTTACACATAGGAATTAGTCTATTCTGCAACTAGACTAGTAATTAACGGATACAGTGCAAAAACCTAAACTCAACAACAGTGATGTTGTTTGGGTCAAATGCAGCAAATCAGACGGCAGATGTGTTGTCACTGATATCCCTGTGACATTAGATACCTAAGGAGACAGACACTCAGATAATATTAGAAACAAAACCAGACCAGAAGGTTCGTCATCGCCTGTCTCCTCTCTCTCCCTCTCTCTCTGTCCGCACAGGAAGTTGCTGGAAGGCGAGGAGTGCCGCCTCAGCTCTGTCGGTGGAGCCATGGCGCAGTCGGGCTACCCCGGCTACTCCTACATGTCGGCCCGGACCTACACCCTCGGCTCCTACAGGAAGTTCGGTGCCAAGCCCGAGGAGGAGGAGGAGGAAGAGGAGGCGGAAGTTGAGGAGGAGGAGGGAGAGGAGGGAGAGGAGGAGGGAGAAGAGGGAGACGAGGGAGACGAGGGAGAGGACCAGGAGGAAGGCGAGGAGGGGGAAGAGGAGGAGGAAGAGGAGGAAGAGGAGGAGAAGCCAAAGGAGAAAGAGGAGAAGGAGAAGGAGAAGGAGAGCCCCACCGGCAAGAGCAGCAAGAGCTAAACTGCTTGTTTCCCCATCTTCATCATCGTCAATAACACACTCCACATCCCATCGATCACTCATGTTGATCTGGTTCCCGTTCACATCATCTCTTTCTCTCTCTCTCTCTCTCACTCACACACACACACACACACACACACACACACACACACACACCGGCGCCTCACACCATCTGTGTTGTTCTCTCGCTGTACCTCGGAAGTTCAGACGTGGTGAGTTCCGACCGCATTAGACAGGGAAGGAGCTTTGAAAGGGAACAGGTGTGCTCCAATGGCAGAAGAAAAGTTTAAATTGTCGTCACACTCTGCAGAGGGCGCCAGGATTTTACGTCGCGCAGGTGCAGAGACTCGCGCAGAAAGCTAGCATGACGCCACAACGCTTCATGCGTTCGAAACAGGGAATGCTTCTTCCTTACATGAGTAACAGTAAACGTGCCATCAGTGATCAATATTCACAGTACACGCAATCGAGAAAGTAACAATTTTGTCAGCACACAGACTTTAAGATAAGCGCACAGGTCCTGGAGCATGATAAACAGCCAGTCCAACTTTTACGGTGCTATTTGATTTTTACATATAAAAGTTGGGGAGTTATTGTAAGCAGAGGTTTCATCACAGATCAAAGCTCCACCAGCTCATTCCTGAATGTCGGCTTGTCGCGCAGGCAACGCTTCTTTATGAACCGTATGTCAAACTCCACATGTGCTTTTTTTCCGCTCCCCTCTTTTCTTCCACTCCTTTCCACTGCCCTCAGCTTAATCTCATCGCACCATGACGAAATGAAATGTGCCACTTATGGTTCAAGCCCCTTTTCCATTCTCATTCTAGTCACTGCGGCGGCACGGCTCTGCCATAATGGCAACTCGGAGCTCAGAAAACAATGTACATAAGTGTGTTGGGAAGGTGGGTAGTGCTGCAGCTTCTCCACGAGGGAGTGCATCTTTGAGAATGAAATGTATAGAGTTTAAATTGCTGCTATATATATATATAGACATATATATTTTTTTCTTTTTTCTGGGAATGTGAAATATCCCCCCCCTTGATTGATTCATTTGTCAAGGAATTGATCGGCCATCGCACCTGTCTCAATAGTTAAGCTCAAATCCTTACTTTTTTTTCCCTTTTTAGAGATAACCAGCCACTTTTTCTTGCTCCTCACACAAACGTTGTTGGCACTTTGGTTTAATTTAGCTGAAAAAAAGGAAACAGGGTGAAGGTGAGAGCGTGGCTGTCGGTGGCAGGCAGCTGACGGCGACACTGACGACCCTCAGCTCCGGCTACAAGTGGCAGGTGGGCCAGATGCTGCTGGGGTCGTGGCTGTACGGTACAGAGACGCATATAAGGGCTATTTTCAGCATAACTCCTTGTCTCACTTTGCCCCGAGACGTTTTGCATCAGCGTTGCTCATCACTGTCACCCCCTTTTGCTTCTCTCGTTGACAAATGAATCAGTCGACAGGCGCCAATGCATGGCCTGACTCTTGGAGCTTGAATATCTTCTGGATGGGCTCGACTTTTGCTTGTTGTGTGTTATAAAAAAAAGTAATTATAATAACTTGCCTTAACCATGACTGAGAGTTAAAATAAACCATGTTTTCACCTGCATCTCACTTGTTCCTGGGGAGACTGAGGAGAATTGACACTTTCCAGACTGCTATTACAACTGTGACTGTATGTGCTGCTATCTCATGCAGTGATATTCCTCTCAAAGCCAAATAAAAACATTTATTAACCAAACATTCTCCGCATAGCTGTGTCTTCAATGTCATGAAATGAGAAATTGATTTGTCAATGAACATTACAATTATCAAACATTGTTCCATTGATAATGGACATAAGAATAACACAAAGGATACATCCATTCTGTAAATAGTCTCTCAAGTTTTGATATTATTAGTGTTAATATGTAACAAAAATAATGCATCTAATAAGAAATAAGATTAAACTGTGAAATTGTTTATCAGAAGAGATCTCCATAGTTGTTCAGAGCTTGCAATGGAGGTTAAAAATTATTATAGCTATGGATATACTGTATAATGATCTCAGTGAATGTATTGTAGACTGTTGAGCTATACAGTTTGTATATAAAATGAGTTTGCAGTGTAATCTATTTGTATTCACAGTAAAACTCTTGTCATCTCATGAGGAGATGTTTCCTTCACATTTATACATGTTCATAACTATTCACCTATAAGCAAGTGAATGCCTCTGGGTGAAAGGCATCAACAGCAAGGCCATCATTACCACAGACAACTTTGTATTCTGGCAATTGAAAGCTTTCTCAACGTTCTCACACCACACGCGCACGTCGTCTCTATCTCGTTCCCTTCAACCGCTTACGAGCGCCTATACATTTTCACTGCTCTCACTTCTTTTGCGTTTGTCTGGCGGCAACTCGGGTTTCCACGCATTCACGTCAACTGAGACCTCGGCTTAATTCAGTCGGGGTGTGCATTTTTACATGTCACTTGCTTCCATTGCTCACGCTTCACCTGACAAATGAACTGCTTTCATTGTAAACACTTCGACTGACACTCCTTCTGCACACGCGCACAGGGCGAGAACAGCAGATCTTTTACACTAAAGCGTCAGAATAAAAAAGCTGTATTATTCAAAACTTAGCTCGCTCGCCAAGATAACTCCCACATATATACATGCACAATCCGCCCCACACTGCATCCTGTCTCCTCAGCCTTTGGCCGCACCGTGTGAGCACATTTTGAGGGCTTTTACTGCAGATTGGGCCTAATGCTGCCACAGCAGTAGGTGTGGCCGTGGTACCACTGGTGGTGATAAAACCCGCTGCTGCTGCTGCTGCTGCTGCAGGGGGTGGGGCTTAACACACTGCTGGGTCGGAGCCTGGCGTATCACCATGGGTCACTGAGGGCGAGACCCGCTGCTGTGACAAGAGGAGGAGTGCGAATTGCTGCTGCGGTTTGGGCCTCATCCCTGGGCCAAGGTGCAGCTCCAGAAAAGGAGTTAGGGTGGGGTCAATGCCGGGATCTTATCATTTACACTAGTGCTTTTCCCACTGTGACACGTCAAGTGCTTCTGTGAAAAAGGCCTACTGATGAACAGATGAACAACGTGCACTGCTCAAAAGCACCTTGGCGGCATTTGTATCTGCAGGAGGTGTCTTCATATTTACTTTCATCCCTACAAAACGAACACAAAACGCCTTCTTCCAGTCACAGAGCTGCCAAGCCTCTGCAGTCGATACCTACAGAGCTGCATAATGTGCGCTGGGTGTTACTATCGGCTCATCTGAGCTTCTGCTCGCCTGCCCCCACAAGTGAGAGATGGTGGTGACTATGATGTATGGCAGTTGCCGGCGTTGGCCCACCAGCACGGCTGTCACCAACAGGAGCTTCATCACAGACGGTTTATTTCCTTGGAGCATGCAAGCAATCCTTCCTCGCATGGTGTGTGTGGGAGGGGGAGTCAGCATAGTGGCAGAAACATTATCAGCACTAACACGCAATCGATAGAAGTGTCAGAAAAGGACAAATATAGGACTAAAATAGCAGATGAAAAGGAGCACGCTTGAGGTTCAGGAAAATGTAACATCATACAGCAGCGTAAAGCACAAGAGCTGCAAAATTCCTTTTCTCTAGATGGGGTTCGGGACAGTCAATAAGACGTTAGACACTGTTTGAGACACATCACCGTTACACTGCATCAGAGATGGGGAGTTATGGATTTGATGGAACAGTCGCTCTGTATCTGCAGAGAGGTTTTTCTAAATGACACCTTCTGGATAGTTCAGTTATTTATGATGACATTCCTCAAACGTCCAGTGTGTAGCATTTAGCTGGATCTATCGCAGAAATTATATATATATATATATATATATATATATATATATATATATATATATATATATATATATATATATATATATAAATAATGTAATATTTATAATCATGTTCTCATTAATCACCTGACACTAAGAATGGTTGTGTTTTCCTTGGCTTACAATGAGCCTTTTTATTGAGAGGGCCATGTTTAAAAGGGAACCGAGAGGTGAAAGGTATTCAGTTGGGTGAACATGTAATATAGCACTCCAAGGCTAGTGGCCAATCCCAGCTGACATAGGGCAAGAGGCGGAGTACACCCTGGACAGATCGCAAACACATCAGTGCTGTAAAATATGATGTCAAAGGAATACACCCTGGCTCTGTCCTTGCTCCTAAATCCATTTGTATTTTGACCATAATGGGTTTTTTTCTTGCTACCACTACGAGGTTTTCAAGAAAGGGTCTGGGATGTCAGCTGGCCAAAAATAACCTAGCACCTAACGTGTAAAAGATTAAAAAATCCAATGTTATTGTTACCCTGTAATAATTGATGATATGTAATCAATGAAAATAAAGATATTTTCGTGGTGGAGTGTGGAGGATGAATTCGGGTCGTATAACACCCTGAGGAAAGAGCTGCACCAAATTGACATTTAGTATCTGACAAATGCGATGTGTTAATTAGAGAGCCTTAAAGATGCTGCAGGTTGGCAGATTCCGTCCCTTCTGGATGCCTTCCCGCTCTTGGCAAGACAGCAAAGAAGCTTATTTCCTGTGGAGGATACCTCATTCAAATTAAAGACTGCGGTGTACACGGCTTTGTCCATAATTGTAAATCAATACAATCAAAGAGCAATCTAACCCCGGCTGAAAAATCTTTCCTTCGATGACCCGCAGTGGTTTGGCGCCCCTCCTTGCCGCAGTAACGCAGGTGCCCTCCAGGTCAACACTGTTAGGTGTGGTCACAGGTGCCTTCTGACTACACAGTGTTGGGTGTGGTTACAGGTTAAAAAAAATGTAAAAAAACAGGATTGAAATTTTATAGCAGTGAGGGCAGAAGAAAAGTGTTTTACAGCCTGGTGTTGAGTCATTCTTTGAGATTACTTTAGAACGACATCGTGACTCCAAAGTCCCTGCTGCGCTCCTCTCTCGGTATGCTGGACTCCGAATGTCTGATGCTCCCCTTCTGTGACACAAGGAGAGTTATGACTCAGTGTGGGCCTCTGTGGCGGGTTGTCAGAGGGCAGATTTATTCATTTAGAGTCCGATCAATCCCCCGGCCCCGAACGCCACTGACCGGACTGTTGGCTTGTCCTTGATCTGGCCACGCTGCTTTCGTGTGCCGGGCGGAGCTCTGCTGTCAGCAGTTTCTGTTGTTGTGGAGGTACATACATAATTGAACCCCCCCCCCCCCCCCCCCCCCCCCCCCCCCCCCCTCCTCCTCCTCATCTTCCACTGCCCTCCTGAGACCCTTACAGATAGAGCAATGAATACTCAACCTCAGCATTTAGCAAGCACCCTACCCTGTTTCCGTAACTGGTATAGTCCACAGGCATATAATTACATTTCCACTTGTGAGTGAGTTAAACACAGAGATGCTGGCAAACGCACCCATCGGCGACCTTGCCATTGCAAGTGCTGACATCCTGAGTGGACATTTGGCTGGCGCAGTGGCTCTGAGGGATTCTGGGACTTTTACAGTGGAAATAATATTCATAATATACAGTAATTTGATAATGGCTTTCAGTTATTTCGCAAACTATAAACTGACTTATTTGTGGTAAAAGCTGACGGTTGAAAATCTTCTTTCTGTCTGCTCTATATTAGTTTCCAGCTCATTTTCAGTTCAAGGATTACTCTTTTCATTCATTGTTTCCCTCTGTCTTGTCCTTCCCCTCTCTGCCTCCCCCGTCCTCCTTAATCTCTGTGTGTCTCTCTCTCTCTCTCCCTCTCTCCCTGTAAATCCATTGCTATATATAGACTTCTGCATTGCAGATGTCCCAGAGCTCTGCAGTTCTAGAGGAGCTGCTGAGGAGTCCCAGACAAAATTTTGGCCGCCCGACACACACAGAGCCCGGGCGAGCGGAGACGACAGACCAACCATGCACCACAGTGGGACAGTTGAGGCATGACAGGACTGTACACGGTAGCATTGTACCTGTGCAGGACAGCTGAGCAAAGTCCACAGCATCACACTGCGGCAAGGATGAAGTGCCCCCCACAGAGTGGAGTTAAAACCTCTGCAGTCATAAGCTTTGAGTGTGTGTGTGTGTGTGTGTGTGTGTGTGTCTGTGTGTGTTAGCGTGTTGTCATGATAATTTTCCTAAACTGTTTCCCCTCTCTGCCTATGCTGTTGTTTTATAAAATAAGGTAAGATAAGATTGGATAAGATAAGATATAACTTTATTCGTCTCACAATGGGGAAATTTGGGCATAACAGCAGCAAAGTGGACAGGAGAATATAGAAAGAAATTTTAAAAAGCAATAGGTATGTACAAAATATAACAGAAAAAATAAAAAATATATATAAATACTATATACAGAGCAGTAGAAATAGTTGCACATGGAGAATAAATATAAATATTGCACAGTTTAAGAGGTGCTGGGTTATGATTCAACTTTGTATAAGCTTTAAATGCTTTAAAACTTTAAAAAGGTTGTATAGTGAACAATCACACCATTTGTTACAAGTGCAAGTCATGCAAAAATAATTGCCATTAATTATTTGGAAGTCATTTGTGGACAAATGTCCAGAAATATTTCATAATTTTGATGATCTCACATAATAACTTTAACAACTACAACAGATTGAATTATAAAGATCGATAGAAGGCATAATTACAACAAAGCAAGTAATTGAGGAACAGAAAACCAAGAAAAAAATTGTTAAAGGTTCATTATGTGAATCACCCTCAGTTTAGTCTGATAAAAATGATGGTGAAACTGAAAAAAGTCTTATTTGTCAGAAAAAGGACAAAATAAGAAAAGGAGGTTTAAAGAGTAAGTCAGGGGAGACAACACTGGTACTGATAAATACTTTTCATAGTGTCATACATCTTGTAATGATGGCTGAGCGTGATTGTCAACTTTTGGCAAGTGTTAATGAGGGGGAAAAGAATGAAATTTGCAGTGTGAGAAATTATCTGTCTGCATGCGTTAACACAAGAACATAAAAAAGACAGACACATGATTGAAAAGGATAGCAGATTAAAAAAAACAGGACATAGCTGAAGTAAAGGTGTACAGACAGTGTATTGGCAGCGTTTGTTTCTCTGATTGTTTTTAGTTTGACAAATTATTTTTTTGTCTTTTCGCCATGGTAATGCAAAGACCTGGTAAATCAAAATTCATCTATCACCCGTTGGTTCATTACAGGTAAATGTGGCTACATGCAGTATGTTGGAGAAAATACTGCAGACATCCAAGGCCATGCCAATCTGCACAGAAGAGGAGCAGTAGTCTAATTTTGATTTTACACTATTTTAACCTGGAAAATAAATCTTTCCGATTTTGTCGATTGTTTTCTGGGTGATGTACAAAAATGTAGCGTCGCCCTCATGATCCGAACCAACCCTGCTCTGTTACACAGCCCTGGTAGCACCATTCATCACTGACTACCGAGAAAGTGAACACCCTACAGCATGATGTCAGAACCTATTGAACCGTCATACTGTATTTGGGCTGCAATGCTATTCTCCTTTTCTCTTCTGCGGCAACAGTGGTAGGCCATTAAGTATTTATAACTGCTGGCTCTTGTCAGGCCACACAGCTGACAGACACACACACACACACACACACACACACACACACACACACACACACACACACACACAGACACACACACATAGAGAGAGAGAGAGAATTATAGTGAGCTTTTGCTGCCACTTGGTGTTAAAGGTGCAAATTACAGATTTGAAAGCAGACCACCGTGACCATTACGCCTCCCTGTCTTCAGCTGACTGACATTAGCTACCAGTTAACTAATAAAGTCATACACGTTTCCATTAAATGGTATCAAGATTTCTTTAAAAAAAAAATCGGAATTCTCCATAACTGAAGAAAAGGGAGCACTTTTGTTGTAAACTGACAGTTATTGGTAAATTGAACTGACAGTGTAAGGGGAAGAGTGTATGGCATAATGTATGACAAATGTGTAATGAGCAATAGTACTATTGAACTTTCAAAATGCCTTGTTTGGTTAAGAATTTACAGACTACTTTGTTTGTGAATTTAATCTTACCAATTTGGCAATAGATCGAATTGATGATGAAAAATGCTTTGTCATCCTCATTACTGTGATCATAAAAACCAAATTATACATTTCTATCATAAAAAGTAGTGCCAGATAAAATATTGTTATCTCTAAAGGTATTCAGATATTTACACAGTTTGTATGTGATGTATATTCACAAGACCAAAATAAATGGGAAATAGTTTCTGGATTCGATTCACAGAAAGAACAATTTACATTGATGTCATTCTTAATCTTGTGCAAAAAAAAAGGTTGACAGGATAAAATCCATGGAGCAACTTGAAAGAGACTTCTTTTATTTTGTTAGTTAAAAGAAACTTTTGTGGCAGGGACCACACTTTAACCAAGTCAATGTTACTAACAAAGACAGGGCTACACACAGAACACTGCTGCCGGAGTAGAGTCTAAGCTGTGCTGAAACACACACCTTAATAACTTCATACCTTTGTAGAAAGAGAAACAAATTTTACCCAAAGGAAACTGGGTTGGGTCAGGGGTCAGGGAGCGATCACTCGTCCTAAATAACATGTGGAATCCAGAAGGGTATCAAAAACTGTAGAGAATTATCTTGGAGTTACTGGTATATTGTACCTAGAGAGAAATTCTGAGTAGATGTACAGTACAGTACCCCTTCTTTATTAAACAGCTGTGATGCGCTCTTGTTTTCCAATAGCTCCCACCTCCCATTACGTCAGAGGACTGACCTGAACATCAAGTTAGCCAGAATACAACTCAACATCAGACAACAGTACCTTAAAAATAAAAGACCCAGCGACTCGCATAGCTTTGATTATGATCATGTCATTTGCGTCCGTATTGATAAAGGCTATCAAATAAAATCAAAAAAAATACTACGAATGAGTGTATTTTAGAGACAAAGATGGAAATCCGGCGTGCAATATACAATGGCATTTTAAGGAAAAAAAAAAAAAGAGAGTTTATTTTGAAAACAGGAAGTTACTGGTTAAGTGACATCGGATGCGCTCTTCGCGTGGACAGTGTTGCCGTGCAAACAAACCCAGCTCGACGCTCAGCTGAAGAGCTGGTGAACCCATATCAGAAAGTGTGTGTTTGTGTGTGTGTGTGTCGGACTCGCAGGACCTTCGCTGTTGTCGTGTAGCTGCCAAGCGATGACGGAGCTGAGGCACCGTGGAGCCAGCGACACCGACCCGGCGTTGCAGCAGCCGCCGTCGGAGGACAAGGTTAGCGTCGACTCGGAGCCAGTGTGTGTCGCCCGGAAGTGATGCTAACGCCTAGCTAGCTAAACACACGACCAGCGGCTCGCGCCGCGTTGGCTGGTCGCGCGTTTACATCTGTCGGGAAAACACGGTCGCGCACTTCGCGTAAACAACAGCTGTGACACAAGAACTGCTACGGTCCACGGAAGCGCGCTGTGCAAACGTGTCCGCCGATTTGCCGACGCGTACGACTTGATTGGTTGATGCTGCTCGCGCCCTTCCCGGGTAGCGACGTCGTCGTGAGAACATCGGGCCAAAACCAAATGTCAAAAGTATATATATATATATAATTATATTGCATCCCGCTCTGTGTTATCTGTCGGCTGCACGCCGACGAATAGAATGGCTCTCCTTCTATACTATAGAAACCGTAAACAGTGTTTGAATTGGTTCCTTCATCTGCTGCCGAGCAAGGCAACAGTGAAGTGCGAAGCATTCGACCGGTGGCTGGTAAGACGTTTGCTGCCATGCAATCATGCACGATCCCACATCGATTGTTCAACGCTGTTAAAGTAAACACGACTGATGAGGCTCGTACGACGGGGCGCAGACATCTTCCCTGCCAATGCAACACTTTGAACTCTATAGTCAAACCTCTCCTTGTGATGAAACCAAAGGGAAATCACTGCATTGTCTGTGTGGACAGCATGAATGTCAGATTTGCTTTTTTTTCCCAGTGAATAGTCTGAGCCAGGAGAGGTGTGTGGTGATGGATGTGTGGGATCTACCCACTGTACGACAAGAGGGCATGATTACTGAAAACTGATGAACATCTAACAGCAGGAGACTAAGGAGATGCGTCTCGACAACACAGCACACGGGGGGTTGGCTACTTAAGGCCTTCTCCTAATGTGCCGCTTTAGAATTGATTTCTCTTGGTCGTGATGCACTTTCAGAACAGTGTGGTTGAGAACTGGGAGTTGCTCTTGTTCCAAATGTGTCGGGGGTAGTCAGGCTATGCGATCGGTTGATCACACCAATTGTCCTATAAGGTCGTGCGGAAATCCAGGGGAATGGTAAATGTAAATGGACCTATCGCTGGATCTTTCACATCATAAAGGTGTATTATAGCAGGCAGTGTTCCTCTCAACGTTACACTGATCATACACGTTAAAAAAAGGGATGATTACTAAACCTTTTCTGGTCCCGATGTGATATTTTTATCTGGATTGAACTATATAGTTTATAGTGAAAGGCAGGCTCTAAAGAAAAGAAGGTTGTAATTGGTTAGGGTTGGCTTCTTTTTATGGTGGCCAGCAAGAATGGGAGTGAAATTCAGTTACGCTTTGATCAAACATAAACATAAACATGCCTCAAAATGAATGTGACCTTACTGGATATTGGCTCGATTCATCATCTGGCTGTGTACAGTGTGTTTAAAGTGTTCTGTCAGCTGCTTCTGGGACATTTCATTCTGAGCCATTTCAAAACAGTTGCTTTAAAATATATCTGATGAACTGGGCATGACTCATCCGAAAACCCTTTTTAATGCTCAATTTGTGAAAGGCGCACACTCCTCAGTGGTTAGATGTCTTGGTCTACAATCCCAGCAAAGATTGGCCAGAGAACACAAATGTACTCATCCTTTCACAAATCACAGATCCAGCATTTTTCTAATGACTTAGAGAGACACACAACAAAGACGCTCAGGGTTGCCACTGGTCTAGAGGAAAGCAAGAAAGGGGAGGAGTATCTATGTGAAATGAGCCCCTATTTTTAACTCAAGCATCCTGAATGACGGGGATACTGTCTCCATAGAAACCAGTAGGCGGAGAATGAGTCTGTTTGTTCCAGCTGGCAGCGTATGACCGTTACTGACAGTGAATACATAGTTTCTTAGAGTGCTTCATATAATTTGAAGGAAAGTCAATGAAATATTCTAAATGATGGAAAATGTGCATTTCCCTTTCTTTTAGCTGAGCTGATCTGTATCTTTCCAAAGATCCCGCTGAATCAGTAAAGTGGAGTATTGCTCGGTTTCCTGTTGTGATCAGAAACTTCTGTGCACTATAGGGCTGTGGCACCGACACGCTAAACATCCCTACTCTCCAATCAAACGATCAGATTCAAGTCATTTGGCACCGCTATAGAAACAGCACTTCTCTCCTTATGAATGTAATAATGACAAAGTTTCATGATATGACGAGAAAAGTCTCTTGTTAAATTAGAATAATTTGTTATCTAGTAATAACAAGAAAAAACTGCGTCATATTGGGAAAAATAATACCTGGTCAAAACAAGATTCTTTTCTCTTAACAAGTAGCTGAGCCAATACAGGTGTTACACAAACATAAGGGGCTGGTGTGTGTGAGAGAGAGAGAGAGAGAGAGAGAGAGAGAGAGAGAGAGAGAGAGAGAGAGAGAGAGAGAGAGAGAGAGAGAGAGAGAGAGAGAGAGAGAGAGAGAGAGAGAGAGAGAGAGAGAGAGTGTGTGTGTGTGTATTCTTTTTGTTTCCCAGTGTCAAGTCGATTATTTCTCTTGTTAGATCTTTTAAAGCATTTGAATGTATGATCATGCGAAAATATCTTGGGAGATGCCTCCTCCTCTGCTTATGTTCTTGTTTTAAAAGAGCTACTGGGTTGTGATTCAACTTTTTATGAGCTTTAAATCCTTTAAAACTTTAAAAGGTTGGATAGTGAAAATCACACCTTCAAGAAAAGCGTTGTAATGGCAAATGACAAATGACATTTGCCTTGTGTGCGAGGCAAAATACATTTGCCATTACATTTAATATGAAGTCAACATATATTTAAATGCTTTAAAAAAATCATAAATATGAGGCCGTTACATAATCACTGTCACGTTTAAAAATGTGTTTTTAACCTATTTAAGACCGATAAATTCAAAGTTCAAAATAAGCTGCAATTGACAAAAATGTTCCTTGTGAAGGTAAATGTGTGGAAAGGGCACAAAATAACACAAGACAGCACAGTATATTGATAATACAGAATAACTGGCCTACTATCAATGCAAACAGCAACACTTGTTGGTATAGAAAATTCCAGCTGCAGTAACGTAGCATTGTGTGACTGTTCAAAGCCTGTGTGCGAGGCTGAGGGGGCATCACAGAACAGCGAGCCAACCATCCACTGTGTGAACGTGAGGCGAGAGCGGCGAGCCTAATTTGGTCACCAGCAGCAGAGAGGTGGGGGGGGGGGGGGGGGGGGCGCGTGAAGTGAAGGACTGACCTGAGGAGACTGTTTTCACAAGAGGAGCTGTGAGAGTGTGTAACTGCCATCCTCCGCTAATATCCATCCTTTGGTTGTGGTTTATGAGTGTGCTTTAAGATGGCCTCCATTAGGGAACAGATTGTTCTGAGGAATCAACAATATGGATGAGGTGGACGTTTTGGCACAGTGTTTAGACTCCCGCATACAACCTTTACTGTCAGCCCTGCTGCTATTTACTTAATGCTGCCTGTGCTGATAGCACAATGGCTCACAGGGCTGCAAAGGCCTTTTTTCCCCACTTATTTTGTCTGATTAGCCCTTGTGTGTACTGTATCTACACACTGAGCTTCATTCGTGGTTTGCCTTCAACCCCTCTCCAGAACAGCAATTGTCCAATCATAGCTTAGCAAAGTAACTAGGCAAGACATGTCAAACTTTGAATTGTATCCGTGCCCTCCCGTGTGCCGAAACCTAAAAGAAAAGAAGCGCTGGCATGGAATACCGCACTCACTATATGTCCAATAAACATTCTCATTTATAATATTAACCAACTCTAACCCTTCAGCAGGTACCATTATACCCCCCCCCCATCCTAAGGAATAAGCTTCAGCCTTGACACTGACAACGGCTGCTGCCCAAATGCCACAACAGTGTCACTGCACAGTTATTTCTTATATTGCCAAAACGAAAAAAGGCTCTGACTTTGAGGGATTGACTCGTGGCTCTGCTTCAACTGTGCTAGAGGTCATATAATAGTAGAGCTGCAACAGTTAATTGATAAATGGATTAGTAATTGATTACTGTTCGATTCATCTTCATTATTATGGAAGAAAAAGTCAAAATTCTCTGATTTCAGCGTCTTGAATGTGAATATTTTGTGTAACCTAGATACAGTATCATGTGATTTAGTTTGAGGCTATCCCATGGCAGTAGTCATGTAAATAGTGTTCACTTTTGGTTTGACTGTTTTAAATGAAGAGCTTAATTTACATCCCTTTAGCTGCAGGCACCCTGTGCTGCTGGAGAATTGTGTACAGTCATCGCAGATGTGTTGCACTGCTTCTCAGACTGAAATCAGGATGGAATCATCTTAAATATAAATGCATATTAGATGATAAGACGTTTTTCCGGTGCTTCTGTGGATTTCTTTTGCTGCTACATTTGACCTTTTCGAAGTGTCAGTATCTTATTTCTCCTCTCTGTCTGTCTGCCAGGGTTCGGACAGTGAGCTGAAGGTGGAAAAAGACGGCGTGTCAGACACTGAGTCGAAGGTGGACTCCGGTGTCCCAGAGGTGCCCGTCCCTCCCGATGACACCCCTGAGGTTCTGAACAAGGCCCTGTCTGGACTCTCTTCAAGGTGCTGTTGAAGAAAAAAAAAACATATTTCTAAGTTACAGTGAGGAAAGCGACTTTAAAGCAGAGCGTTGAGCATGTTCGGTAAACTTGCACTGAATAAATGACAGCCAGCTGTAAAAAAATCACACGTCAGACACTCATTATCTGAGTAGATCTGTTTATCACTACATGTTCTTTATAGAGCTGCTGACCTAAACAAGAGGCCCATGTTTTTCCTGGACTTCATCTCAGGAATGCTTCACATGTGGAGGTGTCATGATTCATACAAAGGAATCCTTCCCCACACATTCTTCTTTCAACAGCAGATATGAGTCCCTGAACTGTGAGATCTGTTTTCCTGGCAGGGACATTAATAAAGTCAGACTTGGGTTGTCTGTGTGGGTGCAGTGACCTGATTCCTCAGCTTATTGACATTATTTATAGCTGCAGTTATTGAAAATATACTCACAATGAGTACTACAATCAGTCTCCACACAACCCATGTACTAAATCAGCACAACCTATGTGAGGGATAATGGACATTGAGGTGTCCTACGAAAATAAAAAAACAGACTTTATGATTTGTGATTTCCTTTTCTAATGTACAGGTGCTAGCCAATCAGGAGAGAGTATTGGTTTGTTTTGGTGTCAGTGTTTGACCTACCATTGAATTGGGTGGGGGAATTCAATCCCACTCCCCCGAAAAGTCAAATAAAAAAAAATAAAATGATATATATATATTTTGTTAAACATAGAATGCGAAACATAAGTCATTTAAGGTCACTTTAGCTATACACCTTATTCGTCATTCCTGCAGGCTCCTGTATAAAATATTGTGGATGAAATTTGATGACTTGTGATTTGTGAAACCTAACCCTAACCCCCAAACAGCCCCCCCCCCCAAAAACCAGTAAACCTAGGGGAAACACTGGGTGTGGTAACCTTTGTGTGTCATTCTCCTTTGAGCGTACATTGAACAGAAGTGTTTGTGTGCTTCCTTCAGATGGAAGAACTGGTGGGTACGAGGCATCCTCACACTGGCCATGATCTCCTTCTTTTTCTTCATCATCTACCTGGGCCCCATGGTGCTTATGATGATTGTGAGTACAAACCACAACAATGGTGCTGAGCTTAAGCCCTTGAGTTTGTTGCCCTACAGGGAATGTCATGTTTTTTTTTTCTAACCCCAGTGGTAAAATGAGGTGTGATGGTTTATATAATTCAAGTTAAATGTCTATGCAGTCAAATCTGTGCACACAAATGAAAAGTGTAATCTCCTGGATTAGTAGGATCCTGGCAACATGTGGGATTGCTGCTCCTGTCATCTGGGAGTTGCCTCGAAATGAGCTTCTCAGCCTTTTTGTGTGACTATCAGACCACGCACGCATACGCACACACAGTTCTCCAACAATTTGACACAGATTCTCTGTGCAGGTCCTCTGTGTTCAGATCAAGTGCTTCCAAGAAATCATCACCATTGGCTACAGTGTGTACCATTCCTACCACCTGCCCTGGTTCAGGACGTTGAGCTGGTGAGGATCTCCACATACAGTGCACTAATGCACACGCAATCACACATTACATAAATGTGTTATTAATGCGGCAAATGTCCTTGTTTGCTTCTTTCTTACTGCTTTGTCTCGTGTTTTATTTTGTTGCAGACTTCCTGAGGTTTGTTTTCTGACCTGTTTGTAGACTGAAGATTATTAAGCCAATCAGCCGAAATGGCAAAAAAATTACCGTGAATCATCATCTATGCTGTTAGCAGACCAGCCAACCTGTGCATTTAGCAGTCACGCATTTTTGGAGATCAAAGTACGCTGGTACGATTTGTCACTCTTAAAGTGCGCAAAAATCTGGTGATGCTTTGTGTCCGTCCAGTAGTGCCGTACTCGACCAATCATTGTGGCGGATTCACTTCCCCTTGTCCCCTACCTATGACTAAAGATATTCACAGGCCGGAATGTTTGACAAATGCTTAATGTAATTTCAAGAAACTGTAGCTAGGAACTTCATTGCAAAGATAAATGAGATTGTGAATCAACTCAATGTTAGCTTAATGTTACTATTACTATCTATTTGCAAGGAAGCTTGCCTTGTTCATTAATCATTTAAGTGAGTAAAGTAAGTTACATTGTCTGTGTGTGTTGCAGATGTTTAAACTTGACTTTTCATAGTTTTTATAATATAAAATTATTACAGCCAAACCCCATATTGTAGTGAGTCTAGTAGGTCAAGGCACCCACGGCCAAAACAAAGACGAGTCGTTGCTTCGCATCTCCGGACTTCCCACTACAATGACTAGCTCTACTCCCAGAATGAAAATAACATGAAGCAGTTAGATGTTCTGAGGAAGAGATGATTTAAGTTAATTCATAATGGAATACAAAGGTAATAATATAAGCAATAAATATACACACATGTACATGAATTCAAAATTCTATTACTTGGTGTAAGGTGGCACTCCAAGACTGTCTTTGAGGTTGGCCGGTGTGCTGTTTCAGCTTAGCAAAAGTGGTGTACAGTAGAGATCAGGGGTTTTCAAAGTCTGACAGTGCTGAAAATACAATAACTTTTGCATATACATGTCCCAAGTAGACAGTCTCTCTCAATGCTGCCTCAGGGGAGGCACAACCTCACAGTTTGAAAACCTCTGGTAAAGTGTGATAGTCCTGATATTCAGTATGCCATGTGCAGGAAAAACAAAACACCATGTGCAGTTAGTACCTCTTGGGCCTCTTTTTGCTTGAGTCTATGAGGACAGTTGTAACACATAACATATTCATTTCAAGACTATTTCAAATCCCTGTAAAAAGGTGTAGCATTTTCCCGTTTATTCTTGTGCATGCATACTGAATTCAGAATCAGATTAGCTGCTTTTGTAACGCTGACAGATGCGTGCGTTTTCTTAATCATTTTACCCCTCAGGTACTTCCTGCTGTGTGTGAACTACTTCTTCTATGGTGAGACCGTGACAGATTACTTCTTCTCGCTGGTGCAAAGGGAGGAGCCGCTTCGCATCCTCAGCAAATACCACCGCTTCATCTCCTTTGCCCTCTACCTCACAGGTACAAACACTGGCAGACTCGAACTGACAATGGAGCCTGTAAAGGTCTGTTCTCATATTGGTGCGTGGGAGTTGGCACAGGTGTATATTCATTTTGTGAATGTCGCGTCATCATGTCGCCCTGAAAAACATGCATGTATTCATTGAGGTTTTTCAGTGTTCACCTCGTGTCTTGCCCCACATTTTGCTCAAGTACATTTTACTGTAAAGACAGTTTTATAGGTCGAGTGGAGAGGAAGTCACAAGAGGGAAATGTGTCACAAAACTGTAACACATTTGAACACAGTGTCGTAACAGCAGCCATACAGAGGTTTTTCTAAAGACTGTCCAATTACAAATATTTCCATACTATTTCAAAATGCAGAACATCAGACTTGGTTATTTTCGGCACCGTGCTAACTGGAGAAGTCCCACTTCCTGTGCTGCAGGTTGTCTGTTAGTAATTCAGTGCTACTATAGCTGCTTACAGATGGCAAACAGGATGTGGCGAGGAAGGATGCGCCTCCTGCCAACTAGACTCAAGGTGAAACTGGGTGGCCTGACTTTCTTCGGTGCGAAGATAACGTTGTCATACTTTGAAGTTACAGAAAAGGCTCATATCTGCATTGTTTCGTCATGGCATATTCTGTTATATGTTGAGAAAGAGGGAGCGAGACCAGCTCACCAGGCTCCTCAGTACGTCTGCTTTGACTTGTTTACTCAGAGTAAAAATGTTTTATTTTGCCTGAGACACACTCTGCTTCGCTCTACTCCGTCCTCTTTTCACCACAGACATTTCAACACTGTGAACGAAATGGCTGCAGTCACTCCAGAGCTCCTCTCCGTCTGCTTATCAACACTGGGCTTTGTCTGAATTAGGTCAAGCTAAATTTAGTCAGTTTGACTAAAGTTGACCTGGAATCTGAATTAATTATCCTCCTCCTTCTACAACCAGTACAGTTCTGTTCTTGTCCCTATCAGGTAGTTCATGCATTATTTTCTCTTTTTTTGCAGGCTTCTGCATGTTTGTGCTAAGTTTGGTGAAGAAACACTATCGCCTTCAGTTCTACATGGTAAGTTAGCACCCTGCCTCCTCCTGGGGCAACAGCCTCAAGGCTCCTGGGTTATTGATGGAGCTTGCTGAATTACAGGCCCTCAAGTAAATGAAGCCAGAGATGCTTTTATAGAAATGTCTGGCATAGATTGGATTCCAACAGTGTTCAGTTAGTCATGGTAGGCCAGAAAAGACTGAAAGAAAGCCTTTGCTCTCGTGTCAGTGGTTAGTCTGGCCCGGTTTTCAGAACACAGTTTTACAGCTACACACACAAACACACGCGCACATTCCCAACTGACAGTTGAGTTTGTCCAAAGTCTTTCTGCTGTGTTCAAGTGAGGAGGTGAGCAGAACGGCTAGATCTCACAGACAGACACTCAGCACTGCACACATTTTCCACTCAATTTAGTGGATGTGATTAAAGCTTTCACCTGGTCTCATTTTTGCCGTCACTATCAGAGTTGATCTGACAAAAGCCTTCGCTGTGCAGTCACGCTTCATTGTTAACTTTGGGTGGAGTCCGTTCACGTCAACTTATAAAGTCATTTTTCCTACAGAGCTGTAATACCAGAAAATGATTTGTTGTCCTGTGTCCAGTCTGTCAGGAAATATTCAGAATTAAGCTCCAAATGTGCTCTCTCATCATCACAATAGGTTCATTTTGATGTGAAAGCTAAATTAAACTCGTCCTAGTTTCAACATTCCTTGTGAATCTTGTCTCTACAGTTTGGTTGGACCCATGTGACTCTGCTGATTGTGGTGACTCAGTCTCACCTAATCATTCACAACCTGTTTGAGGGAATGATCTGGTAAGTGAACAGTCCTTTGTCACCTTGGATACAGTTCACCCCAACTAAATCAGTGCAGTGTAGCTCCTTCTCCCTGGTCATGTATGCTCCAGAAGTAAAATCTGATAATGCTGTAATTGAGTTCTACAATGTTTTTTAATGAAAATTTGTAGGTCTTGGGCAGTGGTGTATAAAGTACTTACATGCTATACTTTGTAAAAGATATCTCACTTGAAAATGACTCTGGTAAAAGTAACCCGTAAAAAAATTACTTGAGTAACTTAAAAACTTAAAGTTACTTAAAGTAGCTTACATCAAATGTACTTGAGTATCAAAAGTATTTGTCAGGTATTAAAATGTAGTTAGGTTTAGTGTAGGTGGTGTAGGAAGTGTAGAGGATGTAGGCAGACAGGGGGATGCGCTCCAAACATCTGCTCAGCAGCAAGTTTCAACTGTAAAAGTAGAAGTACAAAGAAACAAAACAGCCAGAAATTCAATTCTTCAATTTAAACTTTATCAACAGTATTTATTCCTCACTCCTCCTCCCTCTTCTCCCTCCCTCTCTCCTTATACCTCCCCCCCTCTCTCCTCTTCACCACCCCTTATTCCCTCCCTCATCTTACTCCCTCCATCCCTCTCCTCTTACTGCCTCCCTCTCCTCTCTCATTTTACTTTGTTACTTCACACCACTGGTCTTCAGCTATTAAATTATATCTTTTTGCTGTTTGCCTTTCCACACATCTCTTGTTTCAAAAAACATATTTTCATTTAGTCTTATAAAGACTGATGTGGACTCTCCTTTTGCCTGGACAGGTTCATTGTGCCAATTTCCTGTGTGATCTGTAACGACATTATGGCCTACATGTTTGGTTTCTTCTTCGGCCGCACCCCTCTCATAAAGGTTGGTTTGTGTCTTTTGAGCTTTGTAAACCAGATGTTTCTCACCAAAAGAACACAGTTTTTTTGTTGTAAATTACTACCCAATATGCAAGATTATTTCCCCCTACAGTCTTGTTTGTAATGCCAGGGCAACTCTGTACTGTGTGGCAAACATAGTAAGCGTTTCTGGGTCTGGGGAATTGGTTATCAACACATTAAATATATTATGGTACGTGGTGATATGTTAACCTGGTATCCACAACATGACTGTGTCCTCTGCAGCTGTCACCTAAGAAGACATGGGAAGGATTCATTGGAGGACTATTCGCCACGATTGTGTTTGGCATCATGGTAAGATATAATTTCCCTCTGACCACACGTATTTTATAGAAAACGTAAATCTTTTGTGAGCTCTGGTCCTCGCACTGCGGGGTCGACATTTTCCCAAAAGTAACTCAGATCCTTAGACGTTCCTAAAGGTGACATATTATGCAAAAATCACTTTTTCAGTGTTTGTGCACATAAATGTATGTGTCTGGGGAGCCTGCCAGCCCACAAACTGTGAAAAAAATACCACCCAGTAGTTGTTTTTTTTGAGCTGGCTAAACCCTACAGCCTGGCTCTGAACAACTGGTTCAGATTTCTCTCACATTCTGATGTCACACAGTTGGACACTTTTGGGGTAACCCGGCCTGCAATCTGAGAATCTCCATTTTTCTGGCAAAGGGGCGTGACATTTCCTACACATTTAGAAATTGGTTGACAAATGACAACAGACTTGGCCAGCTGGCCAATCAGAGCAGACTGGAGTTTATCGGGTGGAGGCGGGGCTAAAAGAAATCCACGCGTTTTTGACAGGGGGTGAAAAGAGGACCTGCAGGAATGGGCAGTATGAGAACACTGATTCCTGCTCTGAACATTAGAGCATGTAAACCTTTTCAAGTGGTAACCCAAATTAAATATTAGCATAATATTTCACCTTTAAATATTCACACATTGATGAAATGTAGCTTTTGTGGTCTGACATCGAGTTGATTGTTGATACACAGTAATACCTTTGCTGTAAAGTTGCAAAGATGTTGTCATTTGTAGATATGCACTAGCATGGTTTGGTGATTAAGTTTACCCTGCTTAATATAATATAATAGAGATTAATATTTTTTATAAAAAAGTGCACTATATAGCTGCTTTCGCAGACTGATGAGTACTCCACATGACTTTGACATGTACAGTTTCTAAAGTTTTGCCTCCAGTGGTGTCCTGTGACGCGACTGCAGAGTAACTGAATCATGCTCTGCGTGCAGCTCTCCTACGTGATGGCCGGCTGGCGCTACTTTGTGTGTCCAGTGGAGTTCAACAATGACTCCAACAGTTTCCAGGTGGACTGCGAGCCATCGGACCTTTTCCAGCTCCAGGACTACGCCCTGCCCAGCATCCTGGAGTCTGTCACCGGATGGGTAAGACTCACCTGCAGTGTTCCTCACCTCTCGGGCTTTATCTGTTTGGATTAGTGTTTCACAAGCCACATTCAAGCTGATGTAAATATGAGAGTATGTATGAGAATTTGTGGAATCCTGTTAAACTGTTTTGTAGAAAAACTAGAAAAACTGGACATACTGTAGTGTATGCAGCCGTAGACCCCCTGCCTTTAAAGACCATGGCATATTTTTGTTGAAATTAAGTATTTTAAATTTTTAACTCAGCTCACATAGAAAATGACAAAATTAACAAATCCAGTATAGAAATGCACAACTGAAAAAAAAGAGTTTAGGAGATGAGAGATTATCATAGATTATTATTAGAAAGTCTGATTTAGCCCCTCCTTGTTGTCTCCACAGACCACGGTGCGCCTCTACCCGTTCCAGATCCACAGCATTGCTCTCTCTTCATTTGCCTCCATTGTGGGACCCTTCGGTGGCTTCTTTGCCAGCGGCTTCAAGAGAGCCTTCAAGATCAAGGTAGAGATGAAGGACTGATGCGACCATTTGTCCAAAGTAACCAATCAGCATATTTAATTTGAATTTAATTCGATTTTTTTTGTATCTTTATTTTTGGAAAAACAAAGAAATTTTCAGCGTAACACACACTAGACCCGTTCGAAAAGGGATAGGAAGGAGCCTTGGCTTGTCAATTCCTACCCCCAGTCTTTACCATAGACAAGTGCACAATCCAATAAGATAAACTAAACAGACAATTTTAAATAATACAAAAATACTGCTCCAATTTACATCATTCTCTATCAAGCTATTAAGAAAAAAAAACAAGCACCATTAACATCAGTGAGATTTACATTCTCCTTCCTCACTTCTGTACTTTTCAAATATATCTTTTGTACATTTTAAATTGCATTATATTTTTACTTTGTTTGATCGTTTCGTGAAGACCATTCCACAAAATCCCCCCAAGAATTGAAATACACATTCTTCTGAGATTGCTGTTTTAAATGTAAATTTATAACCCCCCTCCCTATCTGTGAACAGTCGTTGTTGATTCCAGGCAGCAGTTTATTTTTTGCTTCATAAATTATTTGTACAGTCTTAAATTCCTTATACCTTAAGGTGTGTAATTTTAAATACAGTATGTTGGTGTGTGTTCATGATATCCTACATTGTTTACTATCCGAATGGCTCTTTTTTGTAGTGTGCATAATGAATATGAGGTGGTCTTATAGGTGTTGCCCCATACTTCTACAAAGTAATTTAAATATGGTAAAACTATAGTGAACAATACAGAATATAAAGTGCTCTCTCATTCAGAACGTGTCTTGCTTTCCCCATCACTCAATACTACTTTTGCTCTCATTCTATATATAGAGTACATGCAGAGCTGTTCCTCTCTTCAGTCTGCTGCTTCTGTCTGAGTCTTTTCCTGTTCATGTTTGCAAAGCCTCCTGACATTGACCTACTGTTTATATAGTTACACAACCAGAGTAGAATTCATCTAACACAGATTTTATTTCTGTTAATATTCCTAATGTATGCATTAATATAATATTTTATTACTGTTAATGACTTTTCTTTATTGTTTAACGTTTTCTATGAGTTTAAGTCTGTTTACTGTCATTTGTCCTTTCAGGATTTTGCCAACACTATTCCAGGTCACGGTGGAATTATGGACAGATTTGACTGCCAGTACCTCATGGCCACATTTGTGAATGTGTACATCGCTAGCTTCATCAGGTAAACACACAGTCTGTAAAAATGTGTCATACTTAAATATATTGTGTTTCAACTTTGCTTATTGTTGGATTTTTATCCTTGACATCAATGTGTGTGCTCTTATAGTGCACATTTCAACCGATTTGCCAAGTGTTTTATTACTGTATGAAGCTTTGTTGCCTGTAAAATGCTAATGATTTGCAGCTTTAGTTAGATCAGATAAACACCATTAAATCCATCTGTTACACAGCTTTTCTGTAGCTCTGAGTACATCACTTCAAACATATTGAGAAATCCGAGCTTGATACTCCTGCCATGTCTAGTTAAGGTTGCTGAGCTATGTTTTGACTGTGGGCAAGACGGAGTCAGTATGAATAGAGGATGTGATTTGGTTATCTGCTTGCCTTCTGTCAGGGGCCCCAATCCCAGCAAGGTCATCCAGCAGCTCCTGGCGCTCCGTGTCGATCAGCAGCTCCACATATTCAACTCCCTGAAGACTCACCTGACAGAGAAGGGCCTGCTGCCATTGCTGCAGGAGGGCGCTGCCTAGATCCACCTGCACCCACAAAAGCCCCCCCCCCCCCCATCCCCAGATGGGGAGACGGGAGGGGAGCACTTGTGGGTTGTGTGCAGCCCTGAAGAATTGGGAGACTCGCAGTGCTCTGTGTGAGCGAGTTGACATCTGAGAAGAAAAAGAAAATAACAACGACAAGGGAAAACCACAAAAAAACCACAGTCTTGGGTCATTCCATTCCATTTCATTTAAGGATGAGGGTAGTGTGTGTGTGTTTGTGTTCAAACCGTCTGTGAATCATGTTTCTGACACCAGTGTTTTCAGGTTGTGTCAGTGAATTCACTGTACTGTTACACATTTACATTATAACAACAATGTATCTACTCACGCTGTTAAACAAAATGTTGGTCAGCTGTATATTTCTACCTGTATACAGTAAGTCCTCGATATACCTGTTAATGTGTTAATATTTTACTGTACTTTTTGTTTTAATGCACTGCCTGTGTACTCACTGTATTGTTACTGCAGCTGCACCCTCCCTCAAACCTTTAGTTTTAATTTTCTTCATTGTGATTGTTTCTATTAATATATATATATAGATGGTTTTTATATTTGGTATGTTCTATTATATCTTAAAGGTCCTGTCTGTGTCTGTTTTATTCTGGCTGAGTTCACTTTTGCCATCCGTCACGTGCATTTATGTTTCCAGTGTTTGTTGCCATTCAACATTTCAAAGCCTCTCACGCTGGGCCAAATCATTGCCGTCATATTCTCATGCGTTGCTGTACAGAAATACAAAATTAATGACTAAGTTACCCATGAAGTATTCGATTGAATCTGACAAAACACAGAATCCAGTCTCTTGATTCCCAACTGTTTGTGGTTCTGTGCATGTATTAGCGGCCCTTAATAACAAAAGTAGAAAGGTTCTCAGTCATTTCATTTTTTTGGTTTAACTGACCCGTTCTGTGTTGAATCTGCAACAAGGAGCTGTATATGCGTTTTACACATATTCAGTAAGGTGGTGGGATTAGTATGGGACCCGTTTGTATCAGTTCAGATAAGGCACAGTGATGGTCGGCGTGTGTGTCATACCCTCGCCATGTTAACGGCTTCCGAGCTGAATGTGTGACCTGCCACTATTTGAGTGAAACATTTTCTAAAAAGCAATCCGTTGTGTTCTCCTTCATCTGATGTTTACGTTGGAGTTACAATCATCTGCTGCATACACCCCAGTGTTCGTTCCCTTTGATGCCACTGGCAAAAGATTGTCTGATTTGATGGTGAAATATAAAAGCTGAAGCTTCTGAACTGTTTGGTTCATTTTGGTTTTTTAAGCCTTCTGAAGGAATTTTAACTACAGTCTGTAGTTATGTTGGCAGATGTTAAAGGGGACGCTGCGCTTGATCTTACACATTAACATCTGTACTACCCTGAAGGACAGTCACATCATGTCTGCATGTGACTTGAGCTGAAGTTTTGTCTGGGACAATGACGCTGATGATGATCATAGTGATGTTGTACGAGTCTGTAGTCTGAGCTTCTAGACAAATGTTACCTCAGAGACTTTTACAAATGGGGCTGTGGAATTGGGATTAGAATAGAAGATGCTATTGGGTTGCATTATGGATAGTGTTTCCACAAAATGTCAGGTTATCTCTGCTGTCTTTGTGTCAGCTGCATCAATTTTGACAATTCCTTTAATCTGTCTCTCACAAGTCCCCCAGCTTAGTGAACATGCAATACTAAATTTCTGGACTGCGCCAACACAATCTGCTTTTGTTAGTTTAGTCAGAGTGAAATGTTCTAATCCTTCATTGCAAATATGCATATTATTTTTACACTGGGCGAACCATTGACTCCATTTGAACTCAAGCTGACTTGAGGTATTGATCGATAACAATGTGCACATTTACCGAGCTTAAGTACTGAAGTTTTTCAAAGATTGTGTGATCAAGTAAATCCGCAAATGGTCGTTGATTCCAAGTGCTGGGTTCTTGTAGAGGATGCTGTACAGGGGCTCAGGCACCAAGTATATTCACCGCAACCATCCTCGTCATACTCATTAATCAGCTTGTCACCGTCATCACGTGTGTGCACATGTCATCCTTACGTTTCTGTCCAGTCGGGTAAAAGAATTATTGTTGGTGGAGGTGGAGTACATCCTGCAGGAATTAATGTGACCCAGGCAGAACTGCCTGGCTCAAATGTTATAGGACTACACAGCAATATGAACAGTCGTACAGCAGGGATGTGAAGCTCCGTAATCTAGATGTCTCTACACGGTCGACACGAAACCAGCTTCAAAACATGCTATTAGATGGTATGAACCACAAACCAAGCATGGCTTTACATGTTCTTTATTTTGTTCCTGAATATTACTCTGTTTTATTGACAGTCATTCCGTTCCTCAGTGGTTTGAGTTGTGTGATATCCAAACAGTCAGAAATTGGTCTCTCTTAAAATATTTATTTTAGCAGATCGCAGCTCTTCAAAGTTACTCTATTGTATATTTAAGATGACATTTAGACATATGTTGGGTGTTCTTTAGTATTTTTGGTTAGAGGACTATTTTAAAAGTATTATTATTGTTGTTGCCATATAGGAAAGAGCATCGAGATAGCAAGTGTTTTCTCTCCGTCTTCTCTTGCTGTGACTTTTAGTGCACTAGAGTGTTTTTCTCTGCCGTTTCTCTGTCTGGTGTTGCAGACCGCCACCAGAGAGAGCTGGAGCTCCTTGGTTGGCCGTCAGGTGTGACATTGATGCTCCGTCTGAGCGGGAAGGTTTGACCCCCCCCCTGTTACTGCTGTTCGATACATTCCAGTACCTCCAAAGTTGAGATATACCCACATGGTGGCAGAACATGATGGCTCAATGCTTTTTTTTGGGGGGGGGGGTTCTTGGCAGTAACCCTAACCCTCAGGAAGCCCCCTCTGTGCCATTTCTAATCAACACAGTTTACTGCTGTGAAGCCTGCCCAGCCAGGACCGTCTAAACGGGAGTTGGGAGTTGGGACTGTCCCACGCACTGTGTAGGCCCCCCTTTGTGTTCATAGATATTCTCTTCAAACGCTCTATGATTTTTTAAAGTATTTTACCCTTGAACTGTGCAATGGCTTGTGTTGAGTTGTACATTTGCCTAGAACAAGTTTGATGCTGAAATGTGCTTTTACCTTTCTTTCGGAGAAAAATAAAAGATATATATATATAAAAGTAAATCACGCGGTTTGCTGTGTGTGACTCGTCTCTTCCCTCTGGGTCTTCTTCCCCATTTTGAAAAAGATATGCATTTGATTTCACTCTATGATAGCGGTTAGTTCCTCCAAAGATGGAGAAACGGCAGTGGTGTTTCGGCCAACGCTGACTCTCTGCTGCAGCCTCCGTTCTCAGGCAGCCCCGAGCTGTGAAGCAAGAAGACGAACCGTGAGGTGAAAACCATTTCCTTTGAGAAGACGCGACGTTGGGGGTTTTTTTTTCTTTCTTCCTTTGACACCAGGACATTAGTCATGTGAGAGAAAACTCCCCACTTCACCCGAAGCCCTGGAGATGTGTGAGAGAATCAGCCAGGGAGCCACTCACGCAGCTCTCTGAGTGCGACCAGTATGAGCGCGGATGCAAAGGCAACATGAGGGGACGCGTTTTCATGGGCTGAAAAGAAGAAGAAGACAAATAAACACACAGGAAATAGGAAGTGTGATCTGCGATATCTCCAGCTTTCGTCTGTGTGAGAGAGTGTATTGATGTATGCATGTGTTCCTGTGTGTTCATTCCTCTGTGTGTGTGTGTGTGTGTGTGCGCTCCGGTGGGGTGTATGTGTGAAATGAGCCACTGACCTGCGCTGCAAGTTAAGGACAATGTCTCTGAAACTACCTCGCAACTGGGACTTCAGCACCTTCAAGGCGGAGACAGGTCGAATAGGTAAGCCGGTGGCCGCTGTCAGCAGTGTGGATGCAGCGGTTCCCCACCTCACATTTTCAGGCACTTTGCACTTTGGACAATTTAGTTGATGCTGGGTGTGTGTATCGGCTAACAATAAAAGAAACCACAGGTTCATATTTTCCATAGAAACCAGCGATGAAAGAGGGAGACATAAAAATCCACACAGCTCTGTTTCATGATGCTTTACGCTTTGTGTTTCTCCTTTCTTTCAATAATATTATTTTATGTGCATGTACCTTAATTGTATCTAGTAGTATAGTAAAGTTGAGGCAAAATTATACTGCAAATCTATGTATATATATATATATATATGAATGAGTCTGATAATAATTAGTAACTGCTCTGCTCTATTTTGTCTTTGGGTTTTTGTGCACATTGGTATTGGTTACGACTAGTTATTTTCAGACACAAATCACTGTCACCTAAGATAGAATAAACAGAAATACATTGCTGTGACGTAGCTTGGCATTCAAAGCCTGAGAGTGTTTCTTTTTTGACAGTAACTCACAGTGGTTGGAACAAGACTGGCCAGATTGTTGTGTCTGCGCAGAACTATGTGTCATGTATTTTACTGTAAGGTTACTGCGCAGCAGTAGTCTAGACTCACTGATACTATGTTTTGCCAGTGTGTGCATACGGTGCAGTGCAGTAACATGTCTCGGTTCCTCTCAGGCTCAGATGACACAACTGTTGCAGCAGTCTGATGAAAAGAGGTTTGCACACACACACACACACAGGCAGTGACATGAAAAGTTCTGCAAACTGCAGCCCTGCGATTGTTCAGGACCTGCGTCATATTTGGTCTGACTCCAATCTTTTTTTTTTACCACCGGTAGTTGCTTGTTGTTCACCACTGTGGAAGGCACCACCGGTGCGTTTATTAAATCCGCCTTATGTCGACTGAATATCAGCTGCTAACACTACCATGCCCACGCTTCGGTATGACTCCACGACTGCAAGCTGGTGATGCCGCTCATGACTCTTTTACCTTGAGAAGTTTCGTGGACCATGGCAGATTTCGTACAGAGGAAGAGGAGTGACGCAGGCTTGCAAGCAGGAAACTGATGCAATAGCTCCGTTCCTGTAAAGCTCTTTACAAAAGCTTCCAGAGTCAGCAAGAGACTCTGAATATGATTCTCCATCTTGACGTGAATGCACTTGCACTTTACACAGCCCAGAGTGGGCATCGGACGCGTCCTCGGAACTTTTGGCTCGTCGTGAGTTGAGGCCACTTTAAAAGGAACTGTGTGTTTGTCAGCCGAGGGTGTGGTGTGACATCAGCCTCTGTGTGTGGGCTCAGGGTTCTTCGACAGCACGTTTTAACTCTCCATAAATCAAGGGAGGCTGACGCTCATGAAATTAGACCAAAGCACTCCCAAGATTCTAGGTGGAGGCCTTCAAAGCGTGACCGGCCCTGCCGCAATTATGTGGCAGCTTCCTGTTTATCCCAGCGCGACCCTTCTTCTTCTCTTCTCCTCCATCATCTTGCTCAAGAAGACATGGTGAATTAAAGGACAACTGAGCAATGGGGCTCAATCTCAACCCGGCTATCTCCGCCGTCCTACCACCCTGCGTGTTACTCAGACGGTCTCCATCTGACTGTGTCTTCTCCGGGCCACGTACACCTCGGCCTCTGTTCTTTCACCGCGGCATCAAACCTCCCCATCGGGGCCTCTCACGGTCACACGACCCAAGGGTGACATGTATCGGTGGAGGGTCACATTCTAAGAGGAATTTCCAAAATAGGATGATGTGCATTTTAATGTGTTATTCACGTTGAAGAATCAAAGCTGTATTCGTGCACCCTCCACAGGAAGCTGGTCAGCTCTGACCAGCAGTTTCCTTTCAGTCTGAATGTACGGGGAACAAAAATAGACATTGAGCAGGTCTCTCGACCTTGATAGGCTGATGCATATAGAAAGGGGGAAGTGCTCTGCTGTGTTTGAGCAGCGCCGAAGTTTTGTATTGTTTCACAGCTTTGAATGTGAATGTTGGAGATCGTTGTTCTTGAATTTCTTTCAATTCTTTGCCAGCACGATCCCGGAGTGTGATACCTGGAGAGGGAGGCCCCGGCCCGGGCTCGCCGCGCTCCTCCAGGTCCATGGAGAGGCCGCTGAAGGCCGGCTGGCTCAAGAAACAACAGAGGTCGTTGGTGAAGAACTGGCAGCATCGCTACTTTGTGCTGAGAGGAAGCACACTGACCTACCACAAAGATGACAAGGAGACCACTGTCCAGGTGAGACACCAGGGGTATTACATCTTCATTTTGATCATTTCGGATTTTTGGTTCTTGTTTTTGCATTAAACACAATGTGCACTCTTTTCCGCCTCAAAGCAATTCATATAAAAATGAAAAGGCTCCGATTACCTTTTCAGTTTAGCACATGCAGTTACTTATATGTGTGGACAGGACTCTTATCAACATGTCGATGTTCTACTGTAACATAGCGATTCATATCAGAAATAGGTTATTCATCATTTCCAATCAACGCCACAACCGCTTGGCGGTATGGCTCAGTGTGCACACTTTCCTGTAAACAATATGACTAATGCTCGAAGCCACACATGAGATGTCTCCTGTCATTTAAATTGACAGAAAAAAGTATTATTTTTATTTCGGACTTGTACGTCTGCTCTGATCCACCACCAAGCCAAGAGGCCTTTACTCTTTGTCATCACGCTGCAGATCACAGATAAGAAGAAAAGAATGAATGAAGCTAAGAAAGATCTCGCAAGATGTTGTTGATCCTCTCTTGACTCGTTATGCAAGGTGGGGTCAAACGTCCAAAAACAAGGCAGCGCGGAGACTGTGAAAGCGCAACGTTCCCATGGGGTCTGGCAAGTCTGGTCACAGTGGTGGCTAGTAAAACCCCATACTGTGCTCTCACCAAACCACGCAGAGAGCAAAGTCACATTTGTTTGACCAAAATATTAGAAACTTGGGCTTTGTTCTTGACACTTTGGACATTTCAAAATGTGATACGTAATGCTTCTTTTAACCACTTCTCTTACATGTTTAGATTGTTCCCCCTTTCTCCTCATGTACTTCCTGTGAAGAAACAAGAGCTAGTGAAATAGTTAATGTATTTGAAAAAACAAAACAAACAAAAAACATAATTTCACTCAGGGGCGGGCACATACCCCCCTACACCCTCCACCTGATGACACGCTCCAAAGGCCATGAGGAGTATTGTCACTTTTGGCCTCGGTAGAGAAACAGAACGAATGTATGAATGTAATCATGAGGGCAAATATTAATGGTTGGTTCTTCTCTCTCGGTCTCTCTTTCTCCAGGGAATCATCCAGCTACGATTTAGTAAAGTTAACGAAGTCCCTCCAAACTCCGACGACCCTGGGAAGTACCTGTTCGAGATCCTACCACGTGAGCATACGACTGACCTTTAAGAGCCCGCAGAAGTGACCTTGGGGTCGGCATTGCTTAATTCAAACAACTTATTCCAGTTTTGGGAGTAACAGTGAGCCATCGGTGCTGCCTTCACTGTCTTGTTTCTTCTTTGTCTCATTCTTTCTCTCTTTTTGACATTTCCCGACAGCAAGTGTTTTTACATGACACCTAGTACCTCTCTGTCTGTATGGGACCAAAAATTTCAGTCGACACTTGAAATCTTCATGAAGATTTGACATTTTCTAACAGGGTTTTGTTGTACTTAGATGCACTTTTTACGTACCACTCCTGTCACAGGTACAACTGGAGACAGGGAGCGGTGTCCATATGTGCTCATGGCAAACTCCCAGAGTGACATGGAGGAGTGGGTCCGCACTCTACGCAGGGTCATCGGAGTACCGACAAGTGGAGGTTCGGTAAATTCTTAAAAATGCTACGAAAAGGGCTTTGTTTTCTTTGACTGATGCCCCTGTAATATTAATCCGTGAGCCTGGCTTTGTTGGAAGTTAACACCATCCACCTACCAGCACCTCTTCAGCTCAACGATTAACATCAGACATCCTCGGTTCCATCAGGACAAACCTTTTTAAAACAATTTCTCTGCAGGGATCCAATGACTTCCTGGAGTCTCTGCTGTTTGCCTTGCAAAATCATGATGGTGACAAAACTGCAGGAAGTCGCCGTTCCCTACTAAGACATTGTAGCTGATATTTTCTGTTTGCAGTCTTTATGCTGAGCTAACCATGTCCTGGACGTGGTATCAATCTACTCATCTAATTCACGGCAAATAAGTGTATTTACCAACTATTGAACATCGCTTTATGCCAGGGCACCGCCCCTTCACCTTGAATATGTAATGTGTTTTCTGATACTGGTCGAAGATGTCACGTAATACCGGTCTGCATCTCCACAGTGTTCGGAAGGAGTCTCATGGACACCGTGACCTATGAGCAACGCTCCGGGCCTCACATGGTGCCAATCTTGGTGCAGAAGTGTGTGGAGTTCATTAAAGAACACGGGCTGAACGAGGAGGGCATCTTCCGCCTGCCGGGCCAGGACAACGCTGTCAAACAGTTCAGAGACGCCTTCGATGCAGGGGAGAGGCCCTCCTTCCCCAGGTGACTCACTCACGGCTCTCTCTGAACACAATGATTTGATTAAATATAGGCAGCAATATTACACATGAACTTATACTGATTCTAACATTATGAACAAATTCCACACAAATATCCATCGAGTATTAGCGGAAGTGGTATTGTGCAAACGTATGAGACATGCATTGTACTTGAAGCCTCGTTATTGAAATTCAGTGGATATATAAATGGATTATTCATTAAAACCAACAGAGTTTCACTAGTCAAACAAATTAAATGGAACCACAACAGTTATCGAACCCTCTTTAAACATGTTTGGCGAACGTGTGAGCTAGAGAAGGTCAATGCTGAAAATGGCCTAACCTCAATCAATCAACAGCATCAGATTTTTTTTATTCTTTTCCTAAGAAAGCAAGAAGAGATGAGTGAAATGCAGAGAGGCTGAACGATTTCCGTCTGCTCTGAGCTGAAAGCGACACCACATCCTGTCCTGGCAGGCACACAGCAGGGCGTCTGTATTGCTCAACATCACAGGCTCCTGTGACAGAGCAACAAAACACCCGTTTAACATGTTCGCCTGTAATCCAGCGAGACCAGAGTCCCTGAGCACACGGTATTTATGTTTCGGGCCAAAATGAAGAGTACAAGCTTCAGGGCGTTCTGCTCTAGCTGTACTCGGCACAGTCCAAACAACACAATTAAATCCATCCCCGGTGCACGGCAAACTAGGCCCAGAGGCCCAGAAAGCGGGGTCCTGTTGAACTTTTGTCTTCACCAGATGTAACTAAGGCATTGTTTACACCGCAGGCCACCGCGTAAATGCTTTTTATGAGTCCAGTTAGAATATTTACACAGGTCTGGTCGTGATGCCGAAAACCCTAATAAAACTCACAAGCTCAAGTGTCACCTGGCTTAAACATTAAGCCCACAATTTAAAAAAATAAAATAAAATAGATGCTGAACTAAAAATATACATATGTGGCTTCACATGTGTGCGCATGCATGTGTAGAATCCAGTCAACATTATGTCATTTAGATTTAAGCCAGGTCCGTGCACAGCATGTGATCAGGCAGGCTACGTGTCTGTGATAACCTCGACCAATGCTGGCTCCATGGCTCCATTATTAGTATCTGGGGGCTCATTTGTTGGTTATGTGTCATCGCCTGCAGAGACACAGATGTCCACACAGTGGCGTCACTGCTCAAGCTGTACCTGCGGGAGCTGCCAGAGCCTGTGGTGCCCTGGACTCAGTACCAAGACTTCCTCGACTGCACCAACCTGCTAGATTGCAGCAGCACGGAGGTAACAGGGCAACAAGGTCTCTTCAGTGTATGCAAACGTGTGTGTGTGTGTGTGTGTGTGAAGCAGAGGTCCTGTGATATTTTGAGGTCGTGTGTGTGTGTGGCCTTCAATATATTGCTCCCGTGTCCTTTCAGGGTTGGGGAACGATGGAGAAACAAATTGCCCTTCTCCCCAGAATTAACTACAACCTTCTCAGTTATGTGTGCCGGTGAGTACAAGTAGCAGCACAATGCATTATTGGGACGCTCATGAGAGGACGCTCTTTGAAAGAGTGTCTCACTAATTGTTCTGTAAAATGTCCTTTAGCAAGTTTCTTTTACCGCGCATCTACCAGATCCCACCGAGTCCTTCTGGCTGCAAACACAAAATGCAGCTCTGACATCAGTTGCTCAGCTGTTAATTGTGTCCTTTTGTCTCCAGCTTTTTGTTTGAGGTGCAGCAGCACTCCAAGGTGAACAAGATGAATGTGGAGAACTTGGCCACGGTGATGGGGATCAACCTGCTCAAACCTCAGATAGAAGACCCCATTACTGTGATGAAGGGTGAGAACACACCGCTCACTCGCGTGTCCTGACCAAACATGTCCTAACAAAGATCGATCCATGTGATGCACTCGGACGAGCTGAGAAGATTTAGAAGTGATAAAAATGACTGACTGAGAGTAAAAGCTCTACTGAACAGTCTATTCCTCCAACTCTAAGTAGCAATGATTTCATGAGTTTCTTTACTAATAAGATTATTACCATCAGAGAAAAAATTTACCAGCTTCTTCCCACTAATGGCACATGGTCCAGTACTGTAGGTTCTGAACCAATAGTATCGCCTAATTTTTATTTAGAATGCTTCTCCCCTATAGATCTGGCTGAGCTGACTTCACTTGTCACTTCATCCAAGTCATCAACCTGTCTTTTAGATCCTATTCCATCAAGGCTATTTAAGGATGTATTACCTTTAATTAATAATTCCATATTAGATCAGATCAATTTATCTATATTGACAGGCTATGTACCAAAGGCCTTTAAGGTGGCAGTAGTTAAACCTCTGCTCAAAAAACCAACTCTGGACCCAGATATCTTAGCTAACTATAGACCCATATCAAACCTCCCCTTTATCTCTAAAATCCTTGAAAAAACTGTTGCTAACCAGTTATGTGACTATTTACACAGGAATAGTCTGCTTGAAGACTTTCAGTCAGGTTTTAGAAAACATCATAGTACAGAAACAGCACTACTGAAGGTTACCAACGACCTTCTCATGGCCTCAGACAGTGGATATGTTTCTATTCTCGTCCTTTTAGATCTTAGTGCTGCATTTGATACCATCGATCACAAAATTCTGTTACAGAGACTAGAACACATTGGGATTAAAGGAACAGCACTAGAATGGTTTAAGTCCTACTTATCTGATAGATTTCAGTTTGTTAACGTTAATAACAAATCTTCCATGCATACAAAAGTGAGACATGGAGTACCACAAGGTTCTGTACTGGGACCGATACTTTTCACTCTATATATACTTCCTTTAGGCAATATTATAAGAAAACGCCGCATCAATTTCCATTGCTACGCTGATGATACCCAGCTGTATTTATCTATAAAGCCAGATGAAACTAATCAGGTCGACAAACTTCTGGATTGTCTTAAAGACATAAAGGCCTGGATGACTTATAATTTTTTACTTCTAAACTCAGAAAAAACTGAGGTCATTATACTCGGCCCTAAACACCTCAGAGAAACATTATCTGATCATATAGTTACTTTGGATGGCATTACCTTGGCCTCCAGCTCTACTGTGAGAAACCTTGGAGTTACCTTTGACCAGGACATGTCCTTTGACTCACACATAAAACAAGTCTCTAGGACAGCCTTCTTTCACCTGCGCAATATCAAGAACATTAGAAACATCCTCTCTCAAAAGGATGCTGAAAAACTAGTCCATGCTTTTGTTACTTCTAGACTGGACTACTGTAATTCATTACTGCTAGGATGCCCCAATAAGTCTGTGAAAAGCCTCCAGCTAATCCAAAATGCCGCAGCTCGAGTTCTGACAGGAACTAGAAAAAGAGATCATATTTCTCCAGTGTTAGAATCTCTGCATTGGCTTCCTGTAAAATTTAGAATAGAATTCAAAATACTGCTCCTAACATACAAAGCCCTTAATAATCAAGCTCCATCATATCTTACAGAGCTCCTAGTTTCATATTATCCCAATAGATCACTTCGCTCTGTAAATGCAGGATTACTTGTGGTTCCCAGAGTCTGTAAAAGTAGAATGGGAGGCAGAGCCTTCAGCCACCAGGCTCCTCTCCTCTGGAACCAGCTCCCAGTTTGTGTCAGGGATGCAGATACCCTGTCTACATTTAAAGTTAAACTTAAAACCTTCCTTTTTGATAAAGCTTATAGTTAGAACTGCTCAGGTGTTTAATAAACCATTTCTTTATTATGCTGTTATAAGCCTAGACTGCTGGGGGAACTTATATCATGAGCATCTTTCTCCCTCTCCCGTTCTCTCCTTCTCCCTCTTTCTCTCCCTTTATATCTCTCTCCTTCTCCCACCTTTTCAATCTCTCTCTCTCTCTCTCTCTGCCCCCATGTATCTACATTACATGTCACTAACTCTGTTTTCTCTCTCCCCTTGTAGATCTGACCCCAGATCTGCAGGATCCAAACCCGTCATTATTATTATTACTATCATTATTATTAATAACATCATTGTATTTATAAGTATCAGTTTTCACTAATTATAAGTATCAGTCTGGTAGAAATTAAAGCAACTGTTATACTACCCCCCCCATCCCCCGATATGTTTACAGTACATGTCACTAACCCTGTTTGTGTTTTCTATCTCTCCTAGTGTATCTCTGACCCCAGAGCTGCAGGACCCAAACCCGTCATTATTATTATTATTGCTATTATTAATATTAATATTAATATCATCACTATATAATGACAACAACATAATTGTATTTTTTAATTATAAGTATCAGTCTGGTAGAGATTACAGCGGCGGTTGTACAACTGTCCTCTCTCTCTCCTACTGTCTCTCCTCCCACCCTCTTTCTGCCCACCTCTCCTCTCTTCCTCCTCTCTCTCCTCACCCCAACCGGTCGAGACAGATGACCGCCCACAACTGAGTCTGGTTCTGTCAGAGATTTCTTCCTGTTAAAAGGGAGTTTTTTCTCTCCACCGTCGCCAAGTGCTTTGCTCATTGTGGGATTTGTTGGGTTTTCCCTGTAATATTGTAATATTGACCTCACTATGTAAAGTGCCTTGAGACAATGTATGTTGTGATATGGCGCTATACAAATGAAAAAAAAAAAAAAAAAAAAGAAAGAAAAATGTTGATGATCATGCTGTGCAAAATAACAGGGGGGAAAAACTAAAAAGCACAAAAAACAAATTAAAAAGTCATTCAGCTCAAGTGAACTTTCAGAATTGAATAAATAAACATCATTATATTACATTTGTGTTTGTTTCTCTTCGCAGCGACTCCTCAGATCCAGAAACTGATGACAGTGATGATCAGACAGCATGAGACGCTGTTTCCCCTCTCCAAAGACGTGCTTCCCAACGCCCCCTCAAACAAGGCAGAGAGCCAGAAGAACACTCCCCGAAGCTTTGTGGGTTGGGAATCGACCGAGGTACATCAAGTCTCTCTAATGTTTTCAATTTCCCGGCCATAACAACACACCATATCCAAAACAAAAACAGGGACCAGAATATCCAAATTTATTTGTCTTGGACGGAAGGAGTTGCCATGGATCACATATAAAACACTGCTAAATCCATCAGCTGTGTCCATAGACACGCATATGCTATATTCCTAGTAATCCCCATAGAGAGCAGTAGTACGCGAGTAATCTGGGTGCTGCATGAAATGCAAATTCATGTTATACCATCATCAGACCACAATGCTTTAGCTTTTCTTCACAATTTGGAGTCACAGCTTTACTCATACTGACAGTTTCCATCCATCCATCCATCGTCTACCGCTTTATCCATTTGAGGGTCACGGGGGGGGGGGGGGGGGGGGGGGGGGGGGGGGGGCTGGACTCAATCCCAGCTAACATTGGGCGAGAGGCAGGGTTCACCCTGGACAGGTCACCAGCCTATCGCAGGACAAACAACCAGTCACTCTCACATTCACACCTACGGTCAATTCAGAGTCTCCAATGAACCTAACCCCATGCTGCATGTCTCTGGACTGTGGGAGGAAGGCGGAGAGAACCCACGCATACACGGGGAGAACATGAGAGCATACACCCTGGTCGCTTTGAACCGGGACTCGAACCCAGAACCTTCTTGCTGTGAGGCGAAAGTGCTAACCACTACACCACCGTGCAGCCCTGCTGACAGTTTAATCCAATTTTTTGTTTCTTTGCATCGCAGCTCAATGACACTGCATGAGTTTGGAGACCCCACAGAATTAAAACACATGCAGCTACTGGAGAAATATCCAAACTCAAAGATGTTACTATTTAAGGGTCTGAGGTTAATTTCTACCCCAGACCTTTGCACACATCAAGACATCTATGTAGTATATATATATATATATATATATATATATATATATATATATATATATATATATATATATATATATATATATAAATATGTAATTCATCTTCCATTATGTGTTTATCTCAGATGGGTGATGCATCTCTGTCTGAGTCGCCAGAAGAGGAAGAGGACACTGACAGTCCAGGCGTAGAAAAGGGGAACTACAGCCCCCAAACCCTCTGTTCGGAGCCTCGCTCACCCTCTGCAGACAGCTGGCACGGAAGTCCCCGCAAACGCACCCAGACCCTGCCCACCTTCAACTGCCCCCTCACCGGGATGGCAGCTAAGGCCGACGCCCTCGGCCGGTGGAGTCGCATCCAGGAGGATGAGAAGAGTGGGACATTTTCGGAGGACATTTTTAAGATCCTGGACCTCAGGAGTTCAGGTTCATTGTTCGGGGGGTCTCAGATGAGTGACAAGAAGGGAGAGGATGCGCTGACGTCCCACAGAGGAAGTGACGACACAGGTTCTTCCACGGCTGACTCCCAAAAACCGAACAGCGAGTCCCAGCCTGCCCAGGTGCTGTCCCATCAGAAGAGTATAGAGACCCTGACAGCGGATGGTTCGGGTCAAAAGGTCACCAGCAAGTCTGAGCTGAAGAAGGACAACCAGCAGTTTGTAGACAGGTGGGTCCTGCTGAGGAGTCACACCTTAATACCTATTCGTGACCCACAAGACAGACCCTCAACCACCTTTACATGTGATACATATTCTTTCATATCACTTTAAAGGTAATTCGTGATAAGCTAGTACATAACAGAAATATTGCCGGTGAGAACTTAACTTCTAAATGGTCTTTTCAGGAACTTTTCGTTGGATAACCTTCAGTTATGCAGTGTATTCGTAGGATTCAAAAAGTCTTTTGTAAGTGTGAGGGTTATAGAACACCAGCATGCAGTCCATCATTTCAACCATCAATAATAGCAAAAATATCAAGACTTCCATGAAACCACTTAAGTCTAATACAACAAAGGGTTATTTGAATTTGTTATTTGAATTCATGATCTAACAAAAAAAAGGGAAAACGATAAAAATCTTTTCCACAGGAAACTTTTGATACAGGTTGATTTCCAATGGAAACAGGTGAATTAATATCTCAAATTAACTTTTAGACCCAATATTATGCAAAGTGACTTTGTTAAGTCGGATCATGACTAGGTATTGACGTAATCTTGGGCTGGGTTCATTTGGTTTGCAATGAGGAATGACAGGTCAGAAAAAAAAAGTGTCCAGAAAAAAAAAGCTTTCTTTTTGGAATTCTTACTGCAGCATGTGTGAACCCTTCTGTGTCTGTTACCGCCTCTCTCAGTGTGCATCGGGAGAACAAGGAGCTGAAGGCCACAGTGGCTGAGCTCCAGTCGGCTCTGGAGGCAGAGCGCCACCGCGTGGCCGCCCTGGAGATCTGCCTGAGAAATGCTGAGCGCAGTCGAGAAGAGGCCCGGGGACACAACGAGGAGCTGCAAAGAAACATTCAGCAGTTCCTCAGCAGCAAACCACAAGCTCCCACCTAACAGTCATTTTAAGACTCATTAGTATACGGATTTATTACCCAGTTAAACTCAACAGAGCACAATTCCCAGGAGGTGATTTTTGAACTTTTTCCTCCAGTGGGATGGCACTGAGTGTTTCCATTTGAGCTCTGTTTGGTCTTAAAGATAAATTATTGGCTGACTTGTTTGTGTTTTTGAGGAAAGTCTGTAAAGGAGAGTTCTGAGTAGGTTTTAATACCACTAATCACAATAAAGACTTCAAATGCAACACAGGTTTGTTTTCCCTACTGGTAAGGTGATGCCGCTGTATATGAACTCCCTTGATCTGGCATAGTTGTTATGCGCTCTTTAATCAGAGGTCAACTGGACCGTATGATATTCATAGCGGACAATACAAATATCATGCTTCAAATGGAGTAAATAATCAGTTCATCGTTTGTCAGGTAAGTGGTACATCAACAGAACTACTCAGATTTAAGTGCATCCAAGTACTCACAAGTACACACACACACACACACACATATTCTATACCAACAAATCCTACCTTTTGAAATTTGTCGTCATAGTTACAACTGATGTATGCAAAAAGCCAGGATAATTGCAGAAAATGGAAAATGAGGCTCTGTCCATGAGTTTTTTTTACATGAGTAAAAAGACACAAGGCAGAGATACAGTCAAAAGTGTGCGCGATGGTAGAAATCGCTGGCATGCTTACACTGAAAAATCTGGCCCTTATTAGCAAGTCTACAGCTGTGCTTGCATCTCTGTGACAATAGGCATGACTGTGGTCCGAGCTAATGCTAAAGTCACCATTGCTAACATGGCACTGGCCACGTTCACAATGTTGACGTGAGTCAGCTGATAGTTAGTGGTTGGTACGTTCAGTGTTGCCCAACTGACTGAACAACGCCGCCAGAGCCGTACTGCTAGGGCAAGATGAGATTCATTTTTGCCAGATTCATTTTTGTATTTCTCAGGTTTTTGACATAGTTCAAGTAATTAGCTATATTCATATATGGATATGGTGTTATATTTATTTAGATCAGGAACCACATCGCCTGTTAAATAATGTGCAGTGTTTAGATGTCCTGCAGTTTGAGACGGACATTAAATGTACCTGAGTAACAAGGAAGAAGCTCTCACCTATAGGGAAGAGTGGAAAATAATAACTCTTACACTAGCATGACAAAATATTATATATATATATTCATTGTTAGTGACCAAATCAGAGGAAAAAACGGAGGGTACATATTTTGGGCAGCCAGAAATGACCTCAAATGATAGCAGTGTTCCTAGTCTGTTGGAAACCCATGATAATAACTTCATACCTCTTTTGGTTGGTTCTGTCCCAAAATAGCAACCCCATTTGCAAAAGAACATTGCCACTCTCAAGCCTTCCTATGGCCATCAGGAAGATGTGATAGTCTGTTGTGGCAGCAGTTTAACTGAGCGACAGATAAAAGCATGTCTGTCAACTGTCAGCCTGGCAGATGAGTGGCAGAGGCAGGAAAAAGTTCATTCCTTCCCATCTCTGTGGAGCGCCACAATCAGGAGTGTATCTGCAGGTCACACAAAGAAGCTCAGGAATGAAGGACAGTTGCGTAGTCGGATGAGGGTTTCGGATGGCGAATGGGACAGTTATTCAAATCTGTCCAGGAGCAAATGTCAATGAGTCATTGATGTTCTCATAAGAAAGCATCTGCGAGGCCTCCTGACACCATGTTGGTAGCAGAGTCTACTAAATAACAGACAGTATATCCATACATGCAATAACGACTTGCTGGATGAGGGAAGTCTTTCTCAACGAGTCTCCTGGTGTCTGCAGGATCACATTTCACTTGCTGCTGTCGCTCCTAATTAAATTCTGTCTACCCCTCATCAAATCTTATGACTGCGCCTCATCGAACTTGCTCTAGCATTTTTAGGGGGCCTCTTTTGCACAGATAACCCATTTCAGACTCCGTCCACTTGCCAGAAGAGGAAGTACACACAGAACATTTCAGCGAGCATAACCTTGTCGCTTTTGTTGAGTGAACACAAGTGATTCGGTTGTGCTACTCTGTTGCCCTCACGAGCCACTTGAAATGTTCTCGAGGCTCAGTATCTCTCATTCTCGATCATTAAGGCCTCACACCTCATTGCATTTCAATTTCATTTGGACATTTGTTGCCTATTAGATATATCCTGTTACATTCAACAATATCAACACACACTTGTTGTATTTTGTCAAAGAAGAAATGGTCAATGTAGCCCAGACAGCAGCTCGCAGAACTCCACCATTTACAAAGGAAATAAACAAATGAAGAATATCAACCCTGGAGCACCCACCCAAACAAAATAGCACTTCCACAAGGAAGAGGCTACAGGACAGTGTTTACAAAATCCTCATTAAGGAAGTAGTGAGATAACACACGCTCATGTGCATCACACAGAGTTGAAGGCACACACACACACACACACACACACACACACACACACACACACAGACACACACCATCAAGAGACCACAAGCACAGAGCCCACCATATCATAGATAAGGGACAGAAAGAAAGTGCTGGGAAGAAGAGAGCCAAGCACAGAGAGAGACTGACAGAGGACAGGACACAACAGAGAGATGAGTCGGGCGGGTAAAGACGAGCCTCGGCCACCCTGTCACCGGAACTGCCGCCCCAACGCAAAGGACATCAAAAGGTGTGCATGAGGATAAATGCTGTGAGATCTGGATAGAGCAGCAGGAATACACACTCCTGCAGAGAGGCTTAAGGGTCAACAACACTACTGACTGGGAAACCCGAACTTTCTTATGCTACTGATCAAATGAACGATATTTTATCCAACCTTCGGATTTAAGAAGTCAAGGGATCACAATCATTTTTTTCTTATTGTTTCATTAGCTCGTCAATAGACAACCACAGAAGGTATAAAATAGGAAGCTTGCAGATTGTTTTTCCCATGGCGAGTTTTTGGGTCTCTCAACCGGGAACCAACTGCAGTTCCAAGACGTGGCTCGTGCTGTTTTCCATCTTGCTACTTCGGGAGCCTCTCCGTGGTGAGAGCAGTCCCATCTCCAGCACCCATCAGAGACATCGCCCTGCTCCGGGGCTGGGAGACGGGCATGGAGGGGTGGTGGATCCGTCACTGCTGGAGCAGGACAGCAGCGTGGACATGCAGAGCCTGTTGGAGAGCCTGAGGGAACAGTTTCTGCAAACTTTCAACCTGTCGGGCATGGGTCCTCCGCTGCCCCCTGGAAGCACACGAGAAGAGCCGCCTGAGTACATGATGGAGCTCTACAACCGCTTTGCTAATGACCACACTACCATGCCCTCCGCCAACATCATCCGCAGCTTCAAAAATGAAGGTATAGCTGCAGTATAGATACCTATGATGATGCCCCTGTTAATTGTAAAAAGATTTTAAAAGGAAATTTACAATTTATCTCTTGTTTGCTGTCATGTCTTGTTTGATCGGGTTTTTATTTGAATGTTATTTGTATTTTCCTCATACATATTGCATACTCTGTTCCGCAAGACCAAGTCATTTAAATATTGGAATTGAGAGCAAGGTGTCCTTTAATGTACAGTTTACACGCTTTTTAAGTAGGCAAACTTTGTTTGTTAGTTAGTTAGTTATTAAGCAAGTTAATTAGTTAGTTTGTGGCCTTAACCACAAACCTGTTCCTTCTTACATCTCTGAACAAGGTAATGATCAAATCAGCATTGTGTATTTTTGCTAAATAGAACAGTAGAATAATAGAAAAGAATGGAATAGAAAAGAACAATTGAGTTAAGATTTGTAGTTAATTGTTCTCAAATTAAGGATGAAAATGAGAACAAAATCCTGAAACAGTTCACTTTGGAGAGTTTTAGAATTAGTTGCTGAAGACATCATTAAAACAACAAAATGTACAGAAGATTAAATTTGACCAAAAATGTCTGTTTTGCAGATTCATCTCCCAGTAATGTGGATGTTGGAGGGGTGAGGCGTCACCCTCTCCTCTTCAACGTCTCAGTCCCCCATCATGAACGCATCACCTCAGTTGAACTTCGTCTCTACACCCTTGTCCAGACTGACCGCCACCTCTACGCTGGTGTTGACCGCAAGGTCACGATCTATGAACTGGAATCACATGACCTGGATGACAACACAACTGATGAGTACTTTTTGAGAGGAGATGCATTCAGAGGGGGAGGAGAGCGGATAGAGCGAGTGGAGTTGGCTTCACGCCAGGTCTACGGCACTGATAATGGCTGGGAGGCCTTTGACCTCACTGCTGCTGTTCAACGCTGGCGCAAATCTGACCATGGCACCACGCATGGGTTGGAAGTGCACATTACCAGTATGGCTAATGATGATGTTCAAGGTCTGACTGATGACAACAACGGCAGGAATCCACCTGAAGGAGACATGAAGATTGACACAAGTCCTGAGGAAAAACACAAACCCCTGCTGATTGTTTTCTCTGATGACCAAAGCAGTGATCATCGTGATGACAAACGTGAGCTAAATGAGATGATTGACCACGAAACCTCAAACATGGTTCTGCCGAATGACTTTGGAACGGGCCTTTGGAGTGAGCTGGGAAGGGACAGGGAGGAGGGTGAGGAAGAGGCTGAGCCGGATGAAGAGGACCTCATACAGATGCGCTCCAATCTGATCTACGACACTGCATCTCGCATTCGTCGCAATGCCAAAGGCAACCACTGCAAGAAACAATCTCTATATGTAGAGTTCAAAGATATCGGATGGGACAGTTGGATCCTGGCACCAACTGGTTACGATGCCTTTGAGTGCGCTGGCCTTTGCTCTTTCCCACTGACAAAGCATGTCACACCCACCAAGCATGCCATTGTCCAGACATTGGTCAACATTAACAGTCCTCAGAAGGCGGCACGAGCTTGCTGTGTGCCCACCAAGCTGGATCCCATCTCCCTACTGTACCTGGATGAAACAGGCGTGGTCACCTACAAGTACAAGTTTGAAGGCATGGTAGTGGCTGAGTGTGGCTGCAGATAGTCCATGCTTTGAAAGAGTCTAACTTGTTGTAAAGTCTTACGGTCAGAGGAAAGACACTGAACAAACAATAAGCTGGAAAAGGAAATAAGCCATGAATGTCTTTAACAAGGGGACAACTGTTGGAATCTCTGTAAGGGTTACTCAGTGAGACTGGAAGTGCACATTCCCTGTTCACGAAACCAAAGGGCGTCCAAATGAATGAGTGTGGACAAATATGTTTCAAACGACAAAACAGAAACAAGTGCTTCCTCTTACATGGCCAAAGACATCAATCAGTTGCCATCATTTAGACAGTGGAGAAACAACGTTCCCCAGATCTACAGTCAACATGTTGCCAGTTTTGAAATCAACAAGAATAAAAAAGGAACAAGATTTCCCAATGACCACAGCAAGTGCATCCTACAGTGTGTGCAGCCTGGTGGGAACTACTGGGCTAGCCGTCCCCCTCCCTCTACTTCCCCCTGACATCTGTCTTCCTTTCCACTTATCTCTGGCCTCCCCACTCGATGCAAACACTAATCAGCACTTCATGTGTCCTGGTGCAGTGAAATGACCTCCCAGAGGCAACCTGACAAGACATGAACTCTGTAGGCCCACCTCCTGTCTCCTGCAGCCTCCTGATACGTAGGTGCTGTGCAGGGGTCCTGGTGGCAGGGTTATCTTTCCCAATCCCGTTTCCCACATCACATGCCTCTTTTCCACTCCCTCAAGCTAAAGCGATAGCAAGGTGTTGGGGGTTGAGAAACATGTGAGCCACCACTCAGGCTTAGAGAACTGGACGCCATTCTGGGCATCTTTTGAGGTGCTGGGACTGGGGGCAGAGGTTGACCACATTCCTAGGCAAAAAACAATCTTTACTGGCTCAACTCACTGACCCATCACCATGTGCCCCCAACATATCTCCAACTGCTGAATTGAGTCATCCATCACTTTTACTTTAAAAATGTCTTTTTTTGGAACGTTATCACCTGTAAGCTAAAATTGAGAATGGAAACGGGGGCACCTTCTTACATTCCTGTTATGGATCCCCTGAAGAAAAAAATATTATTTTCTTTTGTTATAAGCCTTTTGATACCTCTGCTGCTTGTGTCAAATAAAAGACTATTTATTGTTCTAATTTATTATTATTTTTTTTACAATAATATATATAGGCTATATATATATAAATGTACATTTGTAAGTTACTTAGAGTAGAGCAAGTTTTGTAACCATGACAATGCATTTGCAGCAGAAAATTATTTTTGTTGGGAAGAGAAATTGTTTCAATTTCTAAAACAATAAAAAACAAATACTTAATAAATCCCAAATGAAAAGTTGCGTAATGATTTAACAACAAATCTTTACGTTATTCAAGGCACCATTATCTCATACCAAGATGAACATAAATATTTAGAGCTAAAGTACCAAGCTGACAGTTTTTCACAGCTAATTGTGTATGATCTACTTTCCACATCACTGTTATCAATCAAAGCATCTCGGTCTGTTACCTTTCCTTCCCATTTTTAGGAGGAATCTGCCAGGCCAGTGATATAATGCACAGCTCACATTCAGATCATTCAGTCTGACAGTATCAGCTCCCAGGTCATGGTTCATACATGACACACAAACAACGAACCATGGGAAACTGAGTGGAGGGTCTACTAATGAACAAAATGGATGGCCTGCTGCTCACACTGACAGCGAGCAGATGCAGACTGCTGTGATGGAAAACCTGTTTGTGAATAGAAAATGTCAACAAAAGACAAAGATCTGGACTTGTATCTCTTTCTTTTCTCACTCAGTTTTCTACGAACGCTAAACCAGAACGCACAAGCATTATGTTGTTCTGATAATGTAAGTAAAGGATACAGATCAGATTTGTGCCGTGAAATGTGTGAAACTCGATTGCTTATTTGCTGTTAGGGATGTGTGTCATACTAATGTTGTATTAAGGGTGAGATGCCTGTGCTCTGTTGGGTCGAAGATGAAAATCAAAAAAGTTAAAAAAAAATGCAGTGAGTCACGCAAAGATTGGATTGTGGCAAGCAGGTCAGTATAATGCTACTAAATGCCCAAGTACTGACCTAGGAGAAATCATGGTCTTTAATTGGAAGTAAAAACTGGATTCAGTTTGACACATTTGCCCATTTGATTTCTTGCAAAGTGTTAGATGTTCAGACTAACACTACTCTTGTGTCTGTATATTGAATAAAAGATACTAAAAAGGAAAAGAGCTGTTTCCCCAGTTTCCAGTCTTTTTGCTAAACCAACTGTCCCCTGTAGCTGGAGCCTCAATTTTAAGCCACTTTTGCAACAGTAACAGTTTTTAGAAATGCCAGTGAATGATAAAACCAATTTTATTGTGATGTTTCTGTTAACTTCTGGTCTCTTGTTTTGATAAAGTGGTTATTTTAGCTTTGGGTATCATACCATTTCCCATAGATAAGCAGCCAAACAATGTTAGTCATATCTGAAGCTGAAGTTCTGTAATCTTATTATGTGGCATAAAGCTTGCTCAAGAAAAACAGTCTTTGGCAACAGCCCAGTAATGACAAGTGCATTGAGACTTTTTCAGAAAGCAAACAAGTTGGGCCCTAACTGACCTCCCATGTAAGATGAGAGCAGAGGTCGTCTAAAAATGGACCAGACCGGAGGGCAAGGAACCTCAGCCAGTTACTGGGACAGCAGGCCGTCTCAGCTATGTAAAGCTCACTAATTGAATATTTACAGAATGTCGGAAGAAATATGAAACTGGCCTTTGTCACTGAATGGCAAACATTCAGGAAATATGGCGAAATGGGAAGTCTTTAGTATTTACTCTGATGATAAGGAATGCTGCAGAGTGCTCTGTGCTTCTTCTCTCTCTTGTTTTGACATGGAACCATCTGTCAAAGAAATGTAATCTCGCCGCTGGTTCCTATGCTGCAGTTAGTGAAGGATTTAGCCTACGTGATTCATTGCAGTTATTAAACATACTGTCCAGTTCCCGATGTGTTCAAAGTGCTTCAAAATCCTGTGACGCCACACCGACTGACATCATGACGTCTTCTGCAGGACGCAGACGTTTATTCTTGCTGTGAACGTGTGTTTTGGTGTGTCATCCAAAGCTGCATGACTTGCCCTGACTCTGACGTCGAGTCTGTAATAAGGCCTGATTGTTTCCGTTTTGGGTCACATGTTTATCGTTCCATCTCTCGGCTTTACTGCCACCCAGTACTCATCTCTTGCTCTTTGCTTGATTTCCCAGGCACAGCTTGCACCTTTTCACAATTCACATTTGATTCTGGTGTTGCGAAACTTCAAAAAAGCCCATTGTAAGAGCCAATAATGAAAAACAGATTTACAGTGTAGTTCACATGCTCATGCAGGCCAATAAATAACTAATCTCAAACAGATTGTCATTCCTCAAAGGTAATGACTTCAAACTCATCACAGACCCTGACACAATATATTGTTTGTTATTGAATGGGCTGATGTCTAATAAGTCTCATAAAATCATTGTTTTACGTGAATAAACTTGTTATCTCCCATCAGATCTTGCATTGTGCTTCCCACTGTAAGTCATTCACACGTCGCCTCACTGTGATGAAGTGACGCAGGCTTGAGCAATCTCAAGCTCTTATTCATGCTTTCATGTGATGAGAGCACGAGTACCACAGAAGAAGTATCTGCACATCAGGATCCGAGCTGAACTCTGCAGGGGGGTGGGATTTATTGCGTGGATGGCAGCGTAGTGTTTTAAAAAAAAGACGGTTGCAGATAGTGAAAGATTTCTCAGTTCTGAACACATGGTTGTGATTACTCAACCAAGTACCAGTGGGAAAAAACATAGACACACAAAATCACTAAATATAGCAGCACAACTCAAAGTCTAAACCCGAGATGAACAAGACACACATCTGCCTCCTGCAAAAGTGCCTTTTGTTTAGAATGTTTAATCCACAAAAACCCTTAGAAGATTGTAACAAAACAAAAATAATCTGTAAAAAAACATGCCCATCAAGAAAATTGAAAAGAAGAACAAAGACATTCATTTAAAATGCAGATTTCTTACATTTCCCACTGAAATATTTAGATCTTACACTTAAAAAATTAAGTTAGGCTATATACATATATGAGATGAGATTCAACTTTATTGTCATTACACATATACAAGTATAGAGTAACGAAATGAGGTTTGGCATCTCACCAGAAGTGCAATAAGCAGATAGTGCAAGAGTCTGTGCTAAAAGTAATTACAGAATTTACAGATAGGATTAATGGGATGCTATAAATATAAATAAATACTATAAATATAAGTATAAGTGTATTCTACAGACTATAATATACAGATTAAGGTGCAGTGAACATGCTATGCTAGGTAACAGATAATATACAGAATATACAGAATATGGACAAATGTACAGGTCGATAACTTATTGAGGTGATATGAACATACTATACAGATTTAGTTGCAGTGGACAATAATACAGGTGGATGAGAGATGTGTGTGTGTGTGACCAGGAGGAGTGGTGGGGGGATGATGGGTGTGAGGAGATATGCAGGGGCAGGGGGGTCAGCGGGGGGCAGAGTTCGGAAGGGAGACAGAGTTCAGAGTTCGGGGGGCAGAGTTCAATAGAGAACTCTATTGAACTCTGCCCCCCGAAAACTTACAAATGCACATTTGTAAGTTTTGTAACCATGACAATGCATTTGCAGCACAAAATTATTCTCATAACAAATGAAAGATTTATATAGTAGTTTAGAAGTAGTTCAGCTTTTTGGGAAATTTGCTTACTTGCCATGTGTTAGGTGAGAAGATTGATTCCACTCTATGTATGAAGCTAAAGTCAGCAGCTAGTAAGCTTAGCTTAGCATAATGACTGAAAACAGGGGGAAGCAGCTATAGTTTGACGCTATGTAAGGGTAACACAGATCTGATCTGATCTCTGACAGGACATAAAGCTAACTGATTAAAAAGTCATATCTTTGTCTGATCTGTGTAAAAATTCATGGTTTTACAGTTTGTTATATGCTCGACTATTTCATGGCCATAGTCGCATAAGCTTCGTAGTAATGTCCAATGAACAAAGCTAGCTGTTTCCCACCTGTTTCCAGTCATCTTGCTGAGCTAAGCTAACTGTCTGGTTTTAACTTCCAATTTTCTCTCCAGACATGAGGAGTTTTATTGGTCTTCTCATCTAACTCTTATCAAGAACTCAAAAAAGTCCTAATCTTCCTTTTCCTACTTTTTCCTTTAACGACACATGAACAGCAATGACAAACTTTCACTTGCTAGATGCCTTATACGCCCCCCCCCCCCCCCCCCCCCCCCCCCAAAAAAAAAAAATTCAATCACATCCAAGCACACATCATAAGGGATCATTTGTTGCTAATCCTGCGCTCATTTCATCTCCAGCTGCATTGAATTGCTATGGAACAAGCCATAGAATCTTCCAAATACCATCACACTGTACTACCCAGTATTGCTTGGGACCATGAGATTGGTCCACAAAAATTGGTGAAATCAACAATCTGTACGTAGTAGTTCTGAGGGAACGATGCAGTATCTTCATTTTCCGATGAGGTAAGTTTTATGACAGTCCTGCGATTTGTGGTCACAAGTCTAAAAATGTCTTGTCTTTGATTGTACATATCCTGCTGTATTATGAGGTGTGCCTCTTATCAGGAAAGCCAGATGTGCAGAATACATCCTTAAAGTCATGTTAACAGTCACTGTAAATTTCAAATTTGCATTTTCCCAAATTGCTGCATTTGCCATCACTCTCGATGTGCATACAGCACTCATTCGTGGTATGTGCCAAAGAGGTGATCCCAGTGGGTAAAGTAGGGGGCGTAGTTGCCACGGTGTAGGCCATGGTGGGCTTGGTGGAAGGGGGCTCCTCCCAGACAGGGCAGCAGTCTGTGCAGAGCCCAGGGCAGATTGTAGCCACAGTGGTCTTCCACTGCCATCCAGCTGTTGAGGAGGTGAAAGAGGACCTCGCTCAGAGGGTGGCAGCCCACCACCCAGGTGCTGCTCAGGGCCAGCAGCAGCAGAGACAGCAACTCAGTCGAGCTGGCATCCTGGGCTGCCAGAGCAAAGGGCACACGGTGCCGGTGGTGGTGCTGGTGGATGTTGCGGTAGAGCCAGGGAACCCTGATAAGGCACACACAAACAGCTGTATTATACTGTCATGCAAAACAAAAAGTTGGTTCTGCTATTTCTGCTAGTACTCCTACCAGCAGTACAACAAACAAAAGACAACCTTTAAAGTGCAATTAAATCTTAACCCTTATCACGCCCCTCCATGTTAGCAAATGGGCGATGGCACATGGGCCACACTAAAGAGTACATACATTTTTACCAAAGATACTTTCTGTCATTTTAGGTAGTTCCTATCACCCTGATGTATGATCAAGTTTGATTCCAATTTTGTTATTTGATGCTATAAAAACAGGGTGAGACGCTGAAGAGGTGGTCTCAGCAGGGGCTTCCCTCCTCCATCCCTGACCCTTTGTTCCAAATAACATCACCAGCGCAAGATGAGGCCATTTTCTCATCAAGCTATATAACAAGCTTTATTGTATCTTTGCATTTGACTAAAATGTTTCCAGGTTATTAACAGAGTTACTGGATAACAATCGAACTTGGCACAAATAATTACTCTAATCAGATTGCCAAAATGTATATCAAAAATCTGGTATACTTTGGTTTCACTTTTGTAAAGTGGGAAGAACTGTAGACATGTCCTTCATCTTCATATACAGTCATTGGTGGGGACTTAAAGTCAGGATATTTTATTTTTATAGATTCTTTTTGTGTTTTCTATCAATCCTGTGCAATTCCAGGAACATTATTGAAATGCAGTAAGAGTGCATGGTAAAAACCGGAATTGTGACTTAATAAGTATAATTAATCTCGAGCAGTCGGACTATAAATATGAATAATTTCCCTCAAGTTATTTCGTCACCTGATTGATGTAAGTTAAAAAAATCTCATCTATTTTAAGGATTGGCTCTTGAGTCATTTATTAGGAGCTATATAACTTAATACAAACATTGCTTGTTGTTTGCCATTGCAATCCTATTTAATGCGATCAATCGAAACTGTGCCAATCAAGCAAGGTGGATCAGATTTGTTATTGGTCAACACAGTTAACACAAGTCAGTTCATCTTCATGAGCTGGAGATTTAGATGGAGTATGTAAATATATGCAGGAGAAAATCGAAATACTCAAGGAAAGTACAATTTCCTCAGGATTAAGGAATTGCTGGAGTGCAGTTTATTCCCCATTCAGACTCTTAAAAAGGGGTCGACGGGAGAATGAAACTGAAGTACAATCCTAAGAGGTGGGCCACGTTGTAGGCCGCACTTACATAACATACAAGTGATCACCTGTGCATGGAGAAGTGCCACACGTAGAAGAGCGTGTCGAACAGCAGCAAACACGCGCAGACTTCCACGAAGAGCTGCAGGCAGGACGGGGCCTGCGCCGGCAGCGCGGGGCTGCGCACGATCTGGAACAGCGCGCTGGCGGGCAGGACGACGGTCAGGTACCTGCACAGCACAGCGCAAAAGCAGCCGAGCCACCGGCGGGCCGGCGGCGGCGGGCCCGAGCCCGCGGCGATCCTCCAGGAGCGCACGCGCTGGAACACGCCGGCCAGCGCGTCCAGCGCCAGGAAAGGGGCGCAGAAGAGGACGTGCGCGAGGAAGGCGCACGACGCGGGCAGGAGCGGCCAGAGCAGGATCACCTCCTGCCCCGCACGCACGCGCTCCCACAGCCCCTGCAGGAGGGGCGCGCAAGCCTGCTGGTGCTCCGAGGACAGCACGTCCATCGCGACCCTCGCCTCCTCGCCGGGAACCCCCTGGGGCTTCTCACAGGCGCAAAATAAAAAAAGAAAAGTACAGAAAGTACGACAAAAGAACTTGACAAAACTATAGTTCACGTGCTACTCCTCGGCTGCTTTTGGAGGCTATGCATGCTCCTGATGTTTTTACCCTCTCCAATATGTGATAGGCGGGGCCAACGCATATGCAGACCTATTAAAAATGTCTTTCGCTCATATTTCCTTCACTGTAAGTGTGCAGCGAATGTAGTATCTATCTACATGTCTATCTATCTAAACCCCTCATGTCATCTTTCAGGTGTACTCGAGCACCTACAGCACACGATCACTGGAAATGTAGGGGATTCCTGAGGGGAGTGTTTCAATAGAACAATCATTTTCAGCAATGGAAAGACCTGAGATGTTTTGATAACAATCTTTAAAACAAGCTGATACATTCTATTATACGTGAATACATACATTGTGTATACATAGGAATATATCAATGTGTATATGAATATGTTGCAAGATTTCACGTTTTTTATTTCAGAGTACACTTGTACTTTTTTTGTATATAAGTATGTATGAACGGGAACTTGTATTGCTGAGCAGTTTCCCCTTCATTTTATTTAATATGGTGTTTTTTGTCTGTAGGTTTTCATCTGTTGTCATGGTCTTTTTGGTTTTGTGTGGGGGAGTGAAGTGTGAAGCTGATGTTCAGTGTCAGCTATGAAATCATCCAATACGGAGACTGATGACACCGCTGAAGGTAGCCCGTGCTACCTTGGATTTCTTTCAATTTGGGGTCATGAGCCAAATCATATGATGAATGATTCGGGGCAAAATAAAAACTACAGCCCGACCGATATATCGGTTGGCCGATAATAGCCCTTCACAGACATTGGTATCGGCCGATATTCTAAGAGCCGACCAATATTATGGGCCAACAGATTTGAGCCTTTAACTGTGCATATTTGTTTACATTTTATGTAAAATAAGTGTTTGTTATAAGTTCTATTAATTTGGTTGTATTTGTATTTTCAATATATAGTTACTTATGATAAAGTTCATGGTTAAACAAAAATATCAAGCCATCAATTCTTTGTCATGAAGGTTTGATAATGACATTTTAGAAATCGTTGACAGATTTAAAATGTATACTGTATATATCGGCCGATGTATCAGTATTGGGAATCTTATACTCCAAAATATCGATATCGGCACCAACCCCAAAAATCGTCCGGGCTCTTGTCTGCAATCTGATTAGAGTAATTATTTGTGCCAAGTTCGATTGTTATCCAGTAACTCTCTTAATAACCTGGAAACATTTTAGTCAAATGCAAAGATACAATAAAGCTTGTTATATAGCTTGATGAGAAACTCAAAGTGCTTCCATGGCATAATTATTAGTCAATAGTAATCATTTTCAACTTTGCAAATAACCCGGCAGAATTATAAGAGCTATTTGGATACTATAAACTTTATTGTTTGAAACACATATTTAAACAGTTTTATTAATAATAATAATCATCCTATAATCAGTGCACTTTAAATGTACATTAAAAAAATCAGGATAATGCCAGTGATTTCTTACATAATAACCCATAGTGCTTTATTGTCAAATGACAATATCTTAATTGCACATTAACAAATGAAATCAGTGCAAAAGCATTTGCCTTTCAAGTCATCATCAATCTCAATTAATCTGAGAAATTAGAATTTAAATGACAAAAGTCACTGCGGGCTAACTGGATCAACGTCTGACAACAACATCTGTTTGTACCGGGTCATAGCAAATTGAGGACAAAAGCCTCTTAATTCTGGGATGACAGAAATATTTTCTCACTGAGGGGAAAAAAGTTCCCCAAAGGCCTGCCAAATCCTGCCCACACCAAATTTGGTACTACCTTCCTCCTGAGACTTAAAGTATGAAACGAAAACACAACTCTGATCTCTACTGGGTTCTTTGGAAAAATTATAATCTGGTCACGTATCTGTTGTGCAACAACTGAAACAACTTTGTCAAGTGCTGAGAAACAAACAAACATGAACCATTTTGTCAATAGTTTTGGTCCTGATCATCTCAACCTTTCTCTAGAAATGGGTCCACACTGACTAACTGACTCCTACAGACTATGACATACATAAAATGCCTTTCGACACCGCAGTTCCTTCACATCTTCCTCCTCTGGGAGGATGGGTCATGTTGCCAAAGGCTCACAGGCAATTCACTAGTTTACACATCCTGTAAGTTCTTTACAGGACAAACACCCCCCCAAAAAAACCCAACATACTGAATGTAGCTGAGGTGACATGTCTGTTGTTTGGTTATAAAACTAAAGTACAAATGCTGCTTTTTGTGACTTAAAATTATATTTTTTCCAAGTGGGCTCAGTTATGAATATAAATCCTAATGAAAAATATAAATCAAACAGTTGCACAGATATCATTTCCTCTAAAGGTACAGTGTGAGAAACAAAGTGATTTATACACATACAGCAAAAATGTGGTACAAACTCAATTCATATTCAAAAATGTCCTCTGGGCTGAAAAGAAATGTTACAAAATAATTCAAACCAACGAAGAGAGGATGTTACATCTGACAGTCAAACAATACATTCATCTTCCCTGTGAGTTGTCTACAGTGACACATCTTAAAAAGGGCTAGTATTTTTCAGGCAGTTCAGAATCACGGATCATCCTCAGAGTGACACATATTTGCTACTTCTTGTTTAGGACTTTCAACATTCAACATTTTTAAAGATTTAACTATCCCCAGGATTTAGGCGCTGCAGAGGTGCCCTGCACTTGACTTGCTGAAATGTAGAAAATATCACTGAAAATACCTTGGTACATTTGCAGGAATGGACAGTACGAGGAAACTGACATGTTAACTGAACATTAATGAGCATGTAAACCTTTTCAAGTAATAACCCAAATTAAAATTATGACCCTGAATATGATCATCATTTTTCTGCTAGTGACAGCTACAGAAATATGCTTGAAATGAGAAGCCTGCTTTTGTAGACCAGTCTGAAATGAAGGGGGTTTAGAAAATAACTAACTTGTAAAATGCATAGCCACGCAAGAACAGAAAGCATGTAGCAAGAAGTGTTAAAATGTACTTATAGAGTGATGAGGCTTAGAGATGCGAATGGTCAGCGGACAATGCAGATAAACTAACAAGGATTTTGGTAGTTCACAACTGTATTCGTTACAAATAATAGATTAGAAAATATTTTTGCCTTTCCATCTTCAGAACAACAGGTTGGTTTTTCTCACCTTAATGCTTCAATGCTCATTTAGGACACATGTCACATAACACAGTTTAACACAGAAGTAGTAACGGATTTGGGATATTCTTTGTTGTGACTGGGTTCACAGACCGTTTAAGCTGTGCAGCAACAGGGGACAGTTTGGGTAAATCTCAATTTTAAAAAGGAGCTTGTCATATACACACAGGTGATGCCATTTCATTTAGTTTTTCTCACCTTAAACTATGATTCTAGTCTACTTGGTGTCATTCCTCATCAAAAAAGAACAGAGGCATAGGAAGCCTCAAAAATAACTACAGTTGTCTTCTCCGAGGGAGAAGAATTTGACTCCATCGTCAAACTTCCAATGTGATTTCTATCAGTGATTCTGAGATGTTTGAGAAATACAGCCCCAGGTCAGCAGAGCTTCTCTGGGCCAGAGGCCCGTGGACAAAGCCACTGCCCCCCAGCAGATAGTCCTAACGAGGAACAGTAGTGCTGTGCATCCCACTACTTCATCCACGTCCTGCATTACTGCTCACCCACAGAGTCCATGGCAGCAGAGACCTTGACAGAGCTCCCTGCAGAGCCAGAGTCCACAAACATCTGGGGTATTTCATTACCAAAGTAGATTTTGCTGTTGGTGGCGATGGCCTTGTACTTCATTAGCTGCAGATACTCTGGTGTTAACTTCACCTGCAAGATGGGCAACAAATTCAAGTTACAAAAACAAGTCTAGACTCTCCGAGAATGTGGGAGGTGTGCTTGTGATATCTTTACCTTATTGGCCTCAGCAATTTTCTGTGCTGTATAGAACTCTGCATCTGCTCTGGCTCTTTCACGGGCCAGGAATGCACCGTCTATAAATCACAAACCAGGGTGGTTTAAAAGTACACATTGTTTTACAACTCAGACAGCAGGAAATAAATATATGTGTATGTATATATATATATATATATGTATATATATACATACATATATATCTGCGTGTGTGTGTGTGTGTTTCTAGGACACAAGAAGTGGTGGAGAGTAACTAGTTACAAACATGCAGTAACACTTCCCAATACCTGTAAACAAACTGTAGTGTCAAATATGTGGCAAGGATCTGAGTTGGATACAAACCTTCGATTTCAGAGATCTTTTTCTCGGTTTCCTTCTCCATGACTTTCTGTGAGAACTTGATCTCTGCCACTTGTGCCACTTTCTCAGCCTCTAACAAATGGAACAAAAGAATCACGATTAAACTGTCAACCTGCAGTGTGTTTCTCCCTAAACAACAAACTGCAACCAACATTGTTTTACTTGCTCCGTCTCACCGATCACAGCTTTGATCCGTTCCGTCTCTGCCTCCTTCTCCACAACCTTCTGAGTCTGTTGAGAGATCAGCAGCTTTGTCTTCTCGCTCTCCCTGCAATGATTAATGCACACTTCACCGTTAAAGGCTCTTCACAGGTGTTTTGACCATTTTCCTCTAAATCCACAGGACTGTGTGGGCATGTACAAGGTAGGCTTTCTATTCTATTCATGGTAGAGGTGGAAACTGGTAATAACTGTAACTCCTGTATGAAATGAAAGCAGCATAAGCACTGCACCATCACAGACTTAACAACATCCCAGGTATGATCTGGACAGAGGTATTTCTTAGGTGATGATCAGGACTTTGGGGAACATGGAGCCAGGTGTGAGGTGAGGTGAATTTCCATAGACTGGATCATCTTTTTCAACAGATGATATGATCATATTTCAACTACTGACAACTGCTACTTCCATTTCTAAACTTAAACACATTATGAACCACTGATTGGAATGTGCTCATTTGGTTGCTATTTTCAACCTTATCACCAGATGCTGGCAGAAAATTTGAATATTGACACACTGTGGCTTTAAATTAGGCTAATAAAAGTATCAGTAATTGAAATCAAGATGACAGGTTGTATCAAGTGTTGAAATTCGTAAAATATAATTTCAATCTGAACACTTTTACTTATGCAATATCTGAATTCATTGCCTCACTCTTTTTCTACTTCAAAGAAATTAAGAGTATTTTCATATTTATTTTATATATAGAGGAAGCAGAGAGGCTACTCTCCTGTGGTCGAGACATCTTCTTACTAATCCTGCTAATAAGTCAAGAAATCTGTGTGTGTGTGTGTGTGTGTGAGTGAGAGTGAGAGTGTGTGTGTGTGTGTGTGTGTGTGTGTGTGTGTGTGTGCGTGTGTGTGTGTGTGTGTGTGTTTGTCAGTCAGTCATAAATCTCGAGAATCGTTCATCAGTCTCACACTTGTCATGTGAGTTGTTTAGGGACCAGGAAAGCGCAGTGCTGGGCACGTGTTCCATTCAGTGTTAATACATTTTGAATAAACAGCTGATCAGCAGTGTGGAGCAGCGGCAGTAAAGACGTGAAGACGTCAGGTGATTCACTGAAACAGTTTGTTATCGGCGCATGTGCACGTACAATGTGAGCGGAGCGGTGCAAGGCTGCAGTCTGAGCTGCTCTGCTGATTTAACACACACGAGCCGCGGGTTCGCCAGTGCTGGACTAGATGCAAGCCGGGGGAAAATATCATTATCTCAACACTTAACATTTTCGTCCCGTCTCATCTTGTCAACGAAAATAAAACATAGATTTCGTCAAAACTTGTATTGTCGAAGACCCTTTCTTTAGCTCATCAACGTCTCGTCTTAGTCATGGGGAATGAGGATGTTGACGAAAATTTTTCGTCATAGTTTTCATTAACGAAATTAACACCGTTTGGAGTGATGATGGAGGAAAAAATGCAACTCAAGGCTGCAGGTTATATATATCCCCTCATCACTTGAGTGACCCCTGTGTTATTCCTCAGTGGATCAACAATGAGGACAGAGAGGTTAAGGGCTGTGATGGGAGTGGGTGAGTGTATATCTAGATCTACATGCTTGAAAGGTGTAACGACTCTGAAAGCCAGACTGTAATTGTGATACAAACATCCACAATCTGGTATCAAGATAAAGAAAGACGGACCTGCCATACCCCAACCCGCGGCCACCGCTGCAGGTGAGGCCTGTTGAACGCCGACTACTTTACTTTTTTAACAAAACTATGTTTTCATATCACAATTAACACTGCAACACAAACACAAAACTTAGGGAAAACTGTATTCATTGTAAATATTACACATTATATGTATTTTGTTGTCATCCAGCTGGATAAGTGACATGACTATTTTGGTTTTATCATGTACGAGCACTCCAGTATTCTTTTTGTGTGGTGGAATTGTTCCTTGTAAGACAGACACAGAGAGTAATTAGGCGCCACAGACCGCATGCTTGCTTTGTTTCTCTTCAGTTGCAGGGGAGTGATGCAATGTCTTGAATAAAGAGCTGAGAGGGAAGCGTCTGATGTCTCACAGTGCTTCCCGAATCTGACTTTCACTTACTGTAAATCCTCTTATTTCACATATGACTAAGCACATCCTGACATGAAACAGCGTGATCCTACTGTGCGGGACTTGGCAGGAGGAGTTGGATGAATGTCCATCCATTTGGGAGGGAAAACAAATACACAATACAGGCTTATGGGGTCAGGGAACATTCCTTGTTGGGCAAAAAATTGTAAAACTCACATGAGCTCGTAGTTTCGGCGAATGCTCTCTGGTATAATGGGTTTTGTCACACGGACCGCCTGTTGACCAATGAGGGAGAAACAAAGACAGAGACACTCTGAAGTTGTCCAATAAATAAAATAAAACAACTACAAACAAACATCAGGGGAGTTCTCAAAAATTGCAGTTGGAGAGGAGACATTAGAGAAAGACTGCTATTCAAAAAGCCTCGTCACTGTAGGATTACAGGTTTTCCCAGAGAGAGAAAAGATCATTTGTTATTTCAGCTGTTTATGGAGATTTACAGGACACATGATGCCAGAGAATTAAAGCCCAGTGGAGCGTTTCAAGGAGGGAGAAACCACACAGGCTGTTTCAAATTCAGTCATAACGTGCTCTATGAAACTTTCCCGGAAAACAATGTATTCTGTTGTTATCATAAATGCTCCAGCAGAGGGAGTGAAACTCGGCATAAGGCTCCAAACTGTAAATAGATATACTATGCAGCGTTTCATTCAGCTGATGTCAATATTTATAACTTCAGTACTCTGGTTCTTTACTGCAGCCCTGTGTCAGTTTAGAAATTCAGACAACAACACATGCTCAGTGTATTCCTGGAGCAATTCTATGATGGAACATTGTCATTAAGTTGCCTCGTGTCCTCCTTCGGACTGTGATTAAATACATATACCAAAATACACCAGAAAAGGCACATAAATGTGCGTACACTTGTTGCTTTCAATCAGATGTGTGCATGATAGCATTTGAGTAAAACAATTGTTGCTACTGAACACAAAGAACAGCACTGCCACCAGTCAAACGTGCTGCGAGTGTCTCGCTTGGGAGCTTTGCTGCACGCTATTCTCAAGCTCGTGCTCCCTTCATTTCCTGTCTTGTCTCTACTGTCAATACCCCCGAAGCAAAATCAGTCAGATAAATAAACTGCACTGACCACATAATCTTAACAACAAAACCTCGAGCTGGGGTTCTGCCCAATCTGGGCTTGAGACCGTCTTCATCTGAGCTGCCCGACTTTTGCACTGTAGGTTGTCCTGCAGCCTTTCTGATGGTCTCACTGTACCTGTATGATAAGTCCAGGGGCCATGGATGTTAGATCCTCTTGCAGCGTCAACTTCAGGTTTTCATCAATTTGGTCTGACGGGGGAAAAGTAAAAGAAGAGAGCGGGGTGAGCTGATGAGGGAGCAGCTTAAAGTATAAACTAACTGTCTCCTTGATTTCAAACTGAAAGGGGACGGTGTCAGACTGAGCCCTTTTCAGAAGTTTCCATTATATCTTCATTCAGACATGACAGTGTGTTTACAATAAGAGCCACAATGCTTGCACCATACACTGACTGAGCTCGTCATTGGGAACGCCTTTACATCTGCATGTTCATGCTGTTACCATATCAACCAATCATGAAGCAGCAGTTCAGAGAATAAAATCGTGCGAGTACAGGTCAGGACTGGGTGTTTCTCTCTTTGCCATTGTTTGTCCTGTCCGTCTGTCTCTGTGTGTGTGTGTGCATCTGTGGTGCGGGGGCGTAGCGCTCCTCACGATGAGGTTGATTCAGCCTTGCAAAGTGACGCCATGTGGCTCAGCGGGAAGGCGAAAAGACCCGCAAATTTAAGACTTTAAAAACTCTATACTTTCTTTCTTGTAAATTTACAACTATAATGACTTTAATTCTCCTAGTTCTTTTTACATAGTTGTTCCTCAGCTGGAGTGATTTTATGAGTAAAAACAACATATTTATATATATTCAATCTCTCTTTATGTATTTAGCCTTGCTATGGTCTTGATGCTAATTTAACAACATTCAATTCAACCCATACCATGCCAAAAATGTTCAAGAAATGTTAAGTTAAGTTATGTAGTAAGACTGACATCCAATGTTAAATGTTAAAGTGACAAATTTAGCCATCGAATTTATACACTCAACAACCTGGAGCTCAACATTCTAAAGACAGTGGAGATGGTTGTGGACACAACACGTTTGTAACACTCCCCTCTGGCAAAAAGCTGCGGTCCTTCAGGACCAAAACCTCACACCACAAGAACAGCGTCTTCCCCTCTACAGCCGGCCCTGATCAACAAGGCAGAGACCCCCACTGACACTGACATGGACGCCATGGACATTATGCATTACATTGACGCGCACACACACCATCCCTGCTCATTCCACAACTTTGACTTTATGCATATCTTCTCCTGAAAATCCTGGACAGCTGTAAATCTCAAAATCTCTGAATGCAATTGGTTGGAATTTCCAGTTACCCTTCCTGAATGACATATAAAAACTACTGCCCCCTGCTAGTATGGAGAGTTATATCCTCTCACGCAGGTGCAGAACGCACAAGCTAGTTGGCTGTTGGATTTAGTCTTGGCGGTGTGTTCTGGGTACAATTCTGTTTGCCAGACACGCCCAGACGTATGCGACGAGAGCAGACGGTCTTTGTTGATGTGAGTTGTTTAATGTCGTGTTGGTGTGTCCCTACCTTACGCTGTAGGGACCGACTACATGCTGTTTATGTAGAATTTAAAGTACCATTAAAAAACAGGGGAGCTGTTTCAAATTAGTAGTGTAGTATGTGGCCCACCACACTTACCAAACAAGCCGATGTAGACCTCCTGCAGTGAGTGAACACTGCAGAACTGGTTGAGCTCATGGTGCACCTTGTTGAATATCAAAGCTTTGTCGTAGTCTGCCGTGAAGTTCCTCACTATGTCGAAAACTGCAGAGAGGAAAGCGAGCGTTCAACGGAGTCAGAAAGGAGAACAAACACAGAACACAGAGATATACTCGGTTCTGCTGGAGCCGACTGCAACAAATTAAATTGAATGTGTTTGCCGGCACCAGAGACGATATCTTGTGAAGTGTTTTACTGGCCACACAGCAGCACAAAAGACAAACCATTGGGGTTTTAGAATGAATACACTTGTTTGATGTTTTTTGCCTGTTGTACACTGTTTACCTGCTGACGGAACGAGATAGTTCACCACCTCTATGCGGTCAAAGTAAATCATCACTCCGCCACTGAAAAAGAAAAAAAAATAGTAACTCAACATTTACTTTTAGACAAACACACTGATAAAAAACACTGGTATGTGACAAAAGTTATTGTATTTTCAGTCTGGGCGCTGGCATTGAAACATGTATTCAGGGTTCAAAATTAACTTTCTGGGCTTACCAGCCAAGGTGGCGGGTAGATGAAAAAAATTGACCAGCAAGCCAGATTTTTTACAAGCCAAAACTACTAGTTTGTCTCCTGCTATGAGGTCTGGCCTTCTGCTGCGGATGGTGTCTGTGTGCCACAGTGCCCCGTCGGGGCCGGGTCCTGGGTGACGCTGTAGCTGGGGAGATCCGCTAGAAGGGCCAACACGCGTCCAGTGTCGCCGCCACAAGATTGACGTCCCCGACCCCCTCCACCGAACCCGCCCTCCGCAACAGTGCAACAGACACCGCTCCTACGACAGAACTCTGCCCGGCGACACATCACCATACAACCGTCTTACTTTGTAGCTGCTACTGTATCCCAAATTCACGTGGTTTGATGACTGAGGCCATAACGTCCTACGCACGTGTTGTGCAGTGCGGCGGAACCAGCAGATTAAAGTGAGAGATATTTTTTTTAAACAGTCTGACTGACAGCAACCAGCAGCCTTCTCTTGCGCGTAACCCTTTTTTTCTATCCGCCAGAGTGGGTAGGGTTAGAAGATGGATGATGAGTGTAATAAGTCCTAGTGCCACATATCATACAACTTACATCAGTGAAAACAGGACACCTACCTTGTGCCACATGGTACATTCTTCACTTCATCCGTCTGCAGCGTCGTCTGTGAGGCAAAATTTAAATTCACATTCAACGTACTTTCTGGCATTCAGGAAGTCAGGCCCACGTTTTTGTGTTCTCCGACATAACCAGATGAGGCTGGGAGTAAATCTATCAACCCGGTATGAAATGAAATCATTCAACTTCTTTAATTGAAGAAATCTAGATTAGCCATAGACTTAAAACAAATGGAAAATATTTTTACACTTCTCAGAGCAACATGAAAGATTTATTAAGGAGTGTTCAGCGCACTGCTACTCGCGTTGTACGTGCGCTTACGTACACACGCACGAGCAGACTGAGGGAGAGGCGGAGAGCCCTGCTGTGTTCTCATTAACGTTATGTTTGGGAGGGGTTTGCTTGGTCTGCGGTGTTGCTGGTTGCACTTTTCTTTTTTAACTGCAAAAAGTGACCTGCAGCTGCAGTTAGGGGTGGGCAATTTGACAATCTTATATGGAAATCGATCTTAATTTGGCATATGATCTGATCGCGGCGGAAGTCGCGATCAGATCATATGTCTTGTTAAAGAAAACAAGAGAGTCTTGTTAAAGAAAACTGCACTTGCATTCCAACCAACAGATACAAACACATTTTTCAATGGAGAGAGAAGCAGCGTACTGAGGAGAGATCAGATCTGTGTGTCTGTGTCAGAGCATGTCCGGGGCAGTGGGCGTGGCCGTGACCTACTCCGGTGGCGCAGAGAGTGAACCAGTCGAGAGTCTGGTTGCCACAAATACAACAAATGCTTTGCAACTGTCGAAACATTTAATGAAAGTAAAAGTGAAAGTACACTATACTTCTGCTGGTCCAAGTCAAAGACCGGATCTGTTATTTTTTATATTTATTTATTAACATTTTATATTTATTTGTCTTTTTCTGACATATCAATTGTGGTGATCATCATTCATATCCATACAATGTGTTTATGATTAAATTCTTTACTGCCGCAAAAAAATGTTCACAAGAGCATAAAGTTCTTAAAGCATCTGCTAAATGAATGTAATGTAATGGGATTTTAAGTTGATAGGCCAGACTGACATATTGCAGATATAATGGTATCAGTGCACCTGTAGGTTGAGTAACGAGAAAAGTTTACCACAAGAAAATGTCACTTGTTCGCTTGATTGGTCCATTAATGAAAAGATAACTCTATTTTCAGTACAACAGTGTATGACTGGCTCGGATTGTCCAAAGGAAGACCCTCTCATTCCGTTTTGAAACAAATGTGGGCAAAAGCATTAGTGGAGGAATCCGGGCATTTTAGACAGGATGAAAAAAGGAGCTGCAGGAATGGGAAGTATGAGGACACTGATGCCTTTTCTGAACATTACAGCGTGTAAACCTTTTCAAGTAGTAACCCAAATTAATAGTATGTACCTGTATATGGGCATAATATGTAACCTTTAAACTTTTAAATCAGACACTGCTAGAATGCATTTTAGGCATACCCAGTATTAAATTGTTGTATTAGACCATTCGAAAAGGGTTAGGGATGTAGATATTGTGTCTAAACTTCTCTTTTACTTTCTCTTTATTGTGACCTTGTAATGGTCAGAGATACTCCCTGGTAGTGATGAAGTGTGCAGCCCATGACACTTGTCTAGTATTAGTATTAGTATTTATTCTTTGTATTAGTATTTATTCTCAGTTACTGGGATTGTGCCTATATATGAACTGTCAGAGGGATTTTTGACCTTAGGCTATGGAAATAAAACTCACCTGAACAGGCTTGTATGTGGTTATGAATGGAAGCATAAGATGGAAACCAGGGCCACTGGTGGTGGTCAGGAGAGCCCCGCCCCTTTGTTACACAACAAAGTCATAGAAATCAACAGGTTATCAAGATGGGCTTCGGACCAGAACAAAGCCATTTCCTGAAGGATTTTAGCTTGTAATGAAAACTAAAACAATAACACCCTGATGTGTAAAGAGGAAATGAAAAGGGACAGTTTCCCTAGCCAGTGTTGGCAGCAGGACTCGAGCGCTCCCACTCCCATTGTACTTTGTTCTACCGCTGATATCAAGTACAGATAAACACATACACATCTACAGAATACATTTGCAATTCCACATTTTCAGTCAACCTGTTTCTTAATGTAGGATATAAAACAATCTTCCCAGATGAATTTCTTTCTACGATAAAAATTAAACTTTGCTCTTGGACTACACTATCATGAGTCATAACTGCAACTAACGATTATTTCCATTATCGATTAATCTGTCGATTATTTTCTTGATTAATTGATTAGTTGTTTGGTCCATAAAATGCCGTAAAATGGTGAAAAATGTTGATGGTGTTCCTTGAACCCTAACATGATGTTTTGTTTTGTCCACACATGAAAGATATTTAGTTTACTGTCACAGAGGACCAAAGAAACCAGAAAACATTCACATTTAAGAAGCTGAAATCAGAGTATTTTGACTTTCTTTTTCAAAAAACTACTTGAACCGATTAATTGATTATCAAAATAGTTGGCAATTTATTTAGTGGTTGATAACTAATCGATTAACTATTGCAGCTCTACATAAGAGACCACAGTCTCAGTCCATGGAAGCACCGTCCTTTTTGTAATTAGCCCCACTGATGGGGCAAATAGCTGATTTTATCTAGTTATGAAAACTTGGATATTTACCTCATGTCTGCGCAAGTGATAATTTAAGTATAGGGTAATATGAAACTAATATTACCCTATACCTAAGAACAAAATTTTTTGTCAGTCTTAAAGGGATAGTTCAGTGATTTTGAAGTGGGGCTGTATGAGTTAGGAGATGGAGATCTGCGATGTCATTTAAAGGAGTTTTGAGGAGAGGTGGAAGAAGCAAGAGTCGGGGCTCTACTGTTGCAGAGGGGACCACCAAAAAACATCTTTTTGCCCACAGTAGCTTTAGCAGCGGTAGCTTTGAGTCGAACAGCTGATTTGCGGAGTGATACTGCACCGGCGCGAGGTTGGTGCAGTAATACCTGGCCGATGTACCATTGAAAAAAAAGTGCAGACTTAAACGTGAAAAAAAATACATACTTTACCGTACAATTGAACGGATATATTTCTTTTTTTAACTCCGTTAAATGACATCCTGATCACCATCTCCATTAGGTAACATGTAAACTATGCATAAGTAACTCATACAACCCCACTTAGAAATCTCTGAACTACCCCTTTAACAGCCAGATATTTACATGACTCACTGTTGAACAGTTTTTAAGTTGTTTTAGTCATACACCTCTGACGCAGACGTTCGCTCCTTTGTTGTCCCACTTTTACTGCAGCACATTCGGACATTAATGTCTCTGGCACAACAATAAAAAAACAAACAAATGTATTTCGCAGTCTCACCTGTAGTAAACTCCAGTGTGTCCCTCATCGATCTTGTGCACGGAGGCTAAGAGCGCTGCTCCTCCGAGAGCAGCAATTATTGAGAACATGGCACCCCACTGTGCCATCCTGGCGAGCAAACAGGGGAGAGAGCATGTGAAAGATGAACAGATGGGATCTTATGGGAGTTCTCAAAATGCCTTAATTACGATCAAATGCTCAGACACTCCACTAACTATAAAGTGTGCGTGTATCCATCCAGTGGACGTGACCCACACTCAATCGGCAGCTTGTGTCGCGCTCACTGGTTTATCTCCTCTCAGCTCAGGCTTAGCCAGGCATCGGCTGGGACTCAGTGACCTTGTCACACTCAAAGAGGATTGAGGCTGAAGTGCGAAAACGTCCTAACCTGCCCCGTCAAACATACAGCGATATCCGCACTCCTGTGGAATGTCAAATTCTAATGTTACTAGTCTGACGAGGAGCTGCATCTGCTCTGGTTAGTTTGGATTTGCAGCGATACAATCTGGCAACCCTGCTAGCTCAACACGGGACAGGACCTTTCCTCCAACTCACAGTGTACATACTGATTCCTTCCTTCTTCCCCCCTTTTAACTTTGCGTTAAATCTTAACGAATATTCATCTATTTCAAAGTGCGTTAAGTCTGTTCTCGTGGCACTGTGTGTCTCTGGCCTCGGAGCTTTCTCTTTTGACGGTAAGCTGGGATTTCTGTCTCTTGATACAAGACAGCGATTCGACCATCGGTGGGAAATAACAGAGACACGAGTGAACGAAGTCCAACCATTAGATGGCAAGTGTACAAAGATCAAAGTGTGGCTGTTACTGGCAACCCGCATGGGACGGTATGGAAGGCCGATGTCTTGATGGTCTTGATGATGATGATGATGATGATGATATCTTCTTGAGTGCACGAGTGACTCGGCTTTGATCATCTGGCACCAACAGACGGGATGTTCTGGCTTTTTAAGCACCAAACAGAGACCTGTGTTATGGACATCGTCGCCTTCCGTAAGTGGCGGACGCGGCTTCCGCATCGAATACGCCTCGCAACAGTTTACTCATTAAACCCAGCGTTAGGCAACATCTTAGGAAACACGTGTGCAACCACTTCAACCTATTGGCAAGTCAATTTAAACCAGCCCAACATTTGAATTGAATTTGGGTTTCGAGGGCTTCGGAGCTAACAGCATTAGCAGCGTGTAAGCAGCGCTGTTGGTGTTGCATCGAAAACGGAAGCCTCTCGTTGAACCTGTTTCGATACAATATCAGTCACGTGGGTGTCACAGCCTTCGCTTCACTTCAGCGCCGGCGTTGAAGCACAAAACAAGGCCACATATGAACTAACCTTCGTTTTCAAGTTAGCAAAACTAATCGTCGCGGGCCGTCTCTCTTTTTGACCTGCCACTGTCGTGTTAAACCAGAGAGGAAGTGTCACTCACTTAACGTTAAAAAAAAACCCCAGGCGTTAACACGTTGATTGTTCTTATCGTTATTGATGCTCGGCAGGTTTTTACCTGTAATTTGGACCGAGATTACACCGGGAACAGTCTCAAAGCAGGAAGCTCAGGCACCCGCTACGCTTCCTCTTCTTCGTTTAACTGTTACTGTTCAGCAACCTGGCTGCTGCATTAGCGCCATCTGGCGGCCGGTGGGCAGACAGCCTCTGTCGTCTTCTTCTTCTACATCTTCTTCTTCTACATCTTCTTCTTCCTGTTATACAACCCCTCTATCCCCCGATATGTTTACAGTACATGTCACTAACCCTGTTTGTGTTTTCTATCTCTCCTAGTGTATCTCTGACCCCAGAGCTGCAGGACCCAAACCCGTCATTATTATTGTTATTATTATTAATATTAATATCATCGCTAATAATAACAACAACACAATTTAATTTTTTTATTATAAGTATCAGTCTGGTAGAGATTAAAGCGGTGGTTGTGCAACTGTCCTCTCTCTCTCTTCTCTCCTACTGTCTCTCCTCCCACCCTCTTTCTGCCCACTTCTCCTCTCTTCCCCATTTCTCTCCTCACCCCAACCGGTCGAGAGAGATGACCGCCCACAGCTGAGTCTGGTTCTGTCCGAGATTTCTTCCTGTTAAAAGGGAGTTTTTTTTCTCCACCATCGCCAAGTGCTTTGCTCATTGTAAGATTTGTTGGGTTTTCCCTGTAATATTGTAATATTGACCTCACTATGTAAAGTGCCTTGAGACAATGTATGTTGTGATATGGCGCTATACAAATAAAATGTAATTGAATTGAATTCTTCTACATCTTCTTCTTCTTCTTCTTCTTCGAGGAAGGAGGGTGTGGGTTGAAGAGCTTGTGTGTCTTTTTGGACCTAAATCTATCTATCTATATATCTATTTTTCTTTATATTTGTTAAGGTAATAATAATTAGTGGTGTAGTGGTGTTTTGTCGGGTTTAGTTGGGGTTGTGGGGGTGTTTGTTGGTGCACTGTTCCGGCCGGGTGGCGTCTGACGCCATGGTGGGTGGTGGTGGAGACTTCACCAGGCTCACTAGGAAGCACGGGGTGAAGGTCGGGTCTCCGTGAGAGTCACCGTCAACGGAGTGTTCGAGCCGGTGATGCCGCTGACGCTGCCGGCGACGAAGATCACGATCTCGAACATTCCTCCGTTCATCAGTGACGAGTTCTTAGTGAGGGAACTGTCCAGACATGGGAAGGTGTTGTCGGGTGTTCAGAAGCTCTCCTCTGGGTGTGAGTCACCACTGTTGAGACACGTGGTGTCCCACAGGAGACACTTATATACATGATCCTCAACAACCGCCACGATGAGTTCAACTGTCGCTTTCAGGTGAAGATTGACAACTTTGAATATATGATTTTTTTTTTTAACATTGTTTTTATGAATATCTATGCTCCAACCAGCGGTGCAGAGAGAAAGCTGTTTTTAGAAAGAGTTTGCAGTAAACTCAATGATCGTGGGCCATCAAGTTATTTATTCCTAGGTGGGGATTTTAACTGCACGGAAAACAAGCTTTTAGATCGTAACCATGCCGAGCCTCATCCAGTCTCTCAGCAGATCTTGAAGCAGCTGGTCTATTCCCATGGCCTGGTGGATGTTTGGTGAAGGATGCACACAAGCTCCAGACAGTTCACATGGTCCCACATAAAAGATAACAAAGTATCTTTGGCTCGGCTCGACCGATTTTAATGCTTTAAGCATAATTTTTGTGTTTTTAAATCATGTATGATTTTGCCAGGTGGTTTTTACTGACCACGCTTTAGTTTTATGTCAAGTGAATATCAAAAATATATTACCTAAGAGTGCTTACTGGCATTTTAATTCAATTTTAACTGTAGACCAAAGTTTTAGAGAGGCTCTCATTTTTGGACTGGTTTTAGACAGAGGAAGAGCGAGTTCACCTGCCTAGAGTAGTGGTGGGACCATGGGAAGACCCAAATTAAACAGTTGTGTCAGCAGCACACTCTCAGCGTCACACGTGGCATCACAAGATCTATCAGAGATCTGGAGACTGACATTGTGGAGCTCCAGGGAGACCAACACTGACCTGGAGCGTCCCCTGAAGATAGAGGAGCTGCAGGGCGGGAAGCGCCAGGCATTGATGGCCCTTTCGGTCGAAAGCTTTCTGGGACATTTTAAAGAACAATGTTTTAGAAGTTTTTAATGAGAGCTTGGTCACTGGGTCAATGCCTTTAACCTGCCGCAGGGCGCCCGGCAGGTACATGGTGGCAGGTTCACCTCAGCTGCAGGGCGGGAAGGCGCCAGGCATTGATGGCCCTTTCAGTCGAATTTTACGAAGCTTTCTGGGACATTTTAAAGAACAATGTTTTAGAAGTTTTTAATGAGAGCTTGGTCACTGGGTCAATGCCTTTAACCTGCCGCAGGGCGCCCGGCAGGTACATGGTGGCAGGTTCACCTCATTCGAAATGTTTTGGAGCTCTCCAGTTCATTGAGCCTTAATAATGGGTTGACTTGTTTGGACCAAGAAAAGGCATTTGACCGTGTTGAGCACAAATTCCTATGGGAAACCATGGGGAGGTTTGGGTTCAGCGCTGGTCTCATTGCCAAGATCAAGGTGTTGTACAGTGACATTGAGAGTGTGCTGAAGTTTAATGGCAGTTTGTGTGCTCCTTTTAGGGTGCAGAGAGGTGTCAGGCAGGGCTGTGCCTTGTCTGGGATGCTCTATGCATCCCAGATGCATAGAGCATCTGGGATGCTCTATGCATCTGGGATGCAAAACCAGACCATACGATTGAGCGTTCATGGTCTGGTTTTACCTGGTTTTAGTAATAAAACTGTTTTATCTGCCTACGCTGATGATGTTGTTGTTTTTATAAAAGATCAGCATGGTGTAGATATGGTGGATAAGATAGCTAAATGTTTTGCTCAAATCTCCCCCTCAAAGGTAAACTGGGAAAAGAGTGAAGCTCTTGCCGTAGGTGGGTGGTGTGGGGGTCTTCCCACTCTCCCACAGAGACTCACATGGAAAAGAGATGGGATAAAATATCTCCACCATCAGGTATGCTGGCCAACATCCAGGCAAAGATGGTGGACTTCATTTGGGATAAATTTCATTGGGTGCCACAATGTGTTTTGTTTTTACAGAGAGAGGAGGGGGGACAGGGCCTAGTCCACCTGGCAAGTAGAACTGCCACTTTTAGAATACAGTTTATTCAAAGGTTTTTAACTGGGCCTTCAGATCTAGTCTGGAGGGATGTGACCAGCTGCAATAATTTGCAGCTGGATGCGGCTCTATTTTTAACTGATATTAAAGTTTTAAAATTAGACGGGTTACCTCTATTTTATCAGGGTGTTTTTAAATCCTGTGGTCTTTTTAACTGGCAAGTTAATTCACAGCAACTCTCTCTGCACTGGCTGATGATGGAGCCTTTGATCTGTGGGGCCAGACTCGACATGTGTGGCAGTGCTGTGCCTGGACTGATGGGGGCACTGTGCAAGAAAAACACAGTGAGTTTGAAAAGACTGGTGGACGCTGCAGGACCAGCACTCACGAATCTCAGGCGGTGAGCTCCATGTTGGGGATTCGTTCGGTCCGGATGGTGCAGAGAGCCCTCGACCTCTGGAGGCAGAAACTCTCCGACAAGGAGAAAGAACTCCTGCTGCAGTTCCACCAGGGAACGGTCCAACCTGAGCCCATGGACGTTTTTCCCTGAGATTAACCTGACCCCCAAGCTCACAGAGCTCAATGGTCCCCTTCTGAGCATTGATCGGCAAAAAACATTGAGCCTCTCCGCTGTGAACGGAAAGAATCTGTACAAAGGCTGCGTAAAGACAATGGATCAGAAGAACCTGTGTGACAGAGCCACGAACGTGTGGTCTGGGAGACTGAGTGGACCGATGCCTGAGTGGATGACACTATACAAACCCTTTTATATCCAAGATGAATCACAGTGTTTGAAATGAGTGCCTTTTTTGCCGAGTGTGACTGATTAACTGTTTTTTTAACCTTTTAAAACGTGTTTTTAGCATTTTTAACGTTGTTTTTTCTATCCCCGGTTTTATTGGTGGAATCAGGTGGAAGAAAAACAATAAAAACAAATGTCGGTTACTAAATTTTTTGCTAGCCGAAGCAAAAGTGGCAATTTTCATCAGTCGCAGAAACAAAGTCCTGAAGGAACTCACAGTGGATCCAGCGACATTGTAGAGGTGCAACATCCGAGCCAGGCTGAGGCTGCAGTTCCAATTCCACAAAATTAAATTCTGGGGCTAGGAAAATATTATTTGTAGTGTGTCAGAGAAAGAAGAACTAAATAAAAAAATGTCCTTGAGTAAACTTATGTTAATCAAGTTGTAAAGACTGTAAAAAATGGTGTCAAATAAGGTACAGTATGTTTTAAAAAATCAAAAATCTTCTTTTCCTTTTTTATGGCGGTTGGCAAACAACTTTTAGATGTGCATTACTGCCACCTTCTGAAATGGAGTGTAGATCAGAATGGTCTTTTCTACTTTATGAGTAAGCAAGAAGAAAAAAACACACCCAGAAACAAACAAACAAAATAAATGAAAGAAATACAAAGAAAAACAAAAAAATAATAAAATATTTAAAATAAAAAATAAAAATACAAAATACAAATATCTACTCTATATTCTTCTAATAATTCCGGTCTTTTCCAAGAAAATAAATACTGCTCTTTATCCCAAATGCCCTGAGTTCATCCGTATTATTTCTTTTATATTGAATTTGATTTGTTCTCTTTCTAGTTTATTTTGTATAATCTGCCTTTCCTGCTGATATTTTGGACAATAAATAATGACATGCTCTACTGTTTCTTGACTATTACATTCTTCACACATACCAGTTTCATGCTTTCCAATTAAATTAAGCGTACTATTTAATCCATTATGCCCAAATCTCATTCTGGAAATGATGTCCTCTTCCTTTTTATTCCTATCTAACTCCTTTTGGATACTGTGAACCATCTTCCTTTAATTTCCCATGTTCCTTTGTTCCTGCCACTGCTATTTCATTTCTGCTTTCACTATGCTTTTAACTTCAGCCTTACTATAATTTACTTCCATATTTACTTCTTCTTTTTTCGTTGCACTTTTTGCATATTTATCTCCCAATTCATTTCCATTTACACCTATATGAGCTGGAATCCAGAGAAACTTTACTATGACTCCTGCCTCGATTATTCTGTAATCAATTTGAGCTATCCCCAGCTCCATTCTGCTTGAATCTGATCCTATTAACACTTTGTTTGGTTTACATTTTTCTATCCATTCTAGGGCTAAAAGAATAGCCAACATTTCCCGTGTAAATACTGAAAGGTTATTATTAATTATTTTATTTGACATTACAATCAAATCTGGGATAATGAATGCACTTCCTACTTTAGTATTATCTGTTTTTGATGCATCAGTAAATATTTGAATAAACCCAGAATAATGTTCCGCTAGAAACTTGTTAACCTGGTTTTTATCTTTACTTTTCTCTTTCTTCCATTTGAACAGGTGCAGGTCAACCATTAAGTCCTCTCTTAACCAAGGTGGGACATTGGAACACGGTACAGTGAGGCTCACCATTAAATCCCCTATCCCTATTTACATAACTGCGTCTTCTATCGTCCACCCAAAGCTCTTGACCTGTCGTTTTTCCTTCTCTTGACGTATCTGTAACACCTTTTGTTTATGGTGATGCTCCTTATGGTCCCCTTTAAGTTTGCCGATGTTTAAAGCAATCTGAATCCTCCTGATTTCTAATGGCAGCTCATTCATCTCCACTTACTAGGCTAATACTGGGGTTGTTTTATTAGCTCCACAGCAGAGTCTCAAGGCCTGATACTGAATTGTGTAGTATCAGGCCTTGAATTTAATAATGTTTTTGATGCAGACTGGTAAAACCAAACTCTATCACTGCCCTTATTTATCCAATATAAACAGTTTTCAAAGAAATCCTACTTGCCCCATTCTCTACCTCTCAGACATCTTACAATATTCAGTATTCTTTTTTTTTAATTTTTCAAAAAATTTTCTTTGTGAGTTGTCCAAGTGAGATTCTTGTCAAACCATATACCTAGATATTTAAAACACTCCACTCTCTGTAAATCTTTTCTGTAAAGTTCTAATTTTAATTTGATCCCGAATTCGTCTCAGCTTCTGTCTTTCACATGTACACTGCTCAAGTGTACACAGTCAGTCTATGGTATAATGCATGCTAAGCGCTAGCTATCAAAAAACAGGTGCAGTTATATATATTCCTAATACATATATTAGGAACCGATAAGCAGAAGCGAAATTTAACTTTTTCTCACGGGTAGCCTGCTTGGTAACAAACAACGCTAAAATGAACGTAACGGAAACCCAACAACTTAAAAATGTACAGCCTGACACGTTGTCTGAATCACATGTAAACAGGCTTCACTGTCATGTTAGTATTTACGGTCCAACTATTCTCCGTCTGAATTTCTTTTATGATTTTAATTCATGTTTTAGTAAATTACAGGAAGTCTAAACTGAAGGTAATTTTAACCGTTTGTTACACGATTGTGCAAATAGAAAGTAAATTATGACTTTACCGGGAATTGACGTCACAATAAAAGTATTCTTTTTCTATAAATGTTATTTTATACGTAAAGCTTACAGTGTGTAATATGTAGATGAACGTATTCACAGAAATGTAATAGATTGTCCATAATTGTGTGTTCAGATATGTATTATCACCTGCAACAAAGTAACCAATGTTTTTTCGTCAACTTTGAATGAGTTAAATATCGGAACATCTGGGGGGTCTGACCTCCGTGGAAATGGCCATGTTTGCTACGTCATGTTGTGCTGCGTTCCGGTTCCACTCTGACTTACAAGATGGGAAAAAAATCACCACCCTGACTTCCGGGGTCGGAGCGGTTCCGAGGTATAATGGAATGCAGCATTAAATACGGTCGCAGAAAACGGTCCAATGTCCCCTGTCGGATGTTCAGTTGGTTGCGGTTTGCAACTTTACCACCAGATGCCGCGTGAAAAGTAAAAAAATTGCACACTGGGGCTTTAACATGTAAGTATTTGTGTTTATCATTACTATAACAATGTGTTTTTACAATTAGTGTCTTCATATTAGTTGCAATGCAATTTAATTCTTAATAATTTAGTGCAATTTTTTCAGTGCAAATAGATACAATAAAAATATAATGTGAGGTGACACATGCAACACATAAAAACATATGAAGACATTAACATACTGTGACGTGTACTTTACCATTATGACAGCTCTAACATTTAACAGAAATCCTTTTTAAGTAACTTTAAAAATCATAGAGCAACTACATAGACATGTCTGTCTGCTATAGTGTAAATTAATACATGTATTGACTACTAACTACCAAAAATCGCAGTTCTGTCGCTCTGAATAATGGATTTGAATTGTGCACCCGGAACTATCTGAAGTCTACATGAGTCATGTGCAAGCATTTTGGACTTCCATTGTTGCGACACTCTCTCAACGGCTCTGGTGGATCCTCCTGCTCCTCCTTTAGATGATTGTTGTAAGCTATCATCATCCAGTGTATATATTAAAGGCTCTGTTCTAAAATTCTGTCAATCGTTTTTTTCAATTCAATTAAATTTTATTTGTATCGCACCATATCACAACATACATTGTCTCAAGGCACTTTACATAGTGAGGTCAATATTACAATATTACAGGGAAAACCCAACAAATCCCACAATGAGCAAAGCACTTGGCGACGGTGGAGAGAAAAAACTCCCTTTTAACAGAAGAAATCTCTGACAGAACCAGACTCAGTTGTGGGCGGTCATCTGTCTCGACCGGTTGGGGTGAGGAGAGAAATGAGGAAGAGAGGAGAGGTGGGCAGAAAGAGGGTGAGAGGAGAGACAGTAGGAGAGAAGAGAGAGAGAGAGGACAGGACGGGTTTGGGTCCTGCAGCTCTGGGGTCAGAGATACACTAGGAGAGATAGAAAACACAAACAGGGTTAGTGACATGTACTGTAAACATATCGGGGGATAGGGGGGTTGGATAACAGTTGCTTTAATTTCTACCAGACTGATACTTATAATTAGTGAAAACTGATACTTATAAATACAATGATGTTATTAATAATAATAATAGTAAAAATAATAATGACGGGTTTGGATCCTGCAGCTCTGGGGTCAGATCTACTAGGGGAGAGAGAAAACAGAGTTAGCGACATGTAATGTAGATACATGGGTGCAGAGAGAGAGAGAGAGAGATCGAAAAAAGTGGGAGAAAGAGAGCGAGATAAAGAGAGAGAGAGAGAGAGAGAGAGGGAGAAGGAGAGAACGGGAGAGGGAGAAAGATGCTCATGGTATAAGTTCCCCCAGCAGTCTAGGCCTATAACAGCATAATAAAGAAATGGTTTATTAAACACCTGAGCAGTTCTAACTATAAGCTTTATCAAAAAGGAAGGTTTTAAGTTTAACTTTAAATGTAGACAGGGTATCTGCATCCCTGACACAAACTGGGAGCTGGTTCAAGAGGAGAGGAGCCTGGTGGCTGAAGGCTCTGCCTCCCATTCTACTTTTACAGACTCTGGGAACCACAAGTAGTCCTCCATTGACAGAGCGAAGTGATCTATTGGGATGATATGAAACTATGAGCTCTGTAAGATATGATGGAGCTTGATTATTAAGGGCTCTGTAGGTTAGGAGCATTATTTTGAATACTGGAGAAATATGATCTCTTTTTCTAGTTCCTGTCAGAACTCGTGCTGCGGCTTTTAACGCATAGTAAAGTAAAATACCAACACCTCATTTTAGTTGGGATGAAACTAGACTTTTTCCTTGTCAGTGTTCATAAACTACATCTCCCATGAGCCTTGTGTGAAAGTTAATTTGACCATGTTTCTGGAAATGACATACATATCCTTGCTCCTTTTGAGACACACCCACTAACAGACACACACAAACACGCAGAGAGAGGGGAGGAGCAGCTAAAAACGAAAGTGTTCAGTGGAGTCAGACTCCATTGTAACTGAGCAGAACCGGAGGAAAACAGGAAAGTGACACAGGTACGTTCATATTGTTTGACTGGAATTTTCTCTCTGTGGACCGTAGAACGGAGGTGAAACATGAAGTCAAGTGTGTAGAAAGCTGTGAGCAGTTTCAAATGGTGACAGTCCCAAGTTGTGATCCCTGGATGAGCATCTGTGCATGTGGTGATGCAGCGTGGGAGGAAGGTCAAGGGTCGTAGAGAAGAGTTTGTTTCTCCAGCAGCAGAAAAGAGGAAACAAACAAACATGGAGAAACAGTCGACCACTGTAGAAACGGGAAGAAGAGTTACTATGAGCCTCTCACCACTGATATTAAACAATCATATCAATAAACCCCAGCAGTCAAAAGGGAATGCCATTTCAATTTGCATAATCACTCCATACTAATTTCCTCCTGTTACATATTGGAATAAAAGATTGCCTTAATGCTTGTTTCAAGAATAAGGCCATTAAGTCATGACACAAACAACAAGTTAAAATGTACAGCCTCACACTTTGTCTGAATCACACGTCAAACAGGTTTAACTTTCATGCCGAGCACTTGTACCATAATGCCTGGAATAGACATACCTGATATACATGTTGAGTCAAACTTTTTTTTATGATGGATGAAAAAATAATAGGGTGCTTTTAATTCTACACATGTAAAAGAAATGAGAATCCTCTAACTTTGGAGCTGCAGGACTGACTGTGTTTATTATAATGAGCTTGTATGTCTCCAGTGTTGGCGCTTCACCTCTCAGACCAGAGAAGATGAGTGATTTGGAGGAAGACGAGGACAGAGCAGAGTCTCCAGTGTTCAGCTGTGTGTCTATGAAGAGTGACTGGTCCAAAGATATTCCTCCAAACTTCAGTATTGAACCTGGACCCTCACACTCTGAGTAAGAGACTGTGTCCACCACTCACTTTGTGTCTGGTTCATTAAATCAACCTCCAACATGTAGATGCAGAAACTCTTCACAGTTCCCAGTCATGCAGGAAATGTTCAGAACGGGAAAATGCTCATTACAAGTTCGACTGATGTGATTAACATATTTGGTCTGTCCACAGACAAAGATCAGAGTCTCCAGTGTTCAGCTGTGTGTCTATGAAGAGTGACTGGTCCAAAAATGATCCTCCAAACTTCTCGATTGAACCTGGACCCTCACACTCTGAGTAAGAGACTGTGTCCACACCTCACTTTGTGTCTGGTTCATTAAATCAACCTCCAACATGTAGATGCAGAAACTCTTCACAGTTCCCAGTCATATAGGAAATGTTCAGAACGGGAAAATGCTCATTACAAGTTCGACTGATGTGATTAACATATTTGGTCTGTCCACAGACAAAGATCAGAGTCTCCAGTGTTCAGCTGTGTGTCTATGAAGAGTGACTGGTCCAAAGATGATCCTCCAAACTTCAGTACTGAACCTGGACCCTCACAGTCTGAGTAAGAGACTGTTTCTACTGTGAACTGATCTGAAGATGATTCAGTGTTGAAATAGATTTCACATTTATTAGTCGGTGCCAAAGGTCTTTACTCAGGTTTTGTCTAAAGTCACAGTCACATTGTGTTTGCTCTTTATTGAAGCTGCTCAGAGCTTTTGTGCAGGAACACTGAAGAGAAACAGCACTGCTTAAATATTTTTTTTGCTTTTCAAAGCTACAAAAATGGGAAAAGTCAATGGAAATGTTCACACCACAACTTGCAAATGTATAATTGCATGTAACGTGAAAAAGATTGGATGAGATGATATTTGCATTCAAGTAGTGAGATGTGGGTTTGCCATCACTGATGTAATGTGTCATAAAGAAACGTCTTCATGTCCACAGAGAGGAGAGGAGTCATGTTTCTGTGGAGAAGCTGTCGTCCTGCTGTGCTTCTTGTCAGGACGTCCTGAAGGATCCATTCTCTACCAGCTGTGGACACTGGCTCTGCAGACGCTGCATCACCTCATCCTGGGATCAGTCGTCTTCACCAGGAGAGACCACCTGTCCCCAGTGTGGACAAAGATCCAGAATCCCAGGACCTGGAGCTCAGACAGCAGGTCAGAGCAGCTCTGTGCAGCATTGAATTTTCAGATAATTGTAAAAACCACAAGATTAAAAACCTTTGCCTGCCTTGAGTTTTTAATAAAGTTCCCAGTTCAGAATGCATCTGTCAGTGGGGGGTTGACTGTTTAGCTTTAATCCAGCTGGAAGCTTTTCTTGAGAGCATCAGTCAAAAAACTTCACAGTCGACAAGGTTCATTTGTGATTGCTGCACTTGCATCCAACTTACAGTTACATGGGTGTGTAAGGTTTATATCAATTATTTATAGTTTGTTTTTTTGATTTTCTTGTTATGTTCATCCAAAATACCTTGACAGTCAACACTGCACTTCCTCGGGTCCTCAGTTAAACACCCTCCATTTTTGAAATCGATCTTCTGAGCAGTTGTCAGATTTCTCTGTTTATAGTTAGATGTATCTAATGAAAGTGATCAGTAGATTCTCTGTCTTGAGTCTGACTGGTTCTTGTCTTTCAGCAGATAGTGGTCTGCAGCATGTTCTACATGAACATAAGATCAGTCTGAGGAGGAGATTTGAACGTGTGACTGAAGGAAGTGATGAAAGAGGAAGTGAAACCCTCCTCAACACGATCTTCACTGAGCTCTACATTACAGAGGGACAGAGTGAAGAGGTCAATACCCAACATGAGGTGAGGCAACTTGAGACAACTTTCAAGAAGAAGTCCCTCCATGAAACTTCCATCAAGTCCCACGACATCTTTAAAGCCGAACCCGACCAGCAGAGACGCATTAGAGTCGTCCTGATGAACGGCGTCGCTGGTGTTGGAAAAACCTTCTCAGTGCAGAAGTTCACTCTGGACTGGGCGGAGGGTTTGGAAAACCAAGACGTCAGTCTGCTGATTCTGCTTTCATTCAGGGAGCTGAACCTGATCAAAGACGAACAATACAGTCTTCTTGCGCTGCTCCATGTTTTCCATCCAACATTACAGAAGGTCACAGCGGAGAAGCTCGCTGTCTGTAAACTGTTGTTCATCTTTGACGGCCTGGATGAAAGCAGACTTTCTCTGGATTTCAACCACAGGAAGGTTGTGTCTGATGTCACACAGAGGTCATCAGTCAATGTGCTGCTGACGAACCTCATGCAGGGGAATTTGCTTCCCTCCGCTCTCGTCTGGATTACTTCCAGACCTGCGGCGGCCAATCAGATCCCTCCTACTTGTGTTGACAGGGTAACAGAAGTACGAGGCTCCAGAAGGAGGAGTACTTCAGGAAAAGGTTCAGTGATGAAGAGCTTTCCAGCAGAATCATCTCACACATGAAGACGTCCAGGAGCCTCCACATCATGTGTCTAATCCCAGTCTTCTGCTGGATCACTGCTACAGTTCTGGAGCACATGTTGACCACAGACCAGAGAGAAGAGCTGCCCAAGACCCTGACTGACCTGTACTCACACATCCTGCTGGTTCAGACAAAGAGGAAGAAAAACAAGTATCATAAGAGATGTGAGACAAGTCCACAGGAGCTGACGGAGGATGACAGGGGAGATCTCCTGAAGCTGGGGAGGCTGGCATTTGAACATCTGGAGACAGGACACATCATGTTCTACCAAGAAGACCTGGAGCGCTGTGGTCTTGATGCCACAGAGGCCTTGGTGTACTCAGGAGTTTGTACTGAGATCTTCAGAAAAGAGTGTGTGATCTTCCAGAAAACCGTCTACTGCTTTGTTCATCTGAGCGTTCAGGAGTTTCTGGCTGCAGTTTACATGTTCCACTGTTACAACAACAGAAACAAAAAAGTAGTCAACGATTTACTGGGGAAAAATTGGAACAACACACAACATGACCCTTCTCTGGAAGTCTTTCTGAAGACAACCATGGAGAAATCCCTTGAAAGTCAAAATGGCCACCTGGATCTGTTTGTCCGCTTCCTTCACGGCCTCTGTCTGGAGTCCAACCAAAGACTCTTAAGAGGCCTGCTGGGTCAGACAGAGAACGATCCAGAAATCATTCAGAGAGTCATCGACAACCTGAAGGAGATGAACACTTATTATAAAATCTCCCCTGACAGAAGCATCAACATCTTCCACTGTCTGATGGAGATGAACGACCTCTCAATACACCAGGAGATCCACGACTTCCTGAAGTCAGAGAATAGATCAGAGAAGAAACTCTCTGAGATCCACTGCTCTGCTCTGGCCTACATGCTACAGATGTCAGAGGATGTTCTGGATGAGTTGGACCTGAACAAGTACAACACATCATGGGAGGGACGGCAGAGACTGATCCCAGCTGTCAGGAACTGCAGAAAGGCTCGGTGAGTCCACACCAATGATGGACGACGTCTCCACTTCCTCCCACTGCACTAAAATGAAGCCAAAATATCTTGGATTTAGGCGCCGTCATGTGCTGGTGACATCATTTGGAATCAGACTCTGCAATAGTGATTGGGGAGTGGAGCCGTGGTATCGAGGTCCTACTGATCGCCTGCCCGACCAATCACAAGCCAGTCTTAGCTGACAATTATGTTGTGTCACCATGTTGGTATAGCATCTAATAACTAATTAAAACTAAACATACTGGTTTATGACCTTTACTGCAGCCAGCCACCAGGGGGCGACCCAGATCTTTTGGCTTCACTTTTGGGAGCTGTCATGTCGTCCACCTTTATACACCGTCATTGGTCGAGACATGATCAGTAACATGATCAATCAGTATAGATCAGTAGTTCAGTTCACTCAGTGTGAAATGATTCCTGATCTTACACCTCAGCTTGTTTGTAGTTGTTGCTGAGAACGATTCATCAGAAAACTGCAGAATCAAACCGTTAGTGTCTCCAGAGGAAGCTGAGGAGTTTCCTCAAATGATGTCACCTGAGTCAGCATCAGTTGGTAGTTGAGACTACGAGTTTGAAAATTAAGGACGTGTCCTCATATATGTGGCTATATAAGAGCACATCAGAGTCAATATCATGCTTTTCATTCATTCATCTCAGATTCAAATAAAACACAGATTCACATGAAAAGTCTACAAGTATAAGAGAGAGGGATGAGTATTATTGTTTCATGTCCAACACAATGAGATTTTTTTTATCACAAATTGTCTGGCTTTATATTTTCTCAATCCACAGATTTATTGGCTGTCGACTCTCAGAGACTCACTGTGAAGTAGTGGCCTCAGCTCTGAAGTCCAACCCCTCCCACCTGACAGAATTGGAGCTGACTGAAAACGACCTGCAGGATTCAGGAGTGAAGGTTTTGTCTGCTGGACTGGAGAGTCAACATTGTAGACTGGAGACTCTGAGGTCAGTTCAGTGACTGGATCTGTTGTATTTGTGTTGGACACATACATGTTAAATTTTACAACATAGTGGTGTGATCTAGAGCAGTGGAGACAGCAGAGATATGTTTCAGGTTTCTGGTGATGCTCATGTCCCAGAAGTGATGAATTTGACAGATCTGTGAAAAGTCAGTGTTCAAAGGATCCAGTTGCATTTTTCTTCAAAACAGATGTATGAAACTGTTGTTCTGTTCTCATCGATGCAAGAAGTAATTTTATTTGTGATTCAGTGACCAATTAGCAGACGAGCCTGATAGTGGCACAGATCAACTAAACACAGGAAGTGAATGAAAGACACAATCAGGGATTGTTGGCTGAGGAACCAGATGGAATGGACCTGACCATCAGGACCAGTCTCTATTTTGAACATGTTTTAGTCTCACAAACCTACAGGGGAAGAAAGTCATATCACACATGAAAGAATAAATAGGTTTTTAGTTGAATATCTCGGATTTGATATTTACCTTCTAGTTACAGAATGGACTAAGGGCAGCAGCAGGTGATGAGTCTGTGTTGACATGAAAAGGTGTATGAATGTTTTTTTGTCATTATGGTGATCCACAATAACAGACAGACAAAGTCTCTACTCATTTTAGAGAAAAAACTAATTGTACAGGATTATCACTGATTTTATCCTTTGTTTTATTTTCTATCCAGGTTGAGTCTCTGCAGTTTGTCAGAGATCAGCTGCTCTTCTCTGGCCTCAGTTCTTAAGTCCAACCCCTCCCACCTGAGAGAACTGGACCTGAGTGACAACACGCTGCAGGATTCAGGAGTGAAGGAGCTGTCTGGTTTTCTGGAGATTCCACACTGTAGACTGGAGACTCTGAGGTCAGTTCACTGACTGTTACTGTTAAGATTAACAGAACGTTGGACTCAAAGTGCAGAACACAGTAGGTGAAAAAGAGAGTGTGAAACCCAAAGGAGATAGAGATAAGGTGATTTGCTTGACCCAGAAACTATTCACCCCATTTTTCTGGACCCAGCCCACCAGGTGACCAAACACATCATTCAGAAAGCCGACAGAGACCTGTGTCATCCAGGATCTGAGTGTCTCTTTGCAGAACTCCGATGTAAGTACTGGATCCTCCATGGCCGGAGGTTGTAAAGCGGCACCAGCACTCCTGTACCGATTGTCAGAGATGGAGAGCGAAACCTACAGTCCCACAGATGGCAGACCTTACATCTGTTTGTCTGCGGCTGCTGAAACCACCCTTCTTCTCTTCAGGCATGGATTGCTTTTGTCCCTTCGTATTTAGAGTTGGATGGCAGAATGAGAAGCATTGGGGGATACTTTGCAAGTGCCTAACTACGCGGGCTGTCCACATAGTTGTCTTGAGTGGTCTGGTCCAGGATTCATTCCTTATGGCCCTCCGCAAACTTATTTTATGCAAGGGAAATCCTTCCGCAGATGGAAGGATCAGGATGACCTAGCTTCTGTCAGATCACGGCACAAATTTCAAAGGAGCTGAAAGAGAGCTTCATGACTCGTAAGGCCTTGCACCTCACTCTCCAGTCAGAGCTGGGCAAACAGCAGGTCAAATTAATATTCAAGCCTGCGCACTTTGGGGGCAATTGGAAGAGAGAAATGAAATCAATCAAAGCTGCCCTGTATGCCACTATCCAGAGACAGACTGTTATTGAGGGAGAAAGTCCTGCACACGGTACAGATTGAGGAGGGGGAATCCTCAACTCGAAGCCCCTTGGGTATGTCTCCAGTGATGTCGCAGACCCAGGTCCAGTAACACCAAACCTGCTCTTGATGGAGCGGCCAGACCAATGGCTACCACAGGTGGTGTGCCCGGAGTCCGAGCTGTTAAGCCGTCACCGTTGGAGACACACACAGGTCATGGCCAACCACTTCTGGAGGAAATTGATCAGGCACTACCTTTCCGCCCTGCAGACATAACCAAGTGGCAGAAAGAGACAACCCCACTACAGCCTGGAGTTGTCGCCATGATCGTGGACACACAGCTCCCGAGGGTGATCTGTCCTATTGGACGAATCACCAAGGTAATTCCAAGCGCAGATGGAAGGATCAGGATGGCTAAGATCAAGGTGAATGACAACATCTACAACTGGCCAGTCTCCTGTCTCATTCAGCTTCCTGCCCTAGCTGAGACGGCACCAGAGACCACTTGTCGTTCTATATGACAACAAATTTGACTATGAGAATTTGGGGGTGGCTGTGCTTGAAGGACATTTTAATGTGTGAATTATAGTTAGCCAATCAGTGCTTTGGTTAAGTTTCAGTCTTGCCTGCCTGCAAACATGTGCTGCCGGCCATGTTTGAATTATTTATAGCTGCAGTAGGTGCAAGTCGATGAGAGTGAAAGCATCTGATGTCAGGGGGGCTGGAGCCAATCCCAGCTGGCATTGGGTGAGAGGGGGGGTACACCCTGGACAGGTCGCCAGAATATCGCAGGGCCACATACAGAGACGAACAACACAGGGAGAACATGCAAACTCCACACAAAAAGGCCTTGGTTTTTTTAACCGGGATTCAAACCCAGAACCTTCTTGTTGTGAGGCGACAGTGCTAACCACTACACCGCTGTGCAGCCTACTACTGTCAGCCTTTCCTGTTGTATTTATAACGACACACACACACACACACACACACACGCTTAAATCACTGTTGTTAATAAACATCATTGAAGAGGAACCCAGCATCTCTACATTCTTGCTGATGCACCACAGTGGTTACACACTCCCACCCAGCCATAGTTACAGTCCTAGCGATTGACCCTTCATAACGTGCGGTATAATAAATAAATAAATAACCGTTGCAGCCCAACGTCATAGAATAATGAACAGAAATCAATATGTGGCAGTCAGTGTTGATATTGTGACAGTGCCCACAAATGAATGAGTGTATGTGAAGGAGTGTAAAAATACTTTGGTTCATTATGAACATGTAGCGAGTCAGAGGACGTCAGCTAAGTAGGTGGAGTTTCAATGTGGCCCAGTACAGTCACTTTCACATTGATAAAGACTATGGACACGTGTGATGGGGTCTCAAATGAGGGTTCACACCTTCTGTACTTAGAACAGACTACTAGTGATCGGATCAGGATGTTAATACCAGGTCTGAACGGGTCTTTGTGTCGGCCCTGCATTCCAGGATGTACCTCACCTACATCTGCATGTTTTATTCTTTATCCAGGTTAGAGAACTGCAGTTTGTCAGAGATCAGCTGTTCTTCTCTGGCCTCAGCTCTGAAGTCCAACCCCTCCCACCTGAGAGAACTGGAGCTGAGCCACAACGAGCTGCAGGATTCAGGAGTGAAGGAGCTGTGTGTTTTTTTGGAGAGTCCACACTGTAGACTGGAGACTGTGAGGTTTGACACCATGTTTACATTTTCTTCTTCATTTTTATAATAGTAATAGTCATAATAAACTTTATTCATATAGCACCTTTCACAGCACAGTTAGGCTGCATTCAGACATTGTTCTGAACTTCTCTGGAGGGGCTGTGGTGAGAACATTAATGTCCACAGATGTTGCTCTGGACATTTACAGGAATTTATCCTGCCAGTCCTCTAGTCAAATCTCCAGAGAATGTCTGAGTGTGCCCATGTGTGTTTTTCCTGCTTTCCTGGACGTGTTTGATTCCTACAATCTCCTGCTGTTTGCCAAATGTGAACGACAAACTCAGGAAAATATCGGGAAGCAATCTGCCGACATTCTCCAGAGGTCCTGTCTGAAAACAGCTTTAGAAAGTGTTGCACCAGGCAGGTTGTTCCAAAGAGTGGGGGCCTGGATGGAAAAGACCCAGTCCCCCTTGGCCCTCAGCTGTGACTGTGGAATATGGTCCACTGACTGTGGCCGAGCAACGTGGAGACAAAGACAAATCTCACTTTTAATGTGTCATAGTGTTTCACGTTTAAATATTTTGTTCATATTATGTTATCAGACAATTAAACAAACATTCAGTATATGTGAGTTGGAGCATGAAAGTTCATCTCACACTGACTGAAAAATTTAGTATTTAAGGTTTTTGGAGTTTCAGTTTTCTAAACTTCCATGTTCTCAACTTTCTTCAGTGCTGAACAGAAGATGAAACACTGAATGATTTGAAGCAGCATTTATTTTCTAAAGTCTCATGTTTTATTGTTTATCCAGGTTGAGTCTCTGCAGGTTGTCAGAGATCAGCTGTTCTTCTCTGGCCTCTGCTCTGAAGTCCAACCCCTCCCACTTCAGAGAACTGGAGCTGAACAACAACAAGCTGCAGGATTCAGGAGTGAAGGAGCTGTGTGGTTTTCTGGAGAGTCCACACTGTCGACTGGAGACTCTGAGGTCAGACACCATGTTTACACTGTATATTGTTATAAATATCTCAGGTGTGCTGGTGTCTGTTATTATCAGTGGCGACCATCTGACCAAATGTGTACAACTAGTTCATCAATTCACTTTCACAGACTGGACAGATGACAAACTTTTCATTATATACAACAGTGACTGAAGATGTCGTCTGTGTTCGCACATACAAGGCTGCTTATAGAAACACTAGTGAGGACAAAACCACAGTGGTGCACAAGAGAGAAAAGTCATTTATTCTGATATTTCCCATGAAGTCAGTTTTATTCTTTATTCATCATATTATTCTCCACATTGTAAACCTTTAGCTCTGAACAGATGATCAGACACTGAATGGTTTCCAGCAGAAACGTTTGTACTAAAGTCACATAACAGACAGACACAGTCTCTCTTATCACTTTAGAGAAAAACTCATTGTTCAGGATTATCACTGATTTTATTCTTTGCTTAATTCTTTATCCAGGTTGAGTCTCTGTAGTTTGTCAGAGATCAGCTGTTCTTCTCTGGCCTCAGCTCTTAAGTCCAACCCCTCCTACCTGAGAGAACTGGAGCTGAGCATCAACAAGCTGCAGGATTCAGGAGTGAAGGAGCTGTGTGGTTTTCTGGAGAGTCCACACTGTAGACTGGAGACTCTGAGGTCAGTTCACTGACTGTTACTGTTAAGAATCACAGAATGTTGGACTCAAAATGCAGAACACAGTAGGTGTGGCGGGAAAATTTCTGTTTATATTCAATTCAATTAAATTTAATTGATTTGGCTGAGAGGTTGAGACCTCGCAATATTACAGAGAAACCCAACAGTTCCCACAATGAGCAACACTTGGTGACTGTGAAAGAGAAAAAAAAACTCCCTTTGAACAGGAAGAAATCTCTGGCAGAACCGAACTCAGTTGTGGGCGGAACATCTGCTGCGATCGGTCGGGATGAGGAGAAAATGTGGGACAGAGACAGAGAGAGAGAGAGAGAGAGAGAGAGAGAGAGAGCAGCTGTATAATAGTTGCTTTCATCTCTACAAGACTGATACTTTTATTTATAATACTGACACCAGTAGATGCAATGGCATTGTTAATAATAATTAAAAAAATTAAATAATAATAATAATGATAAGGCATTTAGCTCCTGCAGCTCTGGAGTCAGACATACACTAGGGGAGAGAGAAAACAGAGAGTTAGTGACATGTAATGAAAACATATGGGGGCAGAGCGAGAGAGAGAGATGCATGATGGGAGTTCCCCCAGCAGTCCAGGCCTATAGCAGCATAACTAAGAGATGGTTCAGTAAACACCTGAGCAGCTCTAACTATAAGCTTTATCAAAGAGGAAGGTTTCAGTCTAACCTTAAATGTAGAGAGGGTGTCTACCTCCCTGGTTCCAGAGGAGAGGTGTTGTGATCTCTCACGGGGAAGGCCTGGACTCAAATGCAAAGCGCTCACGCACAGAAGACAGGGAGATGGTTTGAGGTAAGTAAAGGGCATTTATTTACACACAACAATGGAGGACTGGAGTTCCAGGCTATGCGGCGGTGATCCAGGACTGGTGGGCTAAACTCCAGAGGCGGGCTGGGGAGCGATTCCGGGGACTTGATCCTGGCAGGTAACTTGACGGATGGAGCTGGACGAGGCAAGGCAGCATAAACCATGGGACTGGATCTGGAGCAGGAATTACGGAAAGTTGACTTAAACTTGGAAGTTAGATCTAGACACATGAAATAACCTGAGACCTGACATAATACCACGGAAGATGACTGTACGATCTGGCGATGAGTGGAAGAATGAGCCGGTCTTAAGTACTGCAGACTGAGGGTGAGATGATGGCAGGATTGGCAGCAGCTGTGCAGGCTTGATTGCATCCAGGAGAGCAGAGACCATGGCGACGCCCAGCTCCAGACAGACACACACACACACACACACACACAGACTGGAGACACAGGCAAGAGGGTAGGGGAGGCAGGAGGACAAGGGGAAGGGGGCGGATCCTAACAGTACCCCCCCTCAACGGGCGCCTCCAGGCGTCCCACCGGGTTTCTCAGGGTGTGCCGCCTGGAATTCCCTGACCATGACACGATCCAAGATCCGGGAGCGGGGAACCCATGACCTCTCTTCAGGACCGTAACCCTCCCAATCAACCAGATACGGGAAACCCCGTCCCCGGCGACGCACATCCCAGAGGCGGCGGACTGTAAAGGCAGGATGGCCATCAATGATCGGGGTGGGAGGCGGGGGTACGGCTGGAGGGCAGAGAGAACTTGAAGCCACCGGCCTCAACTGTGACACATGAAAGGTGGGATGAATCCTCATGGAAGCAGGCAGTTTGAGTTTGACAACGGATGGGTTAATGACCTCAGCAATCTTGAATGGACCAAGATAACGAGGAGCCAATTTACGTGACTCAACTTTCAACTGAATGTCCTTGGATGACAACCAAACTTCCTGACCTGTTTTGTACTCCAGGGCTCGAGAACGTTTCCGATCCGCCATCCTCTTGTTGGACTCAGCTGTACAAAGGAGGGCAGCTCTGGTGTCCTGCCATAGCTTCCTACAGCGCCTCAGATGGTATTGAATCGATGGGACAGCGATCTCTCCCTCCTGGACCGGGAAGAGAGGGGGCTGGTATCCGAGAGCAGCTTCAAAAGGGGACAGACCTGTGGCGGAGCAGGTGAGAGAGTTATGTGCATACTCAACCCAAGGCAGGTGAGTACTCCAGGAGGAGGGGTTTGAGGCAGCGACAAAGATTCCAGGTCCTGATTAGCTCTCTCGGCCTGGCCATTGGTCTGGGAATGATGACCAGAGGATAAACTGACGGTGGCCCCAAGGGCGGAACAAAATGCTTTCCATACTTGCGAAAAGAATTGTGGACCCCGGTCCGAAACAATATCAGCAGGAATTCCATGGAGGCGAAAAACATGGAGAGCCAGGAGGTCAGCAGTCTCCTGAGCAGAGGGGAGTTTGGGCAAGGCCACAAAATTAACAAAAAATAACTCGGTCGACAATGGTGAGTATGGAGGAATTACCTTGGGACGGGGGTAGTCCAGTGACAAAGTCAAGAGCAATATTGGACCAAGGCCGGTGGGGCACAGGCAGAGGTTGCAACAAACCAGCAGGCGGCCGATGGAGAGCCTTTCATATTGCACAAACAGTACATGCAGCCACGTACCGCTTTACATCATTGTCCATAGAAGACCACCAGAAACGTATCTTAACCAAGCCTAAGGTCCGTCTAACTCCAGGATGGCAAAAGATCCGGGAACCGTGAGCCCAAGAGAGAACCTGAGAGCGTACAGAGTCAGGAACAAAAAGACGGTTAGCAGGGCCGTTACCTGGGTCAGGTTGCTGTTCTTGTGCCTTCTTCACTGCGGATTCCACCTCCCAGGTGACAGCCGCCACCACCCGAGATGGTGGCAGGATGGGCTCCGTCCTCCTCTCCGACACCTCTCCACCAAACTGCAGAGACAAAGCATCTGGTTTAATGACTGAAAAACAGCGCCCAGCGGGCCTGTCGAGAGTTAAGTCTCTTGGCCGACTGGATATATGCAAGATTCTTAGGGTCTTTCCATACGATGAACGGTTGCTCCAAACCCACCAGCCAATGTCTCCACTCCTCCAGGGCTAACTTCACTGCCAACAGCTCTCTGTTCCCCACATCATAATTACGTTCTGCAGCGGTCAGCCGTCGGGAATAAAAGGCACATGTGTGGAGCTTCTGACCTTGACTGGAACGTTGGGACAACACTGCCCCCACACCCGTATCAGAGGCATCAACCTTCACAATAAACTGTTTAGAGGGGTTGGGATGGGTTAGGACTGGGGCCGTGGTGAACAACGTCTTGAGTCTGTTAAAAGCACTGCCAGCTTCCAGAGACCAAACAAATGGAATAGGGGTTGTGAGTTTAGTGAGGGGATTGGCCCCTTTACTGTAGTCACGAATGAATCGACGGTAGAAATTGGCAAAACCCAGGAACCTCTGAAGCTCTTTACTGGAGCTAGGTTCTGGCCAATTAACCACCGCCTGGATCTTCCCGGGGTCTGGCTTCACATCACCGTCTCCAATGATGTACCCTAGGAAGCTGACAGAGGGTGTGTGAAACTCACATTTCTCCACTTTGACAAATAGTTCATTTTCTAGTAGACGTTGGAGTACTTGCCGTACGTGACAGATGTGCTCATGTAGGTTCTGGGAAAAGATCAGGATGTCATCTAAGTAGGCAAAGACTTGGAAAACACAGTGGCTTCCTGCAGGGGATCAAAAGCAGAACTGATTCTGCTTTTGATTACTGAAAACTTGCTGAAAACTTCGCCAAGGTCATGGTATTGTGGAGGAACAGCAGACAGATCAGGGGGTTGAAACACAGCTGGTCGTGGATTACACTTTTTCTCTGCTGGAGACAGGGCAGACTTTAGACAGGCTCCATGACAAAAATAACTCCACCCCACAACTCTACCAGCAGCCCAATCTACGGTTTGTGAGGATTGTGGATCTTCAACCAGGGGTAGCCTAAAACTAGTGGGGTGTCAGGGGCAGTAATGATATTGAATTGAATGACCTCTTGGTGATTACCAGACAGGTTAATAATAACAGGGTGGGTGTGATGTGTTATTTTGGCGATGAGTCGGCCATCCAGAGCAGTAGCACAGAGTGGCATGGACAACTTTTCCAACTCAACACCAGCTTGTCCAGCTAACTCCTTGTCCATGAAGTTTTCTTCTGCCCCCGAGTCAATCAACGCCGACAGTGTCAAAGATAACTGAGGAGTTAGCAGAGTAGCAGGAATCTAAAGTCTTCGAACGGGTGACCGGGTGGAAATGTTTTGGCTCGTCAGTACCCCCAGCCCTACTGACGAGCCCTGTCTTTTGGCCGGGTGGGACAGGTTGCCTGAAAATGCCCGGACTGACCACAGTAGAAGCACTCACCAGCCCGCAGTCGGCGCTGTCGTTCCTCCTGAGACACCTGCATAGGCTCTTCAGGTGGGGGTAATGCTCTCCAAGCGGGCAGTTCATATGAAGGAGACTGAGGTTCCCACGCTATAGCAGATGGTGGTAGTCTGGCTATCGAGTGCGAGATGGGGCCAAACACACACACACACGCACACAAACTGGGGACAAAGGCAAGAGAGTAGGGGAGGCAGGAGGACAAGGGGAAAGGGGAGGATCCTAACAAGAGGAGCCTGGTGGCTGAAGGCTCTGCCTCCCGTTCTTCTTTTACATACCACAAGTAGTCCTGAGTTTACAAAGCGAAGTGATCTATTAGGATAATATGGAACAAGAGCTTGGTAAGATATGATGGAGCCTGATTATTGAGGGCTTTGTAGGTGAGGAGCAGGATTCTGAATTATATTCTGAATTTTCCAGGAAGCCAATCCAGAGATTCTAACACTGGAGAAATATGATCTCTTTTTCTAGTTCCTGTCAGAAAGGTCTTTATGTCGGCCCTGCAGTCCAGGATGTACCCGCCTACATATACATGTTTTATTCTTTATCCAGGTTGGAAAACTGCAGGTTGTCAGAGATCAGCTGTTCTTCTCTGGCCTCAGCTCTGAAGTCCAACCCCTCCCACCTGAGAGAACTGGAGCTGAGCTGCAACAAGCTGCAGGATTCAGGAGTGAAAGAGCTGTGTGGTTTTCTGGAGAGTCCACACTGTCGACTGGAGAATCTGAGGTCAGACACCATGTTTAAACTGTATATTGTTCTAAATAATTCAGGTGTGCTGGTGTCTTTAAACGTAAGTGACGACCATCAGACCAAATGTGTTCAACTAGTTCATAAATTCATCTCAGCACTTTCTCAGATTGGACAGACGATCAACTTGTGATTTTTCAGAACAGTGATTGAAGACGTCCTCCGTGTTCGCACATACAAGGCTGCTTATAGAAACATTAGTGAGGACAAAACCACAGTGGTGCACAAGAGAGAAAAGTCATTTATTCTGATATTTCTCATGAAGCCAGTTTTATTCTTTATTCATCATAGTATTCTCCACATTGTAAACCTTCAGTTCTGAACAGATGATCAGACATTGAATGATTTCCAGCAGTCACGTGTTTTATTCTTTCTCCAGGTTGAGTGACTGCTGGTTGTCAGAGATCAGCTGTTCTTCTCTGGCCTCAGCTCTGAAGTCCAACCCCTCTCACCTGAGAGAACTGGAGCTGAGTGACAACGAGCTGCAGGATTCAGACCTTGAGAAGCTGCAGTATCTTGTCCAGACAGTCATGGCTGAAGACTGAGTTCAGCTCCACCATCCTCCCTGCGTCTTCCTGTGGATGCGACAGAGCATCTTAATAAATAATAATAATAATAATAATACATTTTATTTGTCTGCCCCTGTTAAGACACCCAAGGACACCTTACAAAACATTAATAAAAGACAAATTTATCAGTAGTAAAATCAAGGACTCAATGATAACATTTAAGTCAATAAAATCAGGGGGGCTTTGAAGGTTAGCAGTAAAACTTTGTAATTTATCCTTTGGGCTACAGGAAGCCAGTGGAGGTGAGTGAGGAGGGGTGTGATATGGTCCCTTGATCTGGTGTGGGTGATGATCCGAGCTGCAGAGTTCTGAATGGATTGGAGGCAATGGAGAAGTCAATTTGTGGTGCCAGTGAGGAGGGCGTTTTAGTAGTCTATGTGGGGAACAGGACGTGAATAAGGACTTGTGTATTGTGTCGGGAGAGGGCGGGGTGGTGTCTGGAGATGTGGATGAGATGATAGAGATGAGGTGAAAGTATACAGTGCGTGTGATATTGCTGATGTGGGGGCCAAAGGAAAGTGTACTGTCCAGAATGACGGCGAGACTTTTGACAGGAGGTGGGAATCAGATCAACTGTTATGGTGAACTGGTGGGTTTTGGGCTTTTATTTCCATTGAGTTTGAAAAGAGTGATTGACATCCAGTTGCTGATAGCTTGTAGACAGGAGGTGAGGGCAGAGGGGGAAAGAGAAGACTTTGGTTTTGTGGAGGGGTAGAATTGTGTATCATCTTCATATTATGGCTAGGTTCCTGTTCTTTTTTCAGTGTGTGGTACGATGGGCATAAGTTGGAAATTCCCCGCGTGCATGGGTGTACTTATTTTTCTGTATATTTTGTGTCTTTGTTTATGGGTGTGTGTCTATATATAGATATGCCATCCCTCTACGGAGGTATAGGTGTGTTTGTGTGTGTATATGCACGTGTATACCTGCATGCATGTTTCTACTTGGTTTTTTGTTGTTGTTGTAGTTTTTCCTATTTTTTTATCATTATTATTATATTTTTTTAATCTTTTATTATAATAATTTTTTATCTTTTTCTTTTCATTTGCCTTTTTTGAAACTTATTTATTATAGTTTTTACTATATTTATTTACTTTAAAAATGTTTCTCCTCTTGATCTGAGTGTAAGGGTTGAGTGGGGATTAATAATATATATATATATATATATATATATATATATTAAAAAAGTGTTGTGTATCATCGGCCTAACTGTGTAAGTTGATCCCAAAATGACGGAGAATGTTGCCAAGATGTTGAATGTAGACAGTAAAAAGCATTGGTGAAAATATTGTGAAATATTCCTGGGGGCACCAGGAATTACTGTGACTTGTGGCCAGATTTCTTTTGTTTTGTTTCCGCAGTGGTTGAGGCAGACTTTTGACCGTTTAACTCGGTCCATGTTTCACTTTGTGGCTCGGACATTAGCATCACGGGTGTGACGCTAATGCACAAGGGTGGGGGAAAGGGGACAGACTACCCAGGACCCAAGGGTGTTAACATAAATTAAAAAATGGGCTGAATACATTGTCACATTGTGACTGAACTATGTATTTCAAAAAATAGTGGAGGGAGGTTCTCTGAGGTCCCTCTTACCCCTTACAAAAGGCGCAAAATTTGGTTTAGTCTGCCCATCACGACTCAGCATTCGAAGTGACATTTGTAATGTCTTCCCTCAAGAAAGCAAGGTCTGGGTCCCAGAAGAGAAAAGAGAAAGGAAAGAGAGGAAAAACAAAACAAGGGAAAACAACTCTTAATTCATCAACTTTCTGGACGCCTCTGTGATCATGATTATGTAATTTGATCACATTGACATTCATTAACTTCTTTGACCAAATTACACACATTCAGGCTCTTACACATTATCTAATGAATTAATTTGAATTAATAATAGTTTTCTATTATTATTATTATTATTATTATTTACAATCCAGCTCATTTCCCTCATGTGTTTAAGAGTTTTTTCACTGGCTTATCACTCCCTGTCTTGCTTGGGAGTAATTTTACACATTCTAACCTTACTACATACACTCAACATGCACTTTATTAGAAACACTTTTACACCTGCCTATTCATGCAGTCTACCAATCATCAATCACATGGCAGCAGTGCCTGCACAAAACCCTGCAGATATAGGTCAGGAACTTCGATTATCCGACAAATGTGGTGGGCAGAAAAGCCTCTCAGAGTGACATTGTTAATTGGACATTATTAGATTGTTAAAAGTGATGCATGGATATGTAGTTTTACTGTTGTAACCCTAATTGAGTAACCCTAAGTTGCAGCTAATTAACCTTGTAAAACAACTGTAGATTGTTTTTTAGGAATGTTTGCTACAGCAACACACAAACACACACACACACACACACACACACAAACACAAAGGTTATATCACGCACTTTCCTGATGTGGACAGCAGATGGCGACAGAGACCAGATGACATGATTTCAATTCGATATGCATTGAGAGGCCGGGGGCACCACACTACTTTAGTCTAACATTTTAAATTCAACAGGATTTCACTGTTATGTTGAAGCAAGTATTCATTTAAAATTTTCATTCATTTTCAGTGGATAATGTCAGCTGTAAGCACAAGAAACGACAATAACAGAGTTGTGCATATAGGTTACAATTCAACGAAAAGGGGCAACCACTGCAAGAGTCAAAAATTCGATTTATTTAATCCTCAATCAGCAACAAGCCTCCAGTTGATACACAACCGAGGGTCTGGACACTTAAAGATTGTGCGCTTTATTTTTAGACACTGGTCTCTTGAGAAATGGTCCACAGCTAACCCCTAGGTGCAGCAGTGGCAGCTCTGTGCCGTGCATTTTAAACAGGGAGGGGCGGGGTGGTGGAGGGGAAAGGGAACAACAGAGCAAGGGAAAAGAAGTTTGTCAGAGTTCATTAAGTATCAAGGGAACATCGCTGGAACTGGCAGCGTAAGCCGCGCCGGGGCCCTAGTGCCATTAATCACGAGTGACAAGAAACCAGGGGCCGAGGGAGGAGGTGGAGTGGGGGGGGGGGGGGGCAGCCCTGCCAGAGACTCTGGTTGTGATTATATTGCGGGATCCAAGCAGCTCGGGCCAGGGGTTGCTGAAGGTAAAACATACCGCTGCCAGGGCTTCGGAGTTCAGGTACCTTCACACAGATCACCCACCCACCCACACACACAATCACAGACTGAGAACATAGACGTGTGAACTCCATGCTTGGAAAACACGAGAGGGTAATTGTAGTAAGAGTGGAATATATTTGGTTGAAGGAGTCGACTGGTGCACTGCAGAAGCAAGAGCTTTCCCTTTGTGTATTTCATCCTCTCTCGCTCATTTATATGAGCCGAGCCTCTGGCTTAATAGCATGCAGGGGGAAGAGAGTGGAAGTGCGGCAGTAACAGAGGCTCGCCCATATATCTCTGTCGGCCAGCCTTCTTTTTTTTTCTGCACCCCCCGAAAATCTTGTGGTAGCACCCTGGAAGAAGGAATAAATGGGAGAGAGAAAGAGAGGGGCGAAGAGAAAGAGGGGAGCTCGTGACTTGTGGAGATGGAGGCCTCTGTTAAGTGCTGTGCTTGAAAGCCCGTCTGGCCTCATTAGCTGTCAGTTGTAACAATACTGAGCTGGCAGCAAAGACTGCTCCCAGTCTCGGTGCCATAAATCACAGTCTGACAGGGCCCTGACAGGGCTGGGAACCAACACACATGCAACACTTGCTTGCTTTCTGTCTCTCTGCTGTTCCCCTTTCTTTCGCTTCTCTGCCTCTCTTTCTACCGCCTATTCTTTTTCCTTCATTATTTTTCCATTCTCTCTCCGTCCGTTCCCTTTCTTTCGTATCACCCCCTTCTCTCCCTTTCTTCTTTTCCTGTCTTTCTTCCCGTCTTTCACACACACACACACACACACACACACACACGCACACACACAATTACAGCACATTGCAACAGATCAGCAGACAGCACACGTGCTCACATGAACACACTTTTTTACGTGTCCAGCACTTAAGTGTTATTGACAGGACAAGTTTGGAAAAAAGTATGAGATATGTTCACTGGGTCTGTGAGTGCATGTGTGCTCTTTGTTTATACGATTTTTGAGAAGTTAACAGCTTGTGCGCCTGATTAATCTCTTAAACAATTGTATAAACTGGATTGGTATAGATTTTGCAAGATTTGTATTGTTTCCATATCAACTCAAATTACGAATCGGTGAGAACTAAGCCTTGTTCTCCTGTTAAAGCAATATTTCTCCTGTTTCAGCAAATTCGATTGTTTACTATCTTGCAAAGAAAATATCATACTCTGGCATGATACAAAGCAACCGTACCTAATATGGAAAAGCCCTCAGATGAGGACATCGACACCCACCCACATATACCCAAATATATAGCTAAAGTCAGCAGGCTACTCACTTAGCTTAGCCTAGCAGAAAGACTGGAAGATTGGTTAAAAAAAAATCAGCGTATTGGTTTTAGTACAGACTAGAAGGAAAAAAAAAGATATTACTTGCTGGCTATCGGTGTATCACTTTTTCAAGATGTTATGCTAAGCTAAGCTAAACATCTGCTGGCATCAGCTGTCTAGAATATAGCTTCCCTAGAATATAATAATGTCATATTTTTTGGGCCATTTGTAAACTTTTTTCCCCATATATATTTTTTTCCATTCATGTTAATATGTTAGAAAACAGTTGTTTTGTTACACCACCTATAGTTACAGAGCAAAATGATATTCCCTGTAGAGTTGTCTGTCTGGCCATCTGGTGAATTCAAGTCAAATATCAGCTCTATTTTTGGTCACTACTATTTTGTAGCTCAATACATTGCTGTGTTAATAAAATAATTGCTACCTGAATCTGTCTGTCATTTGGTGCTGGGCGGGTAGTGTACAGTTGGCTTTTAGACCCTACAGTATACAGAAACAGTAAGGTTGTGAGCCAGTGGGCTAGACAATATGATGAATGTTGATCTTCTCAGCAAAAATGTGTAGGTTGTTAAATGAGAGTTATTAATGGAGGACATACTCTCTGTGACATTGACCAATGCGGCTTGCTGTAGTTGACAAATTGAAGAAAAGGGAAAAAGGAAATCAAATATGGAGAAAGAGTTGTTGCTGTTGCAAGTTACGAATAAATTGAGAAGATCGGTAGCCTTCTTACTCTTCATGAAAGGCCATCTTCGACTACCATGGTGTTCAATTGTCAGACAGACGAGAAAGGAATAGACCTGAGGAGCAAATTCATTAATTGCAAGTACTACTGTTTAGTAGTTTAATGCTACAGAAGCAAATATCTGTACTTCCTAAAATGACAAGCAATATCTCTGCTTTTTCAGTTTTTTTCCCTTTCCTCTAGTGTGTTCTTGAGGTTTTGTAAAAAGTATGTAAAAGTGAAAAAGCCCAAAGTCTGCGGTGAAGGGGCAGAAAACTCTGCTCCTGAAGCTCCTGAAACGCCTCATCAGCAACATCGTGACATCACCGATGTTTGACCAGTCACAACTAAGGGGGCCAGCTGGCCAATCAGAGCAGACCTGGCTTCATTGGGAGGGGGGCATGTAAACATTTTCAAGTAATAACTCAAATGAAAAACCTGAATATGAGCATAATATGTGTCCTTCAAGCTGCGGGTGTAGCTACACTTTCTATATCTTAATGAAATTCTTTTGCCTTTGGTAACTCTCAACTCCTGAGCACTTCAACAAGAGTCATGTCAACTGGATCATACAAAGTTCTGAGCTGCCCTCCGTTCACTGATGTCACATTATGGGGCCACTGACATGCAAAGTCTTCCAGGGCCACTTTACATGTAAAGGTATTAGTACATTTACATGTTTGTATCCATGAGTCCAAGCAGGTGCTGCTCGCAGCCGTCGGCCAGCCTCCGTTACAGTGACACATGATGATGTGTGTGACACGACTGGAGAGATAGGCAGTAGAAGAACACAGGGCTGTGGGCCATTAATCATTTCTTTGTTGACACATGGACACATACAGCATTTTTCAATATATTGATGTTGTGAGGATTGGAGGGGAATACTGGTACAGAGCTTGCAGATGGAATAAATATGCATGTAGACATTAAGTTAATATATAAAGTATCTGTGAGTACATAGTTGGTCACAGTTGGGCTACATGACTTGGGTTTAGTTGGACTCCCCCTAAACTCCCTCACTCCTCTTCCACTTTTTATGTTTCTACCCAAACCATGCTCATCTATTAACCGACTCAGGATCAGCTCGGGTTGGCTTTTGCACTCAACAGCTATAAACAGGACAATGCTTTAGCACAGAAATGTTGGTGACGGCGACATTATGAATTTTATATCTTTTTATTATAAGCAATTTGGGGTTCCATTGTGTTTTTGCTGGCTAAATAGTGCATTACTATTTTACTAGTATTTAACTTTGATTAGTTAAATATTGAAATATTAAGGTCTGATTCCTAAGGACTGCCGTCTTCAAATCGTATTTACAGTCTCATACTAGGAAAAGAACTTTCTTAGTTGAAAATCTTAAGGGAACGAAACATTTTTCTAAGCCCCAATAAGAGCCGGAGGATAAATGCTTTTGTGAGGCCAACCAAACCATTATACCTAAACCTTAAATAACTGATCTTTTTGGCTCTCGAGGGGCAGCAGGAGTTTCACATTTTAAGTTGAAATAGTAACTATTTACACATCCAGCTGACAGAGAACAACATTAGCATTAATTATGGAGTCATGTTTTTGGCCACCTGACAAATTGAAGTTCAACAGTCACTCTCCTGTTTTTGTCTCTAGCGACTCCTGAGCTTGTTTTTCTGTTGGTTCTGGACAGGTAGTGGGTTTTCTCAGAACAGCTGCCTGCTGTGGCCTGAAATTACAGTAATGGCAGCAGTGAAAGTGAACCAAAACAGTTAAGTCGTGGGCCAGCAAACCAAAACAAAGAGTTGAAAGAGACTATAAAACTCCCAGGCCCAGTTCCAGAACAAAATGACTCCGGGTGTATTTGAAATTAGTGGGGGTGTACTAGTGAGCACAGCAAGAAGTAATCATCGTCAGCCAAGATTATAGACATCTACAACTGCTTTTATCTGGCTCAAACAGACATAACGTGCAGATACACATAACTTAATAACCAGTGGTAGTAGCGAAGGTTTGTCTTTGTGAAACTTTAACATGTCTTGTGTCCAAATAAACAAAGCCAAGGAAGCATTGGGAGTTTATGGTGTAATCGGGCATTTACATCATAATGGGGAATATTATGGTAATGTCTGGCCAGCTGAATTTGGAAACTAGATGTGGTATGGGTACGGATAGGGTTATATATATATAAGTTAACACCGAACAGAAATGAAAAAAAAGTGCGTGCAGGTGTAGAGTGTGGTCCCTCATGAGCAGAACATGCTTGAACACAGCTGGAAAAAGTTGTAAACAGTAAGGGAATTATTCCACTGTTTGGGTTAGTAGAGTTTTTTTTAGACATATATATATATATATATATATATACCTGCAGAAAAGTTACCTGGCACTTGTTTAATTGGCCAGCCAATCCATCTGGGGGAGTCAGGCGGTGCTGGTGGTGGTAGGTGCTTAACTTTGGCTGCAGTTTTTATGATGACTTTACTGGTGGTAACGCTACCGTCGTCTCCATTGTCTGCTTTTGTGTGTGCGATTTTCGAATATTCATGTTTGGACATTTAGCAAACACTCGTAGACGCAGTTAGATGCATCCAAGCGCAGTTGTTCAGACTAACACAATATAGGAGACCTGTGCAATTTGGATCCCTGTATCACACGATGCGCTCAGTTAAATGAAGACACATTTATTATTCAAATGAGAATGAGAATGCGAAACATTAAACTATAGGGTGCAGTGCATGCTTTTGCACCCCTTTATACTGGGGCCTTGTCCAGAGATGAGGGGAAACTAAAAAGTTAGGTGATAATTCAAGTGATAATTCTCGGTAGGTTGTCATGAGGAGCGACCCCTTTCACGTTACACATACTATATTTGACTTATTGTTATTAGAGAAATATGGATTATATCAGCTTCAAAGTCAAGTGAGAAATTCATCCAGTCCTGTTGGATCCTGTAACAACATCAATAACTCACAATTTAACATTGAAGGTTTGGACGTCCACTCTCATCCTCCCCTCCTCTTATCTCCCTTTCTCTGTATCATCTGTTACTATTAGTATTTGAGGGGTTGGGATGTCCTGCTCATCACAGTGCTGCAGAGTACTAGGGGATGTCTAAGCACAAAGATACACAGCTACACAACTGGCCTCTCTCTGCAGCACTAAATTAATCTTGCCGCTGTTACAGAAATCTCTTTTTAACATCTTCCTCATGGGTGTCTGCCTCCTTTTTGCCTCATGGTGAAATCTATCAGAGGACGTGTGTGTGTGTGTGTGTGTGTGTGAGAGAGAGAGGGAGAGAGAGACAGAGAGAGACTATGTGCATGGCTGCGTGTGTATGCATGTGTGGGTGGACAGGGTAATTGGTCCTGTGAATGTGCTTAGGTCCGCTCAGGCGATACTGCAGTGTACATACAGCGTGATACTATGCTGCGCTGTGGGGGTGTGGGAAAGCGATCACAGTGGACTTCAGAGGGAACCGAGGAAGAACGAGGAAATTGCAGACAGATAGGCCTAATGGCTGTGCTGAGGGAAGAGGTTGTAGGGCCAACAGCTGCTAGCCATCCATCTGGACCAGCCTTGAGAGCTGGACTGGATCGGCCCGCAGTGACGTCCTCACCTACAGTGGACGAGTGCACTGGGACTTTCCATCAGACCAGGGTCAGTAACTATCTGCAATAAATTTATGGAGTTTGTTTTAAAATCCCCTGAAAGCCCAGTTTTTTTGGGATGCAATATGCTATCACTGGAAAATCTGGATTGCTGCTGCGGCAACTAGTCAGAGGATACAGACAAGAACGGAAAAAGAAATACAAATATGGATTTTGTAAATGTGTGCATCCGTTATTCACATCTATGTATATGTTTGACTATACATACTGTTTATATACAGTGTATATGTATATATAACAACTTAATAAATGATATACTAACATACACAATTTCTCCACAGATCAATTCACAGTGATATTTTGTTTGTGATATTCCACAATTTTAACAAAAAAAGTCCCTCTCACTTTTCTCAATGTTTTTCATTTCACAGAGATCACATTTAGACAAACAACAGGTCCTATGATGTGTTTCATTGACAAGCAACTATCACCACCACCCACTCCCAGCAAGAAAACCAGCAGCAAAGAAAACTTAGACACAGCACCTTTAAAGACAAGAACCGAAGAGTGAGAGGTGAAACATCTTCATGTATCTACGACCAAGTCCACTTGTCCATCCATCCATCGTCTACCGCATTATCCATTTAAGGGTCGCGGGGGAAGGGGCTGGAGCCAATCGCAGCTAACATTGGGCGAGAGGCGGGTTTCACCCTGGACAGGTTGCCAGCCTATCGCAGGGCCACATACAGAGACGGACAACCATTCACTCTCACATTCACACCTATAGTCAATTTAGCGTCTCCAATTAACCTAACCCCATTCTGCATGTCTCTGGACTGTGGGAGGAAGCCGGAGAACCCGGAGAGAACCCCACGCATACACGGGGGAGAACATGCAAACTCCACACAGAAAAGTCGTGGTTGAATCGGGATTTCGAACCCAGAACCTTCTTGCTGTGAGGCGAAAGTGCTAATCACTACGCCGCCCTGCAGTCCAAGTCCATTTGTCCTCCTTTTAAATTTCAATGTATAGCCATGATGATTAAGAAGAAGATTGTTCAGAGAAAAATAATATAATAATAATAATAATATATTTTTTTACCAATGATATTTTAATAAAAATACTGTATAATATTTTACGAAAAGGAAGGAAATAAATACAGCACAAGTATGACAGATAGTAAAAAAACACATGTCAATGTTTTGGTTTAGTACTGTATACCTTGTACAGAATGCAGTTTCATCTAAACTGAGTAAAAACCTTGGGAGCAGAATGCAAAATAGTCTCTCGAGCTATGTCTAATGAATTTGCCGTGAAACACAGAATATACAGTACTTCATGTTTGATATTATGTACATTGACCAGCAAATTACCAACCAAAGCAATAAGACGCAACATTTTCACATGATCATCACATGAAAAAGCAGATGAACTTTAAACAAATGTTTTTGTTGTTGAAGTACAGGAAATTCCACATGTACAACAAAAATGTTGAAAAGAAGTGTTTCGAAATGTGCTTTTTTCAAATGAGAAAACCTAATTTCTCGATATGAAGCTTCAGACCTGCAGGTGAAGGATTTTACTGACTTTTGATAGATTGGCTCAATCTTTTCATCTGCCTGCAAGAAAGCTAACCCTCGTATTTCCTAAAATGTCAAACTATTCCTTTGGGACATTGTGCTCATAGAAAAAAGAAAAAAAAGTCATCATGACACCGCGCTGTTTATTTAATTCTTACTTGATTATTGTCTTGCCCTGTAAAGTGGAATTGTTAAGTAATAATGGACGGATAAACATCAGTTACAGTTGAGCAATGAGTGAAATATAGTTTGTTTTGTGGCAATCCCATCTGCGAGGAAGGATATTGGCAAGTGACAGATGAAAGCCTAAGTACTTCTGAACAGCTGCTTGAGTCATTCTGGACGTAACATTGATCCTGTTGTTGATGTTCAATCACGGAGCCATGAGTGAAAAAAAAGGCCACAGCTCAGCTCTGGTTCGTGTCGCTGATTTGTCAGAACAGAAGGTGAATTTAGTCACTGCTCGCCTCTGTGCTCGAAACCCTCCTCAACTCCAGCGGTCACGTGGAGCAACACACACGCGTTCTCCCTCGACTCCACGACACACACGCATACATACGTGCGTGTGCGCACAAACTCGCAGTTTAATGTGAACGCACACACTCTGGCTTGACACACACACACACACACACACACACACACACCCTCTAACCTCACTATGGTCTCACACAGCAGGCCTGCCATAAATCAATGGGTAGGATCATGTCTGCCAGTTAGACTAAACAAGAGCATTTGTGAGGATTTGCTCTCGCCCATTAATCATCTTGACAGCTTGAAAAACACATTTCCCCTTTAATGACTGTATTTGGATAATCAGCTCTGTTTCCCTTCCCGCTCTCTCCTTGGCTCTCCCCGGCTCTCCCTCCTATCCCGTACTCATGTTTTTTTTCTTTTTTTCCTTTCGCCCTAAGCACCATCATGTGCATGTGGGTGGAGAGGGCGAAGGAGGGATTGCAGAAGTGAGGGAGGGGTCTCTCAAAGTCTGAAAGAGTTTGCCGAAAAAGTAAAAACAATCACGCTGCCTGTGTATTTTTTGGGGTATTTTTTTTATCACCCTCACTCAACAAACTGCAAGGAGTGTGCTAATACAAACTATGTGAGCACACACTCTAACACTGACGCCGTCCCTCTAAATCAAACACGGAACGCTGGTGTGGAACCGCTAACATGGCCCGTAAACATATTAATCTATAAACGTTGTCAGGAACTTAGAAACATGAACTTGCGAAACCTTCGCGACGTGAACATGTGATGACATGAGAATGACGTTGGATTTGACTGTGTTTGCAATCAACAGACCCGGCTAGATATGCAAAGTCTATTCCACTGAAAACATGGACGTTCAGTTTTTTAACGTTCTTAAACAGAATTTGAAAGGGCTGAAGAAAACTGGTGCTTCACTAATATTTATTATTATTATTATTATTATTATTATTATTATTATTATTAATAATAATAATAATAATAATAATAATAATAATAATAATAATAATAATAATAATAATAATACATTTAATTCATAGAGCACTTTTCATTGCTAAAAGCAATCTCTATTTATTTGATAAAGTTGAACTCACAATTTGAGGTCAATTGAAATGGTTGTTGAAAGAGGCAATCAAAATCACAATGCACAGAATATGGTGGGTCAAATTACTTCTGCACACACACACACACACACACACACACACACACACACACACACACACACACACACACACACACACACTTTGTTCTTACTACTGTACTGAAGCTTTAGTTTTGTCCCTCCGTTGTAAGTCACTTTGGATAAAAGTGTCTGCCGAATGAGCAAACGTAATGTAATATTTACTGTAGGAATAATCAATATTAAGCTGGTTACGGTTGGAAAATCGTCGGCACAGTGGCACTCCAATGATTCAACACATCTCATTTACATTACCATCCGCGGGGAGAACTTGTCAGACAGGAAACGCCGTTGTATAAAGTCTTCTGTGGCTCTGGAGGAGCTTAATCAAGTCTGAGAAAACAGTCCTCATAGTGACATTAGCGTTTTCTCTGCTTAGGCTTGCAAAATAAAAAAATATATATAACATGGGAGTTCAAAAGAGTTCAAAACTGAGTGCACCATTATGATGAGATGTCAAACTCATTTCATGGAAGATGTGAGGAAATTATCATGGCAGGAAAAACACATGTAGGTGCAAAGCCATTGACAATGTATACCATGTTGATGTTCCATTTGTGCTCCATTTAGTTTAGCAGTTTTCATGGGCTTATGGAGGCGCTTAATGGAAGTGAGCCATCATGTGTTTTATTAGTTGCAATTCTGCCTTCAGTTAATTAAGGAAAACGCGAAAGACGTGCACTAAAACCAAACAAATCGATCATTGGTACAAAATAATGTCTTGAAAAAAGCTTCAATGGACCATTGCACAGTTTGAAAACAACAGAAAGTGTGTATAGGGGCTGTGCTCTTACAGTGTGCTGACATGTGGAATAATGTATCTGTTTGAACAGTTGCGGGACGACTATGTCTAATCGTCCCACTGCAGAGTGATGGCGGCACACAGACACACTGTGCGCTGTTCGGTCCTGGCAGCTGAAGTCACACTCAACAGTCAGTTTGGAACTGAGCATCTCCTGTGTGCTCAGTGACTGAGGAGAGATTGTGTTGTGTGACAACTTTTTTGTTTGGTTTATTTATTTTTAATGCTTAGCTAAAGGACTGTTAAATTCACAGGCACACATTTAAAGTTGTGAGCAGTTTACAGGCTATTTATTCAACTTCAATAAATCGGCATGTCCACTCTCTGTCTCTGCATGCTCTTTCCTAAATGACGGCCCTTGTTGCATTTCATCCTCCCTGTCGATCACCATTCCCGTTCCTCTACATAGATTATTACCCTGTGTATGCAGGTAGCTTTATTTGAATGGAAAGGGGCAACCTGCCATTAATGTGGCAGCAGCAATGCAAGAAAAGTTAAGCATCTTGTAAAAAAAAAAAATGGGTACAAACTGTGTATCCTGGCATTTAGTGCAGCGGTTAAGTTGACTGCAATCATCATAATGGCAGCCTCTGAGTCTGGATGCCCAATCCAGAAGGAGACATTAAACAGACATAAGGCCTATGATACTTAAAGTGAGTACATTATGACCACAGGCTGTCCCAAAGTGGAAGAAAAAAACAAGTTGTCAATCAGGGCATGAATCACGACCTTCTGCACTGCCGCCTGTTCCTGGCCAAGGCACGTTCATTTCCGAACGCTCGTGACATCTTCACCGCAAAACTCCCAGCAGGGCAACAAACGGAATCCAGCTGGACACGCGGTCCAAGCGCTATTAGCAGTGCGCCGTACTGTAATTGAAATGTTCACTTCACCACTGGTGGTAAGGGAGGGTATGTCTATTAACAGTGCTCACTCACACCAATGGAACTTTGGAGAGACCACAGCAGCTCTGGGCAGCGCTCCATGTCAAGGCCAAGTGAGGTTTGCCAAGGTCAGGGTTGGCTGAATGTAATTTAAAAGCACTATTTCTCTATCTGAAACTAACTGACTGCCCCCATTTATTAGTGATCTATAAATCAATCAAGCCAAAAAAAGAGAGTGCACAAATCAACCAGATTTCAGATACATTTTTAGTTCCATTTCAACGCCTAAAAATCATTTTTTGAATATTTTTCAACCTATAACTAACAAGTATTTTGAATAATTTTGGATGTGCATGTCAGAATGAAATGTGGAAAGTATTTTTCCTGACTGGGTGTTTTTAGAAATCAGTACCAATGAGTTGTCAAGAAATCACTCAGGTCCTAATTAAAGGGGAGGGATGGCAATTTGTATTGCAAAACATCCCAGAAGGTTACATGTTGGAAAAAAATTAACAATACAGTATTGTTATTTCAAAGTTTGACAACATAATTTGTAGCCTCTTTAATAATTACAGGCTCTGTTAGCTGCATCACAGAACTGCCACTTTATTTCCTTAGTAAATGACAAGGGCAAAAAACTATTTTAAATCACATCATGACCCCCATGCTATCATTCGTCAATGTGAGACGACTCTTGTAAAAGAAAAACAAACTAAAAAACATTTTGGTTGCCTGTGCCAGCAGCTTATTATGACCATTAGGTTACGTTTTATTGATTGGCGACCTCTAGTGGCAGCAGTAATTATGACGGGGAAAAGGAGGAAGTCAGGTGCAGTAGTTCATTCGCATGACTCGTGTTATATGAGTGGCATATCTCCTGTCGGGAACGGAGCAGTGCATAAGGTGCATCAGCATTACATTTGGCACAGACAATGTTCAAATGTTGTTCTATAGATTGTGTATGGAAGTTTTTGCTTCATCTGCATTATTACATAGAGAATATTCACTCTAAATATGTTTTCCCTTTTTTAGGGCAAAAATGAAATCTTTTATTTATGTTGTGTTCCATTTCATTTACACGGACCCATATATCGGATTCATATAGACCCCACTAGTTGCAGAGATATACTCTTTTCATTTTGACCATTACATTTTTGAGCATGCGAAAAGGGCAGGGGCATTGCAGAGTTTGAAATGGTTCCTTCATTCATAGATTTCTTTTAAAAACGTGTCACTGATTTTATTTTCTGTGTATATTTGTCACGTGAATTGCTAATACATGCCCTAAAATCTTTTTTGCATTATTTATGTTGGCCTGAATTTATGTTCGTCTTGGACTTTATAAAAAGGTGAGTAAAAGGTTGGAAGATTAAAAGAAGTTATGGTTATTATTTATTGGTAAGCTAACCAAAGGATTAATCGACTAAAAAAAATAATCGTTAGCTGCAGCCTTATGGATGACCCTCTCGAAAATTGAAAACATGGGACATCTTACTGCTATTTGCCTGGTATTGTCATGATAATAAAACCAACTGGCCAACAGAGCCATAAACAATTATGATGCAGCATTGCACATTAAGAAAATTGTTTGATTAACTCTCTCAGTTTTGCTTTGTAAACAGTAGGTATGTTAAAACGTGTGTGAAATATGTGTGAACCTGAATCTGAATAAATATCTTCTTGATTTCATCCTAATAGCCGCTGAAATGTTTCTGTTTTTTTCGAAGTAACATTTGCAAGTTTCAACAATACACACACTGTACAAGTTTGGACAGTCTTGCCAGGGAATTAAGTTTTAATGATGTTTATTCCTCTGACCATGCATTACTGTACTTCCTCCTACGCGATCGTAGGAGGAAGTTGCTCCGGCTTAACAACCTGGAAGACTGTAATGTGTCTGTTATTGTTTTCACAGCGAGCGTTACAGCATGCCGGACTGCACACGTGAATGAGAGGGGGAGTTGAAACAGGCACGTAAAAGAGTCAGTCACGGGGTTTATGTGGAGAAATAAAGCAGAGATTGTGTGACAGGCCCAGATGAGGGATGTGTTCACGCCATCTGGGTTGCTTTAACACTGCGGTCACTGTTGGATGCCGAAGGCTCTGTATTGTGTCCTGATGTTAAACACAGAGGTGGTAGCCATGGAGTTGAGGTTAATGTTTTGTTCTGGAGACACAGAGAAAGACAGAGTTCTCTCAGCTCTCTCTCTCTCTCTCTCTCTCTCGCTGTCCTAGCTGTCAGTGACGATAGTGAGCCGGGGTGGACCTGGCGTCTAATTGAAGAGCAGCTCCACACCCTGTCGTCATTAATCACCAGGCTTGTCAGCCGCTGCTCCGGACCTCACAGCGGCACTCTGCACCGTCTCTGCACTGACGTTCAGAGGAAAAAAAATAATAGTCCCCTCCATCACCATCACCTTCACCACCTCTATTGATACTACTGCTTTGAGTACTGCTATCATTCCAGTACAGCTACTGTTACCGTTGGAACCAGCATTTACTGTGACTTCTCCAAGGTCACTATCTGTTCTTCTTTATTACTGCTCCCTTATGGAAATCGTTTGACATTTTGCGAAAAATCCCAATTATTTTGTGATTGTAAAAGTTGCTCCTAGATGGATTTTGTTACCTTTTGGCGGGTTGGCTGGCTTCCTGTTTTCCAATCTATATGCAATGCGAAGCTAACAGGCTATAGCTTCATATTTAATGGACAATTATGAGAGAGAATTGAGTATTTGAACTTTTGTTTTTCTGTGACTAAACACTGCTCTAACTCCACATCAGCATTTTTCTTTTGGCAAAATAACATTTGTGTCACCACAGACTCACAGAATTCTGTGTCAATCCCCATTGACAAAGGATCGGGGCTGAATGCACATACTAACACACACCCCCGACACACACCCACACACACGCACACACACACAAACACACACACAGGCGACATAAACGGAGTGTGTGGGTATTGACTCAGCTGCAAGTATGTGTGTGTGTGTGTGTGTGTGTGTCAGGGGGTAGTAGATGGAAAAGATTGATGAGCACTGGGACAGGGAGAATAGTGAGGCATTTGATGAACGAGTGTAAACTGGCAGCAGTGGAATTAATTCCACCTCCCCGACAAGATTGAAAGTTCTCCCCTCTGCATGACCTCCAATGTGAATCCTTTTCAGATTCTACCCGACATACCCTACTCCCTATTGTCTAACATCCACCTTCAAACATATCAACGGCAAGATAACACTATATTTACATTTCTTGTGTCAGACATGTACCTGCCCTCCTTTACATATTTCACCTGTACTTCACCAACACAACTTTAGGGGGCAATGCAATCCAGTTGATCTCTTGTTGCACAACTCTGTTACATATAAATGTGTTGCACTGAATACATATGTGCAATGACCCATTTTGTCTAGACTACTTAATAAACTTCATCAAAAGAGAAGCATCAAGAATGTAAATCTGTCCTCCAGTTTAGAAGAAAAATAAGGGCTGTGTCGAAAAGAGCTGACCAGAGCAGGGATCAGGACGCTGTGACCTTGCTGGTGTGTCGGGGGCTGGATGTGGTTTGGGAGGGTCATCCATTTTGTTAATGGCACTGTCAAGTGACACCTGTGCTCGCCTTTCCCCTGTCTGGAGTGCTAATGAACCGCGAGAGTAGAGGAGTCTGGGAGTCGGGGTCAATAGCCGCCTCTGAGACTACAGGCTCTTCGCTCTGTACCACCTACACACTGTCAGCTAAATAGAGAAGAGACACGGACACATTATCAGGGCCAAAACACTCTAATAGTACTGGTGTGGCTTTAAGCAAGGCCCACTCCTTCCCTTCGAATTAGTATCTAACAGCTTTGAGTCTGGAGCGCTGACTTCAGTAAACCACGGGTCAGCAGAGAGCAGCAAGAAAATGGCTCTTTGCTTTAGGACGGAGGCCTCCATGTTTGTTGTTCCCGTAAGAGAGCCTGCTCTCCTCAGGGGAGGTGTCAGGACTTTGATGAATATTTCTCTATTAACCGCCTCCCATTGTCAGCTCTGGCCTTTGTGTTGCAGGCCAATCCGTCAGACTGTGAGGAGATCCTGGGTCGACATCTCCCTCAGGTCATTATTGCAGTCCCAGTGTCCCAGCAGCCACTCCACTCTGCTGAGGAGGCTCTTTTCAGGTCTCACAAACAGGAATCAGCAATTAAAAGCTGCACTCGCAACAACAAAAGCAATGTTGGTGATGGAGAGAGGAGGAGGGATGAAAGTCTTCAGAGACTAGCTAACAGGGCTAAAGTGACCCAGCCTGCCCTCCTTGGGACAGGCCTGTCAACTGATATGAGCCATGAAATATTGCACATAGCCACATATAGAGTGGATGTAACAGCCGTAATGATAGATAGGCTTTAGATAAGTGCAGTTCAGCAGTCTGGCAAGAATCACTCCATCATTTGTGACAAAGGATGGTCCTATATTTAGAAATCAATGAGGAAAAAACAAGTCAAAATCATGTATCATTTATTTAACAAAATAAGACCTTTTCCTGTTGGTTGGATAGCACAGCCATCATTATTTGTTTTTATTTATGTAATTGTATCTTATCTTTGTACCATTTCCATCTGTGAACCCAACTTTCTGACCCCAAATAAGATTGAAAAAATATTACATCTTTGCATATTTACAAATAAAAATACTGTTATTGTTCAAGATAAATCTCATGGACATGCAATTCTCCAGAATCAAAATGTACAGTTGAATATGAAGGAAAAAAATGACAGCAGAGAGGAAATGAGATTAAAAAAGGAGGTTCCCAGAATAAAGCCTCATAGTCCATCTTCATCATGGTGCAAGAGTTTTTATTTTTTGAGTGTATGATAGGCATAATGGTACTTTACTTAAATCATTCTTTTTCAGGTAGAATACTTAAGAACAATTTATTTGGACAACAAACCCCTCCCCCCCCCCGAAGATTTGAATACCAAGCGCTTGAGTGAAAAATAAATACAGACTTTTAGTTCTGGGAGACAGATATAGAGGATCAAACAACCAAATCAAAACTGTTGAATAAAAAAAAGCCCAGAATTTCATTATTTTCAAAAATCTGCTTCCCACCATCTTTATTTACTAAAGTCTATGGTTCTGTGCTGCAGACAATCCATCAACGGGTCTTTTACCTTTGGAGCACCAGTCACAATCCTGAGGCTAACAGGTGCTAGTCCTGGCAGCTGTGATGCCCTGTACTGGTGATGACCCCAGTCTCAAGAATCCATCTTCATGGCTGCTCTGAAAAGTCTATTTTCCACTTTTTCAGACATCACTGGTATCCAAGGGCTGAGGCTGAGCCCAGTCTCTGACTGTAGAGGGCATAGGGGGAGTAATAGGCTGAGGAGGAGGTGAGGGATGGCATGTGAAGTCCAGGGGCTCCAGGCAGGTGAGTTTTGCTATAGGGATGGTATCGGGCCAGGCCCAAACCAGGCGAGCCTCGGAGGGAGAAGGAACTGGGCAGAGTTCCTGGGCTGCTGTGTGGGGGAAGATGGAGGTGGCAGGAGGCTGTTGATGAAACTGATGAAGGGTAGGCTGACAACAGCTTACTGTCCATCATCCCAGGCAGGGATGTGTGTGTACGCAAGTGTGCAAGTAGCTCCTCTGATGTTCCAAAACGCTTGTCACAAGGACCTCCAACAGATACCCAGTTACAGGCATGGGGCAGCGGCTCATTGGGGAGCATGAAACCATAAGTGTAAAGGGGGTGGGAAAGGGAGGGGGTGGTACTAGAGGACAGGGAGCTGGAGTGCAAGGAGTGGAGATGATGTGAAGGGTAAACCAAGGGGAAACCAGATTTGAGGCTTGTGGGGTCGTGAACACAGGTGGAGCAGTTACTGCCTCCTAGGTGGGGTGCATTGGGGTAGGTCAGACAATATGGGTCCCGACATAAGCCCTGCATCAGAGATGGAGGTGAGGCTCCAGTGAGTGGGCTGGAGCTGGGGTGCTTCCCCGGATGTCCGATCCCTAAACTAGACTTGGAATGATCCAAACCATGAACATACTGGGAGGGATAGCCTGCGTAGGCCCCCACAATGGAGCCATGGTAGCCCATTGTAGCAGGAGGCAAGGGGAAAACAGAATGTCCTTGCTTAAAAGGGGATACAGGGGCGATGTGCCCGGAGCCCAGGCCAGGTTGTGAAGAGGCCTGCAGGTCAGCCTTGCTCTCCGGCCGCGGGCTGCTGGCGGAGCTAGCATTGCTGGAATTGGCACTGGCCCGTATGTGGCTGGAGTTGGCTAACTGAGCCCCATCCATCGCTGATTTAGCCGCATCTGTGTCTTTTTTGACAACACTGCTGTTGTTAGTGTCCGAGCTGCCCTGCTCTGAGCTCCCGGGTTTGTTGTCCATGTGGGCTTGGGAGTGTGGTGGTGGCTGCGTGGACGGGGAATGGCTTTGTCTGTGGGGCTGGCTCTGGGTGTGCAGTGGAGGAGAGCTGGAGCTGGGTGACTGGGAATGGGGGGGGAAGGATGGACACGAGACACTGCCACCACTGGAGCTTCCATTTGGCACCCTGAAAGCTGCTTTATCTGAAGCCCCCTTTGTCACTAGAACATCCTTGCGACTGTCGCCTGATGACTTGGAGTAAGGTTTAAAGCTGGATTTGTCCTCCGGGGACTGGTGCTGCTCTCCAGATTTGGATGACCGGCTGGATGACTCCTTGTCACCCAGGCTGCCTGAAGAGAGGGAGGCCAACTTGGAAGAAGAGGGGGGGTCTGGTTTGCCAATCTGAGAGCAGGTCTGGGCAAGCAGAGCCAAAGGACTCTTCTTTGCATCCAGCTGATAAAGAAAAAAGAGAACGGAAAGGTGAATACACTTTTGTTTTCATTTGTTTTTAGAGTTAATATGGCACCATACGGCATATTGGCTCTATCACAAATAGAAATATAATCTGAAATACATTAAATTATTTCCTGGCAATTTATTTTTCTGGCCAAACAATGTATTAACCTATAGTAGAAACCCTGTCACATCAAAATTTTCCGAATATTCATATCTGAAAGATTCAAAGCAAGTCAGTAAAACTGTAGCAAACTTCAGAAAAGAAAAGGAAAAAAATTGGGAGAGAATAGGAAAATTGAAAGAGAATAACAATTTTATGAAGAGAATATTTGATTAAATTGTGTCAAAAAATGAACTGTTTGTGTTATTTTTAACAAATTACACACCCAGTAGTTTTACATTTCTAAACTCTTGCAAACGTGCCAAGACATCACCGCGCGTAAAATGGCGCATACGGAGATATTTTTGTCAGAATAACACTTACAGGAACCGAGGCTCATGTGCTTAAATTCACCTGACCAACAGAGGACCGACCTTGAAGAATTTTCCAATTTTGTTAAATTTTTGTAATTGTTTTGTTTTTGTACTTACTTCAATGCTGACTGGCGCGGATGTGAGAGGCTGGAGATACTCCGGGTGCAGCAAGTGGCCGCTGTGCGCCGTCAACATCTTTACGATCCGGATGGGAAGCCTCTTAGCCTGGCGCGAGGGATCCGAGGGAGAAGGACAAGACGCGGGTGTGGGAACGGACGGTCTCTCCGCTCCTATCCGGTGTAGGTAACCGCTGGCGTCGGCGGCGCTGCGCTCCGGGGACTGGCTGCGTAAAAGCGGTTTAGGTCCACCGGGGGGATCTCTCATCTGGATCGGGGGTCGAAGAGGGACGACGGCGTGCGACGAGTGAACGCAGGGATTCAATTCATGTACCAGCACGTTTCATGACGACAGATTCAACAGAAGAGAGAGTGCGGTAATCCAAAAAGGGCATGTGCGCAGTGCGCCTCCACGTTGTCCGACCCAAACTGTCTCTAAACAGGAACAAATCGCCCAAATGTCATCCTTTATCGGGCTCTTCGGTGTTACCCACTATTCTTCCTAAACATTCCTTTATCCGGTGTTGAAAGAGAGAAGAATTGAGCCACATAAAAATACCCAGTAGGCACTGCTCAGCAGAATAAGGGGCGAGTGTAAGAATATCCCAGCAGAGGATAGTGAGTGGGACAGTCCTCCGGTGTGCGAGTCTCTCCCTCTCTGCAACAGCCTCACAAGACCTCACCTCTTCCACATACCAGCGACGTGAGGGGAGGGTTTTCAAAGCGAAGAGCCGCCGTCCAATCACAAGTGCCCGCATTCATGGGCAGGGGCGGGGCAACGGGAAGGGGGCGCGGCTTCCCTCCCGGCCTCACCCCCAGAGTCAGCCGGGCTGCGATGTATGTGAGGACAGCTGTGCCAGTGACCTCCATACGCCACATGCAGACTACACCTAGCACATATAAATTATGTAACAGAGATCTGACAGCATTTTGAACAGTGACATCAAGGAATAATTTCATACACCGTGAGACAAAAACTAAAATGTTCCAAGTGAGGGTCAACGTCAAGCTGTCTAGTGTTTTCTACAAATGTATCTGCCCCATTTTTGAAAACAGTTGAACTTAATTCTGAAATAATAACCCATGGTCTGTCGATGCCCAGTGTGTTAACCGATTTATTGCATTTTAGCAACCAAACTGCCACTGCTACTGGGTTTGATTCAATTGTCCAGCATAAAGTAAATTGACATTATTCAATTTTTATGTAGCTGTTTTGCAAAAACACCTAATGACATCTTCATGTATTGCGTCACACACGCAAAAATGCGGTGTTTTATTCTTTACTTTAAAACAATACATTTTCATACTTTAAAAGTTTTCTCTCAAGCATGTACATGCTGATGAATCAGAGAAAACAAAATGACAGAGGAGCTCCTTCTTGGTTGCAACATTTCTAAGCCCAGTAACGTAATTTCATCTTCGGTTAAAAAGAAAGAAAGACAGAACGAAAGAAAGAAAACTGTGCTTTATGGGGATTTCCATCTTGAGTTGAAACTACTAAAATTCCGAGATATTACAACACTGTGTATCTGGTCTGTTTAAATTAGTGTCACGGCTTATTGATTAGTGGATAATGAAAACCAGAACAAGCCTTTCTACTGAGCTTTATTGGGTAAACTGGTTTGACATTTCACATCACAGGATGGCCCTATCAAACTGTACTGCCATCGGCCCGCTCCTTGATTATAATGGCTGCTGTCATATATGTGCAGCTGAGGGAGAAAGGCAGCGTGATGAAGTCACTCAGCCTCACTCAGCAGAGTCACTGTTTGACCTGTCATCATTAGGCTTAGTCGTCACTCATCACCCACGCGCTGCCACTCACGCTTCGGTGGCCTGCAGAGATCCCAGAATACGTGAGCGCCAATGTGCACGCCGCCGGGCTAAGTGCGGCACAATCTTCTTTTGAATCTGCCTGTTTGTTTAAAACTGTCTGTCGCCACCTCCGGCCGAGACACATAAACAGGTGACACATAGCAACTGCTTTCTCACAGTGAGATTTAAAAGGTAACGTCGAGGGCCTAAAGGGGATGTCAAGCTGCCAGTGCCAGTTAAGATTCAAGCTTTTTTCCGATTGTGCCCTTGTTGATCACACAACCGTCCCCTTGTTAAAAAAGACGAGTGGGTAAGTCACTGCAGTGTGGGTGGGGTTGCATAAGGAAGGGGGGCGTTTAAAAGGAGACCAAAGAGGAGGGCATTGGGAAAAGCCAGACAAAGGCAGTGAGAGAATGAAACAAGGGAGGGCTCAAACAACAGGGAGCAGCTCCTTTCATGTGTCCCCTTGATGTAGGCCGGTAACAGCTGTTTTGGCGTGTCGATGACTGATGGCTGTTTCCTGTTGTGGATATTTTAAAGGGACAGCTTTCCCGTTACAGAGGCTTCTCAGCATGTCCAGGTCCCTCTGACCCTCGGGGCATTTCCATGCCTCTCCGTGGCTGTATCAAAGCAGCGGGTTTGACCGGAACAGCAGCCAAACAAAAACCCCCACGATGGGGCTGATAGGGTCTGAGGAGGAGTGAGGAGGAGCAGACCCCACATGCCCCTGTGATCCAGTGATTTATAGAGCCACTGAGGCCTGTAATAGACGCCATAGCTCTGTGGCGGGGCCTAATTCATCCCTGTGTTGAAAAGCTGCTGTCCGCCTGACTCCAGAGTAAATATATAATGCTGACATTAGGGCACCTGAATTCTTCAAACCTGGCTCAAGTAAATCCTCATCTGCTCGTTTGTCTTTTGCTCCGTGTTTGGAAGTGCTGAGGCATTTTGTGGCGCGCACAGGGATTAGTGCCGTGTAGATGCTCTGTGTGATTGTTTAATGAGGGGCTGACATTGATGTGAGCTCATGAGAGTCTTGTTTTCCCCTTTTCTTTTTTTCTTTTTCCTTTTCAAGTTATTATACATCTAGAGGGCTTCACTGGTGTCAGCCAGACTTTGACAAGGTCTGGCTGCGTGTAGTACTGTACAAAGAGAAGGAGAGAGAAATGATAAAAGCGCCAGAAAGGCAGAGGAGGGAAAACGAGTGTAAATAACTCCTATTTAATTATCTGTGACTGACTTATGGGGTGTGTTGAATGGGAATAGAGGCCTGAGGCTGGGGCTCTGCTCTACCCCTAGTGTGTTCTCGAGCAGTAATAAAACCAAGGGAGAAAAAAAAAAGTGGATTAAGACAGTTTCATGGGGTGTAGCAGACATGGCATTTAGACCCGAACACTTAAAAAGAGCCTTGCAGGCAACATTCCAGCCAGGACAGAATGTTGAAACAAGGATTTACTTGAGCTGAAAGGTCCACAAACAATATCCACACAGTGTACCAAACGTATTCACACTTCCTCGTTTATCTCTGTGTGGTTGCCTCTCCCTCCGTCGTCGACATACACGTACTAATCCTTTCACAGTTGATAGCTCACGTGCGAAAAAATGTCGCCCGTGTGTGCACACAGACACAAACATACAGACCCAAACTGTGCACGATAGAATTGTAAAAGTGCGTGTGTTTTTTGTAGTTTTTATACAGTATCATCCATCTGACTGTCTTAATACTGTGTGTGTGTGTGTGTGTCAGAGTCAGAGCTGTGGCTGTCAACCTTTATCTCTCCAGTTTAGGAGGGAGATTGTCTCTCTTGTCAGCTCATCGCGACTCACAAGCTAACGCTCTTATCCACTCTGCCTACCTGTCGTCTATCTGTCTGCATTATAATCACACGGGGATAATAGGCTTCCCTCTGTGTTCACAGATTGGCACTTTTATTTCCAAATCCTTCACCGCGTAGGGTTCCGCCGCACTCGCTACTCCTGAAACACATTCGCAGACAGGCACGTAGGATGCACGCCGCCCCCACACCCGTGCAAACCTCAAGTCCTCTCCACACCGGGAAACAAAAGCTGCTATTGTCCTCCACACGGAGAAGTTATCGAGAGCATTGGAGACGGAGGCGGAGGAGGAGACGAGGGACGAGCGGGCCTGCATTGCCAGACAGCGTCTGACTCAAATCAGATCGTCCTGCATTGTTGTGTGAAATTTCAGATGACATCAAAAGATGTTGTTTTTTTTTCATTGGTCTGAAAATGGAGGGGGGGAGGGGTCATTTTGATAGAGGCACAATCAAGGTATTCACAAGCTGGACCCGTGACAGGTCTGGTTGGAGGAACAACAACAGGCCGTGCAAAGAAAATCTCCCCGGCACATTCCTCACGCTTGTTAAAGTCAGTGCTGCTTCCTCAACTCATGGTCAGAGTCACCATGTCTTCATCACCCAGCCTTTGTGACAAGGAGGCTGCTAGGAACATCGAATCTGTCTTTCTTTCTTTGAAACCACTCCTATTTTGTTACGAGACCACAACACATTTCTCATCAATACAATGACGTTGCTCATTGTAGCTTCTCAAACTTAGCCCCACTAGCCTACTCAAAGTTCACAGTGACACTCGCATTCATGACCTGACAGACAACAGACGTTATCGGAGGTTGCAGTAGCTGCAAAGTTCCTGCCAAACATAACTGGGTGTGAGGATGACAGGCGGGATGGGCAGGGCTCAGCAGTACTTGTCAATCACCGCAACCCCGCGGTGAGGCCAAGTCGTGTCAGCTGCCACGGCTTTCATGTGACCAGGGATGGCATCGCTCAATTAAAAGCCTATCAATTTGTAAGTAAATCAGAGCCTTTCAGGCTTGACACATCAAACATCAAACGGTTATTGGAGCAACCCGCCCATGCCATTAATCTCTCAGCATGTGGTTTCCAACCCATGGGTCACCGCAGGAGCAGAAAGCCTTACAACAGTGAGAGTATTAAATACAGGCAACATGACAAAGTGTTAAGACTGACCTTGTGAGTCAGTCTGGCAACTCCCGAACTTATCAGTCACAGATGGCGTGGCCAATCCTACCACCCGGCATCTGGAACGACTACATTAACAGTACACTGATTTCTTGTTAAAACAAACAATACATGTTTTTAACTGATTCCCATCTTGTGTCATTCAGTCAATTATGTTGTTCTACAAATGACTGCTTAGTGTGCTATATGTAGCATACTGTACAACAATATTTCGCCAATACAGAAGCTGTGCTGAAACGTAAAGGAGACTGAGAGGACCTCCGTAAAACCATTTTAGGCCTGTTGGAAAACAACACATGAAGGTTTTTTTTTTTTTACAATGCTGGTGAATACAGTTGAAATAAACCTGGTGTTTAAGAAGTTGGAATTTACTTTCATGAAATCTCCTTAAAATTTTTTTTTTTATAGGGGTTTGAGAACAATCGCGTGATGGAAATGGCATGCCAGACACACACCTGGTGTGGCCAAAATGTTTGTGTCGGCTGGGTCCTTGTGGTGACAAAGCACCATACTTGTCCCCGGCAGTAATTCACCAGCTCAGATGGATACATGAAATTGAAGCACTGCCATATATCTTCCCAACCCTCACCCCCCAACCCTCCTCCCCCCAGCACCATGCGAGCCTTGCAAAGTTACACACGGCTGTTTGTTATGCGACTATGCATTCTCATTTTCAAACTTTGAGCTGAGGGCTGCGGGCCAAGCTGACACTTATGAAATATTTCCCTTGCTGACCTTAGCTACTGCCTCAGCTGGGAAGATTAATCCTCTGTTGGCAGACTCTCGGAGGGCAGACTGCATCAACACACACACACGCACACACTGAAAACAAAAGTAAACGCAACAGTTAGCATAAAGCTTTTGAGTAACGACAACTGCTGGCGAAATTATATTGAAGGGACTAATGACATTAAGTATGACACATAAGCTTTTCCTCTACATTCAGAGGCATTATTGCAGTGCTTTCCACAAGCGCCGGCCAAACACCCAACTACCCACTGAAGTCTAGCTGGAGCCATTATAACATATTTACTCAAATAATGACCAGGGCCTCTTATTTTTTTACCACAACTGCACAAGGCAGCAGGGCTTTATTTGGAGTAGGCTTGCCATGCCCTTTAGTTCTAATTTCCTGTGTTTGATATAAATAATTGGTCTTATTTGAACACAAAGCCTCATTTTGATCCACTCCCATTAGCCCTGATTCTCTGTCCCCTCCACTCGGGATGGGGCCGCACAAACACACGCACACACGCACGCACACACACACACACACACACACACACAGACACACACACACACACACAGAGTAAGGGTTGTCATCGCTTGCAATTCGTTTTCTATGTTGTGTCCTCCACTGGTAGTTGAGTTGGTCCAAAATCTCAGTTCCTGCCCGTTTGGACTAAAATTCTAACCCAGAATTCTTACTCCGGGTGCAAGTAGTTTCCAAAAGTCTGGTTAAGCATTTCAAAAAACTGTACACCTAATAAAAGTGAGGCATTTTAACATATTTGTGTGGGTAAGAGGGGGCAAAAAGTAAACAATTGAAAACTTCAATGTGAAATATAATCTTTGGTTCATAAAAGTCAAGTCATTATGGCCTTTCCATTCCACGCTGCCCTAAAACTGAGGAGGAAGAAAGGTAAAGAGCCACATTAGCCGTCACCCACCCTGCAGTCTATGTCCTGCTCTGGTCCGTCTTAATGTGCAGCAGTGGATGACTTGGCCAAGTTTGGTCTTTTATAAAAGGTTATTTAGTTGCCAGGAGAGAGAGAGCAAGCTGCTCTTGCAGCTCCTGCCAGAAGGTTGCACTACCGGTGTATCGTAAATTACTCAAGACAGCGTACAAGAACAGGGTAGGGGAGTGTTGGGGTGAGGAGGGGAGGAAAATTGGGAAAGGAAGGAGAGGGGGTGAAAGAGTAAGTGCAGTTTTCTTTTTGGTCCATGGTGATGAATGAGTTTCTGAACAAGGCAGAAAATACATCATATCACCTTTAATGGGTACACATTTCTGCGGCCATAACTCAGTGTTTAAAAATAGGGAGGGGAGGGTGAAATACGACATCATATATTCCTCCAAACGACACTTTTACGAGCCCTCCCTGCAGTATAAAGGCATTGATTGCTATTTCAAAGCTCTATGTTAGAGTCAGTGCTGAGTACCTCCAGCTGTCAGCGACGAGGAGAGACAGAGCCTGAAAAGCAACCCGGTTCTGTTGAATAAAGTCATGGGATGTGTGGTTCACACGTAGGTCTCAGAGTCTTTTATCAGAAAATGGGGTATTCACCATGGGTGGTCATACTACAATGGAGAACGACAACAAGAAGCCGACAGAATAAAGAATAGAATTTTGAACTCCTACAGAGGCTGTACAAGACCATTTTCTTGTCATAGGTGGCCAACGATTGGTGGGAGGCTGACCACACTGCAACTTATTGGGCACAGGCTACTATGACAATTGTTACTCAAATTACTATAAATGCACGAACCCTACGGTCATAGAAACCATCAGCTACTTGGATCAGTCTCTTTTTTAAATAGTTTTTCCTAAAACTTTCTCAAGGAGACAAAATATACATTCCTGTACGTTACGGAAAATCATCCACTTTGGGTGTAAGCTATAGCCATGCAAGCAGCTTCATTAGGCTATAGTAGGCATAGTAGTACTTTTAGCTAAATGCAAATATGAGCATGCAAACATGATCACAAGGACAATCATAACTGACAGTTAGCAGGTATAATGTTGTTGTTTTGCTGTTCAGTTTCTAAGTTTAGTGAGCTAATATTAGCTTATTAGCAATAATTGCCAAGTATAGCTGAGGTTGAGGGGCGTCATAAACCAAACTACTGGCAAACTGTGTTGATGGTGAATGTCATGATAATTTATTCTGGACTGAAGTGCTGCCATCTTTACTGCTCAACATGGCTACAAAATGCCTTTGAGTGACCATGTTCAGCCCTGTTAAGCACATGAGTGCTGTGTGGACAACCTCAGTCATTTCCAGATGAGTCGGATGGTCCAACACAAGCTGAAAGATTTTGTAAGATGGAAAGAAAGAGAGAGAGAGAGACAGAGAGTCACGGATCTACTGAAGGAGAAAAGAACAGGACGGAGACGTGGTTAGAGTGAAAGACTGCTGACTGGACTTATGGCCTTGGCAAATTTGAAGTTCTCTTCAGTGAGCCGTCCACAGCTGTAAATTTACAGTGTTTGTGCGAGCTGCTATTAAAACCAAATCCATGGCTTGGCCAAGGTCGTTCATTTCAGTCCTGCAGGGAGGAATTCTTCCACTGACAGACTGCGTGTTCTTTCAGCAAAGGGGAAAACGACAGACAAGAGAAAATTAAAGAGAGTGTACATGTATGTACATCAACCTGTCCCTGTATCAGATTTATTGTTCTGCTACTGGAAAGTAATGTAGTGTAACTCTACATGAGAAGCTACAAATTGAGTGAAACGGGGTAGAACTCATGGTGCTCAAACAGCAGTGACAGAAAGTATGGAAGTCAGTGTGTAGTTGGGTGCAGAGTAGACCTGTCCTTAACTAGCTTCATGTATACCTCTGATTGAGGAGAATCTTTTACCTCAGACATGCGTTCATGTATGTGTATATGTACCTACCTAATTAGAATATATGTGTGTGTGACATGTCATGTCACTTAAATTTTCCATTTGGGTGATGTGACTTTGAGTGACTTCAAAGTTTGTCAGCAGTCTTGACCTTAAATTAAACATTATGACAATGTGTGATCAATTTTAGGTGACTTCATCCCATAACCGAGCTGTTAAACAGTGTGTGTGTGTGTGTGTGTGTGTGGGTGTGTTAACTCTACATGCACACACCTGGCAAGCAGGCAGCAGCAATCTCCTCACTGCTTATGACACAAAACACGAGGCACAGACCTCATTCTCTCACACACAGACAGAAATCCCATTTCACTGGAAATCATTTAAGCTGTTTTCCCCTTTGTAAACTCATTCGTTTCCTACAGATATGTTTCGTGGTATCTGTAGTGAGTGAGGACAATTTGCCCTTCAACTGAAGGCACCCAAGGTCAAGGCCCAGGAGTCAGCAAACATACGCTCTCACTATGGTGCCCCGGAGCAGAGACATACAGTCCCTCCCAGCTTCAGGGCTGCAGCTCTGTTTCTGAAAAGGACCTCTGACCTTCACAGCACTGGGGGCAGGCAAATAGGAAAACAACTTGTTTTCCTTCAGAGGCTGACTGTATTTGTGTGTTCTAAGTTATGTTTTACATGATCAGAGATTCGTCTGACCTTCTTTGTCTCCTCTCTCCATACTGTATATCGAAGAGGTGCAGGTGCTGCAGCAAGAGCTGTTACACAGTAAACTAAGGTGGTCTGTCTCTAAAGCCTGTACAAAACCAAAAACACAAGAGCAAAAATGGAAGAAGGAAACATAATGTAACCATCCTGTGCTAATTGTGTTCTAATTATCCAAACGGGTTGACAATAAATGTCTCAAGTTCTCCCTGATCATACTGCATTGCATGGAAAACTATGGCTCACTATCTCTACCCCCCAGTACTAAAACAATCCTACTCCTTTGTTTCCATTTCTTTGACGTGGATCAGCTGGTGATGATGCAGACTTTTTGGGTGGAGAGTATAGCCTTAGCCTAAGTCTCTGAACATGGTGTTATGTACGCAGCCTTTTAAAGAGTACTTGTAAAATGAGTCAGCTGAACAAGTTTTCAGTCACCTCATGGAGCCAGTGATGATGAATATATTTGCTAACAACGCACAAATTGATGGTTGCCGGCTGGCAATTAGAAGCTAGCTATTGTCTGCCTCTGTGTGAAATCATGGATACGATGTGGGAAATCTGCCACGGTTATCGTTTTAAACCGCACGGTATGTGAGAACGGAAACTTTCGGAAAAGGCACAGCAGCAGTAACTAAAGGGGTGGGACTGAGTGAACAGTCAGTCAGTTGTTCTTTTTCGATTAACTCTTTGAGGTCCTGCATTGATTTTATATGTGCACACATAGGCTGCTGCCTTAAGAAGGACAGTGAGATACGGTAGCGTAGACAGAGATCCGCTTGTGTCTCCATTTTTGGTCATTGGTGTTGCTGCTGCCTCGAATGTGAAAACCACCGGGCCGTCATGAGCATTGTATCGGTTTGTCCCGGTGGACAGTAGCAAAACTGTTGTGTTCATTTAAAAAATGGCTTCTGATAAATGGAGCGTCAGAAGAATGCACCCTTCATTTTATGGGCCTTGTTTTGACATGAAGTAACATGATCTTATAGCATCCCGCCGTTGTAATGAGGCGTCTGAAAAACACGCAGAAATGTTCGCGTGTGGCTCCAGCCTTTCTCTTTCTCCCCCACCTCTGGTGTCTGTGTCCAACAGCGATCAGTCTATTAAAACCTATTCTGGACACTTGCCACCGACACATCATTTATTTAAGCTGTGAGGCCAAGGAGAATTATTGTTGTGTAAAATCCCAGAGCCTTTTAGGAGATCAAAGTTCCACAGCATAAATCACGTTCCCCTGCAAATCCAGCACAACGCTCAACCCTCACTTTCTCTCTCCAATACACTGGGAGACATACTGTCCTTACAATCACAATGGCACATAGATCAAACAAAAGGTACACACAAGTACCCCTCTATCTGTGGGGAAGGGAGCCGTTCAGCTCATGATTTAGTACATCTATGATGTTGTGAGAAATTCAGTGTGTTACAGTTTTCTAATCTTTTTTTAAAGTAAAGTGTTTTCTAAAGGTGGATCCTCTTCATCGTACTTTACATATTGCACTTTCCTTTGCTCAAAGTGATGACAACATCAAACCACGTTTAAAACTCTCATTTAGAGTCATCAATGTCGCTTCCAACCTCCTTTGCATTTCTCTTCTCTGATCCTCTCTTCCGATCCCTTTCGTCTCTCTTTCTCCCCCCTTATTGGGTTTGTGCTTTTTTGACGCCCCCTGTGCCCGAGGACATCATCTGTATCCGTATAAGAAGTAAAGAAGTGCATCTGCTATTAGGGCCGCAGAAAGGAAGTTATTTTGCAAAGGGATTAACTTGACCCAAAGGGAAGAGCAGTTGTCTGAATGATTCCTCAAGCTCACCCTCCTTCATGCCGAGCTGTGAATGAAAGACTGGCAGGATTTACCTCTTCATCAGATGAGGATTTTAACATTGGACGGTAAATGTTTGAAACAATGAAGAGGTGTGGAGGCTTTTTCTACTGCCTTTATTTTTTCACTCTTTCTTTCTCTCTGCTGGATCAGAGTCCTCCCTCAGGCCACCTCATAATTGGCGGCAGTGCTTTCCGGAGTAAATTACCGTACTCTCTCACAGCCCGTATTTGTCATCGGAGTCGCTCTGAGGCGTTGCTCCCTTTGATGAGGCAGCCCGGCCGACTTGTCGCGAAGACTCACAACAAAGAAAAATTACCGTTGCTCGTGATCAGTTATTATGTAGAGAAGGCACAAAACATTTTCAACAGCGATAATTGATTTGCAGCAGGTTAATTATAGGTGCAGTTCACATGCTGTCATTGCTGTCAACACCTGTTTGAGGTTGTATGGCAGTTTTCACAATAGCTGCTGTTGTGTTTTTGTTGAGTCATTTCAGCACCCTCTTTTAACAAGTCACTAAATCTTCCACTCAGACATGCTGTATATCAATCTTACTTCACATGAGAGGAAAAAGAAATCACTTGTTTGAATGTAGTTTCACTCACGGGAGGAAAACTGTAATCCAGCTGAATTCAGTTGAGCTACTTTATGCTAAAATTAATCTATAATTGTTGGATGTGTACTTGTAAAAGGGTTAGGGTTAAATTCAAATTTACAATAGTTTCAGGTCTGTAGACATTACTTACCTGTGAGTCAAAGCACTCCCTACGTTAGTCTGACATTACTTGGTGTCGTGGTAATGTGGAAACATTAACTGGTGCTGTGACTTTGCCACTTGTCGACCAAAAATGGACCCAGAAAAGAGAATCAGTTAAAGATAGATAGCCTTACTTTACTTTTTCCAAGTGATCATATGTATTTGCTTGGTTCCTTTGTCCAATAAAAAAACAACTAAATATGGTTCTTTCACATATTGGACACACAGTTAACTCAAATTGGCAACAGGTTAAGATTACATTATTTAAATTTGACTTTAGCATGATACACATGCTCTACCTTACTTTGAAAAATTACCCAATAAACGTTTTCTTTTCAGAAGGAAAATTGATAAAATTAAATTTATTTTATGATGTCAGGAGCAAATTACATTATCACACACATTATGTAACCTTAATTCATTTATAGTCATACACATGTAACATATCCCATCCTTGTATTTATGCATCTGTTTAATTCAAGCGGTGGGCTGAGTTGGACGAGTTGGGAGGTGGGATAAATTAAGAAAACTCTATTCCTTCAAACACCATTTCTTGTCAATGTATGTAAATCAATTTTCCGCTTTAAATTAAAAATAAGAAATATTAGTATGATATATCTTCCGCTTTGGAGGTGATCTCCCTCCACTGATCTGCCACTGGCTGGCAGATTGTATCAGCAAACACAGCAGCTGTACGCACTGTACATGCTGCGAGACAAAATAAGAAGAAGAGGGTTTAGTAATAAAACTGTGAAGGATTATCTGTCATTTGGCAGGCCCGCGGTGATCTGCTATCAAAACGGATTTTCAGGAAAAAAAGGGATGACAGCAATGGAAAGATGATGGAAAAGGATGGAGAAGAGGAAGAAAAGTAGTGGGGGGTGATTGAAGATGTCAGAGGGAGGAGGGATTTGTCATGCTGGGAGGATTTTGTTTTCTGTTTAATTTCTTGCCCCCATCCCTCCCTTCCTGACACCCCCTCTATCCAATGAGCTGAGTGTCAGTCACATTTTGAACTTGCAAAGCAAACACAGCAGAATGATTGGAGCTGTCAGTCAAAGTAATGTGTTGTTTGTCACTGGAGGAACTGGGAGCAAGACGGAGGAAGGGGAAGGAGAGAGTTTTAAGTGTGGAGAATACATCATGCCTTACAGATGCTTACTGAAAAATTCATGTCTGAGATCACAAGTGATAACTTTGAAAGTAGCAAAATAGATGCACAAGTCTTCCAAACTCAAATGTCACACATTTTATCAACACTTCAGCTCCATTTTAACCTGTACTACTTACTTTTGTCAACTTTCTATATGAGAATAAGGAGACATGATTAGCTTTTCCCCCCCAAAGTTGTGTGTGTGCTAGCCAAGACCTTTGAAAAAACCTGAAAACAAATTGTTTCCATTTAGATAAGTGAGGACAACATGCCTTGGACAACATACTTTGGACCCACAAAAAAACAAGTTTTCCCCTATTCCCTCAGAAACGTTACCCAGCATGAGCCTAATAGCATGTGACTGGTTCCCTCAGACCCTTTGACTCGCCCAATATATCCACTCCAGCCAAAACACCCCCATTGTGCTAAACTTGACACCCTACTGACAAGCTAATATCCTCATTCCTGGGATCTGAGTGGTCGTCTCTTGAAGTTTTAAAGGGAGGTGTGAGATGAGACGCGCCTTCGCTCATCAAAGACAGTGCCCTCATCTCTTAAGCCATGACACTCAGCACCGAAGGTTACTGGGTGCTTGAGGTGATTTTATAACTCACAGCTGGCTGCCTATTCGGCAGGCCTGGCGGAAGGGGTCCAGGAGGTGAGGAAGCCCCCAGAAGCCATGGGGGGCTTCATATGCAATGGAAATGTATCCATACTAATATGGATTAAGCTCCAAATACCCTTTATGCATGCAGTTTTCTATCCATAACAGCTATTTCGGATCATTTTCTAAAAGCTCACTGATGACACTGTTTCAAAAATACCCGCAAGATTTTGGAGCTCCTTCTACCTATCAAAAAAGGTTAAAGTTTGCACAGTTTCATTTATTATTATATAAAAATCAAGATGAACATCTGCAACATCTTCTTCCACCTTCAATAAGTTAACCGTATATTAGTGTATAACAGTGAGACAATAGAACACAATAATATCCTCCGCTGTACCTGGAAAAAAATGCTTTGTTGCAGTTAGCCTCTGCACGTGATAGGGTTAGCAGGTGCAGACAGAATGAGCATGGAAGACGAGGAGTAGTTTTGGCTGTCACCCCATTCGTATAGATGCAAGTGGACAGAAACAGACACTTTTAGAAACAACGGAGCAGACACCCAGGTTCACTTCCTGATTGGTCTCATGAGGGCCGGATATTACATGAATATGAATGCCATCAGCCTCGACTACCAGTCGTAATTACAACATGGATAATGAATTACAAGCGCTGCTAACTCGTCGTCCACTTCGTCGTTGGTCCAAGCAGAGTATTCCCTACTTCTGTGACTTGTGTGTAGTATTTTCTGCAACTGAGCAACCATCTTCCTGTTCACACTCGCATGTGCATGCCCAGTGTATGTGAACGGTCATTTATTGAGCATTTTTTAAAAGTGTGTTAGTATGGACAGAGATTATTTGTCACTGTCTATTTGTCCATACAGTTATTGTTTTCAATTAAAAAATGTTTTAAAATGAAAAAACTGTTAATGTAGTGGATGTGTAGCATTAGACATGTTTCATCTGTTTCATCTCAGGTAAGGCATGGATGAATTGTGTTATAGGAGCTACAATAAAGTCACTCTTTGATACTTTACTTGAGGTGTCTGAGAGCAGATACACAAAAATATGTACTAGTTAGAAGCAAGAGAATTAAGGTTAAATCAAGTGTGACACAGTAAAGTTACTGTCTGTCCAATTTGACCTGATAATGGCTATAAGACATTAGTGGTATTAGTGGTCTGTCTTTCTGAAAGAGGAAGAAAATATTTTACAGATTTCCTGGTTGACAAAATCTCCAGTGACAACTAAACCATAGGCAACAGACCTGACATCAAGAGAAAGGCTTCCCTGGTTAGATAGGGGACTGTTAATAGTGTCAGGAGGGCTTAAAAGAAAGATTCTTTATTTAGCTTCATGTAGCTGGAGTAGTAGTAGTACTAGTAGGAGGGTATTTACATCCTCATACATCGTCAAAGACCGCCTGCTGTTTCTACTCTTGTCGCATACGTCAGGCCGCGTCAGGCAAACAAAATGTACCCGGAACACACTGCCGAGACTAAATCCAGCGACCAACTAGCTTGTACGATCTGTGCTTGTGCGAGCGGCAACAACTCTCCACACGCCGTCTGTTTGGTGTGTCCCAGCCTTAACCCTAACCCTAACTGCCTTTACAGGAGAAGATGAGGCAATTCACCTGCTCTAAGCTGCTCCAGCGCTACCAAAATGAAGACAGACAGGCTGGGAGTGATGATGGGTGGGGGTGGGAAAAGGTGTAATTAATGTTTCACAAAGTCAATCCTTTCCCTCAAGGCGAAGTCTCCCCTCATCCTCTCTCTCTTTCTGAAAATTAAATGATACTCCCCTTGTCTTCCTTTTTGCTCCTGCCCTTCTTTCACCGGGGCGTCTTTGTGTGAACTTCAGGGATTAGGCCTGCGAGGACTGGCTGGTAGTTATGGCCGCAGGGAGGACTCCTCAGGTTTCACTCAGGGCCGCGTGTCTCCCCGAAGCGACAGGAGGATGTCATCGTCTGTCAGCCTCTGTCTGTCATCTAAGCCTTGTCAGCGCTGGCTCTGCCAGCGTTCCATCACGGCTCTGTCGCTTCGAGTTTCCTTCTGGCTTATGATCCCAGACAGTGCAACCGGCTTCATGGCTCTGCTCGCCAACCTCCCCGGCCCCGCTTCCTCAGCACCGATGACTTACGTGACACAACTAACACAAGGTCAATGTATCTGTCATGTCTCACCAGCTGGGTTTGAGAGTGTGAGCGCTGCGTTGTTGCTGGTGCCGATGCATGAAAGCCCAGTGTGTCACCTTGCCCGTGTGCACACACGTGCAAAATGCTAGTATGAGCTTGAGTAAGGCTGTTTTGAGTGACAGTGTGAGTGAGGTGCAGCCAGGCAGCGGCTCTTTGTAAAAGTGCACCTACCTTCTCATCCCACAAGTCCCTCCTGGCAACAAACTGTCACGGCTGACAGTCCTCACAAAAGAAGGAGAGGGAAGGGAGGCAGGGGGTGCGGGGATTAAAAAAAGTTTAAGAGATGAAATTAAAGCAAAGAAGAGAACCTGACAGCACCTTGAGAAGAGGCATTGTCTGTGAGGGGAAATATATCTGTGTGAGCGGGCTTTGATCAGTGGAGGATGAGAGCAGAGAAGAGCTTGTAAAGCTGGTTCCTGAAGCCCATTGAAAAGTGTGGAAGGAGAGGAAGAAGAATTCCAGCCCCTACAGTTACTTTCCACTCAGGCTCAGAGGAGAAACAGTAATCTCATTAATAAGTATGGACTTCATTCTCTTTTGGCCTTCCTGGTTTCACTTTTCTTTGCCGTTTCCCTTGCTCTTTTTCCTCCCTGTTGTTTCCACATTGGCTGGAAGACATGCCAAGGCCAAACAATAAAATTTGGCAAAAGTATAACCTAAAAAAAAGTGTTTTGAACCAAGAACAAAACAACCGTTTGGAGGGTGGCAGATGAGGAGGAGGAGGAGGAGGAGGAGGAGGACATGGGGTGAAAGAGGAAGTTTTACAAGAAGAACCTTTGAAGCACATGAAGGAGAACACATGAAGGAGCTGGAGGTAGGAAAAGGGGAGTGGATGTGGAAGCGCTGGTGGTGGTGGAGGAGGATAAAAATCACCTTTATTTTGTGATTCAGTGTTTGGGGGGGGGGGGGGGGGGTAGCATCTCAGCTTTCTTATATGAGGGGGGAGGGAGGGAAGTGGCAAGGAGCAATGCTCCAGTGCCCCCTCATTGCTATGGGAGCGCTTTGATAGACAAAGCAGCGAGCTGAAGGGGAACCTCCTGCTGGCAGGATCTGAGGAGGCTGTTTGCAGAAGAGCTTGTCTGATCTGAAGCCCTGCTCACCCTCTTGTATGGAAAACACTTGGCCTCTGATGTCTCGCTCCCTCTGTCTGTCTAAATTTCTTTCTTACTCTCACTTCTCTCAGTATGAGTCTCAGCGCTGCTGCTGCTTCCTCTCATTGGCGGTTGACACATATCGAGATCTGTACCGCATTAATTCAGTTTGAACCTGAGGAGAAATAATGTATTCTGCCACCAGTTTAGGGATACAAGCGCATAACAATTCTTAAAAAAAACAAAAGATCACTGAAGGCAAGCGATGGGACCGAGGGTGCAACAATACAATGTGTGTGTGTGTGTGTGTGTGTGTGTGTGTGTGTGTATGTGTGTGTGTGACGCATGCACACTGACAGGGTCAAACAAGGCTTGTCAACAGGCGGTCTACTTTAATGTGACATATTAATGTGGCCTGCCAGTGCCAATAACTCTGCACAAGCAGCACATGTGTGCATATTTATTAGAGTCCATAACTTTCGCTCCCTCGTAAAATATTAAGCCCCCACTTGTGCTGTGAACTGCTGAGTGTGCTCATAAACCAGTGGCCATGTTGTTGTTTGTTCAGTCCCCCCTAGTGTAAATTAGTTGGCTTGTTTGTGTGTCTGTAAGTGTGATTATGTGAGCGGGACTGTTCTGTCTCTGTGGTTCACGGGTGTTCATCCTAATTTGAGAAATTGTGTGACCATTGAAATGGAATAAGTGAGGGAGTGGATCCTGATTCAGGAAGAAGGAAACTGTGGATTTCTTAAGCAGAAGTATTTATTATAAGTTTGCTACACAGATCAACAGGTTCACAGTGTTCGGCGTCCCAAGATAGTCTGCCCATCCCCGGTCTCTGTAGTGTATTTACCTTTGAGTAATGTTGTCATCTCCCCGCGACTATTTCACCTCGAGGGAGACTCAAGCTGCTCAATGATTGTTTCGGCTTACCATAGATGAGATGACCTTGCTTGGTGCCTGAGAAGACTCGTCTTCTGAGTATATATGAGTTCTCAAAACCAAGGAGCCTCATTAGAAACCCAAGTAGTTGACCTGTGTTTCAACTGGTGGAAGCAGGTTCTGAATTAAGGTCCTCACTGGCCACAGTTCTGTACATGTCATGCCCTGACATGCCCTCTTTATTGTGAAAAAAATGTCAGGCTGCTAAAGCGTGTGTTTAACATCCATTAGCACAGTGAGAACACATTGAATGATACTAATATCAGTAGTTAATGATATCTGGACATTCTCGTTGACTTTTCAGGACTTTCCAGACAGTCTTAGAAACTTGTCCTGCAAGCCCCCTTGTAATTTAAGGAAAATGTCAGGATTAGCCCATGTGACATACAATACAGCGGACATCTGGGTCCGGATGTCATCATGTCTGAAAACAGCTTTTTTTCCCTCCATAAAAGTTTATAAGAGAAAATGATTGGCTGATTTTTTTCCTTCTTGCATTTGTTGTACATACAGATTGCTGTAAGGCCGCAGCAGAAAAGTTGACAAGAGGAAGTCTTGCCCTCTGTAACACTCGATGTAGGTCAGATGTGGGTTATGATAAAGTGGCAGAGACGTTGCTAAACCACGTGTGTTTTGGTAGCACGTCACGACCTATCGCAACTGTCTGGAAGACATGTCAATCCATCCACACCTGCTGTGTGTCTATTTGTAACAGCCCCTCCCTGACAGGCTCACCCATGTGTAGAAGAATGAGACACAATAAACACGTCTCGCTCTCTCTTATTGTGTGGTGCGAGTGAATGAGTCCAGTTGCAATTACTTGTGCGTGCAATTACTTGTCACATAATTGTGTCTTCATAACAGACATTTTCATCAAAAGTTCCTGGTGCCAAAACGTCCCGCTAAGTGGGTACTACTTACCAAATCTACTGTATCTACTGTATCTGCCACTTCTGCTACTTCTAGCACTGATAAGCCAAAGGTGGAATTCACATAGTTTTCAGTCTGATATTTCCAACTTGTCCAACATGTCTCCTTTACATCAACATAATTACTCTGCGGTGTTGTTGTTGTTGTTGAAAAATGATTCCTAGTTTAGTTCCTTCTTTTTTTTTCATGATGGATCAAATTTAGAGGCTCCAGATATGTCTGATTGCCCATCATGGTGTAATTTGTTGGGCTGTAAGCCTCTTATTGGACAACCTATGCAACTTGTGCTCAACACTAGTAAGCAAGAACGGGTTGCCACTGATATGAAATAGCCACAAATAAGTCAAAATGAGGTAAAAATAAAGATGTGGTAAAAATTGGCCCCATTTTGTTTGCAAAATCCCCAATGTAAATACAAGCATAGTACAATTAGTCAATACAGTTGTAAATAAAGCAGTGGTAATATTAGGTTCTTAGAGGTGCTGACAACAACCAGAGCAATGAACAAAGTGAGTCTAGTAGTCAAGCCAGGGGGAAAAAAACATTGATTCAACTTCAAAATACATTTATTTAGTGTGAGAAGTTACCTGGTACAATCATTTTCCCGCTCACTACTGTTTTACAGCTGTTCAGTCATTGTAGTTAGGAAGGAAACATAATTAATCTTTCCAAATTGAGTCATGTTATGGGTAAGGAGTCACAACATGAAATTCCTCATGTAAGGAACTAAAGAGTGTTTTTCGAAAAACCACTAATTGACACAGTCATTTGGTACCATTTTTCATGTACGGAGGAGAGAGAAAGAAAAAGTGACTGAGCGAGAGAATGTAGGTGTTGTGAATGTGTGTCAGAGGTCTGTTTTCAAACTAATGGTGCACATTATTGAAACAACAGATCCCTCTGTTCTGGGATTGATTTATACATACGGTTATTTCTCTTTGATCTATATACATTATCTACACAGGATTAATGGACCATTAGCTCTATGAGAAACTGGAATGTAAATGAGGCCTAATGAATCAAGTCAGATGAAACCCTGAGAGCATGACAAGTCACTTGCACTTGTATGGATGCCTTGGTAACTACTTTGAGATAATCAGGTCCTTGTGCTGTATGATTTGTAATTCATAATTTTACCAGCATTATACTGGATAAAAGCATGAATGATGTTGATGACCAATGGATGTATTGCCCTTCAAAAGATTAGTCTTGCATTAACAACAAAGTGACAGAAATGATTGTTCAAAGTGCCTCACACAAGCGAGACATGTATAGGATTTGGTGAAGATGAGGAAGAAAATGCATAGCCTAGCTTTTGCAAAGGGATTGCTGTGCTCTATCCATGCTACTCATCTGTACATGAAGTATAAACCCTGTCTCTGGCATTGTGACGTCTTTACCTATGTACTGACTTGAGCACATACATCTTTAGGGGATGAATATGTATAATGAGTACATAATGAATAGTTTAAGATCAAATTGTAAAATTGTATGCACTTTCCTGGCAGCTTTGCTTGGACATGTTTTGGTGCATGGTATGTGCTTGTCCTGGTTTTTCTAAACTGCATTAGCTACACCTCATTTCATTGTTGTGACTCAGACATGATAGAAGGTGGTAAGTTACGCAACTCCATGGTGTGGATTGCATAAACGAATATTGGACAGCTATAATTACATGCATTGGATGATCATGTAAATTGAATTCTCATGGTCAGCTACGATCAAATACACTGTAAAAGATTAACACGTTACTTTAGCACAACTGCACCATTGCACCATTCCATGTTAAATGATCAAACTAGCACACTAACATACATTACATCAACTTGTCTTGCAACAATGATGTTTTGTCTTTAGTTCATCCACTGGCAAAAAAAACAGCCCTCTGATATCAGGGAAGGTTTAGCATTCATGGCTAAGACTGAAATGAAAGGTAAGAAATGGATGTCTCAGGGTGTCAGCATGGCCACCAAGGCCTCTCCCCCGGTATCTCATCCTCACACATTTTTGTTTCTTCTGTCGACCGATACCGAAGCCTCATCTGAAAGACCAGCTCACAGAGGACGCGAGTTTGGTCGCCCGAAAAATAAAAAAGTTTGGTCGCTGGAACAGTTGTGCTTGCGTCATTTGCGCGGATATTTGCCCATTCTTCCTTTCACTTTCTCTCACAAACCTCCGCTGAACTAACACACACACACAAAGACAGACAGACACACGTAAACATGAACTGTTGAATGAAAAAACACACAAAGCGGTTGTGCTTACTGGGGCTGAAGCTAGTGTCCACCTTCCCAGATCACTTTCTGTCAAGCCCTCTCCTTCTCATGCCGGTCACGATGCAAATAGCAACGCGGTCGGGCTAGTGATCCTCCATTTCTGATACAATGACAGGCCGCCTGACGACAGTGACTGGGAGAGGAGTTCAACGCTAGTTGGATATCGCGTCAACGCGCCACGCAATTATTTTTGCTCGTGTGTAAACATTTCAACTTGAGCGACTGACGCAACAGCTATGAATTTAGCGTCTTTACGCTATTTGAGTCGCGCTACGCGCTCCTTTTACGTCGCCCCAATCAATGACACAAAATTTGCGTATAGTCACCTCTTTGCATTGACTTTGCATGTAATTTACTCGCTCGAAAAATTTACGCCGCATCCGGTGTGAACGCACCATCAGCCCCCAGCCTTGACAGAGTTGCTGGGCTATCTCCAAGCCGATGATCTATCGGGCAGAGACAGATGGAGATATGAAGCGAGAGATAGATAAATTTAGGGATGTAAGGGGGGAGAGGGAAAGGGAGGACAGTGATTGCTCCGGGGAGGCTGGACCTCGATAGCTTTAAAAACAGACTCTCCAGAGTTGAAAAACCGGGGGGATTTCAACTCAATCGCTCAAACCCTTCAGCCGCTTGCACACAAAAGACCCAACTTCTACCAATTCCTCTGAGTCATTCCACTCAATTGGAGGACAATTGGCTTTGACTGAACTCACGCCCTGCTCCCCCATAGCATAACCCCTCCTACCCTCTCTTTTCCTCTTGTCAGTCTGTATCTCCTCAATTTGCCCTTCTCATGGAGTTGAGCGACTATGCATGCTTCTCCTGCACAAACCCACTGCCCCCCATCTCCACCCCCAGCCTTTTGACACGGTCTCCATGTCAACCAGTGTGACAGATTGGACGATGAGACACATGACATCAGTTCAAATTGGAGACAAGAATAAGATTGGACATGTGATTCAGTGTGAAGAGGTCAGTGGGAAAGATTGACCCAGCCCCCATAGACATATACATACCTTCAATCCACACCCCAACCAATGCTAATTGTAAACATATGATCGGTGCTCTTCGGCACGGTGAAATGGTGTTTCTCCCGCATGCTGTGTACACCCAGTTCCAGTCTAGTCACTATCAAGCCCCAATCAAAACAGAAATATGAAGAAAAGCCAGGGCCCGCTGCTGCAGTGCGGTGGCTCAAATTGATAGTGACAGCTTGACACATAATATGGCACCCGTAATGTGATTAGGCCAGCGTGGCACTCTCTTCTTAAACTCCCACATCCCAAAAAACGAGCCTCACGTCCAACTCCGCCAAACACACTCAGGCTCTTGCCTCTAAAAGGGGGGCAGAGAGGGCCGTCTTGTCTCCCACTTTAGTTTCTCTTGCGATGCTTCATGCTTTGAGACGAATTGAGATGATGCCGTTGTTGAATCATAACCCCCCGGAGGGGAATTGCAAACACATGTAGGGGGGTGAGAGAGAGAGCGGCTTTTTGGTTTTAAATGAATCGATGCCAAGAACAGAGGAGCTGAGTGGGTGAAAGTACATGGTGGTGTGGATTAGATCAGCCATTATCAGAATCAGAGCTGGCCTGGACCCTCCTGTCAATCCATGTGATACAAATGAGCAGTGACATGACAGTGATATCACCCACAGCTACTCGAGGGAGTCGAGAGGTGAAATGCAAAGAAATATCGCAGGAAATAATGACAAATCCAGATGAAGAAATAATGATTGCAACTGATGCAGTAGGAGGTGAGCTTGATTCTAAGTGGTTTTAAGACTGGAAAGTGAACTGGAAAGGCTTCAGAGGTTGACCATGTTGCAAAAGGCTGCAGAGACAGAAAAGTGAAACAGCAGTTGGGAGGTAAGCTGGGGCAAAATGTAAAATCGACTTTAGAGCTGAGTCCAGCAGGAAATTCAATAAAGTACTTCAAAAGTTCGTAGCTGACAGTGAAAAATCACAAGATTCTAAAATTGAGCAGGAGAAATGAAAAAGAATGATTGTATTTGGCAAGGGCACGAGGGAACAAGAGCCCAGGGCTACATTTCCAAATGAGCCGTCACAGATTGAGAGTGCTTGGCTCTGTTCTAGTTCAGCGTGGAGGGGAACTGGTACACACTTCTGCTGGCCTTTCCCAATGAAGTTTTCCTTCCTCCTGGGGAATTCCCTATCGTGTTAGTGATGACAGAATGAAAGATGTAGAGAAGGGCTTAGTGGGGACACGACTTAGGAAATGAATGGATGGCAGACCCAGCAGTTGACAGGCAATTGGGAATCCAAGTCAGCTGCATTGGTTTGCCAAGCACAGTAAAATTGAAAGGCTTTAGGTTTCCAGAAAATGAAGGTCATTTCTCAACCGTGTTTAAAAATGTGTCAACAACCAGCAAGATAGACTCAACCTGCCAGTTTTTTTGCCCCTCAAACCATTAATATCTATGTGCCTCCAAGTGAAATTTTAAATTATTTTATTTAGATATGGTGAGCCATGCCAAAACCTGAAATATGTGCCTCATCATTAAAGCAAATGAATGTTCTACATCAGCCTCTAAACCCCTTGCCTGACTCCTTCAAGTTGCATTTTCGTCTTTTTTTTCCTAGTCTCTCATCTCACCACCTTCCCTCCCCAGCATTTTAGTTTAAGAAAAGCCTGTCAGAGGAAATCAAGTCAGGCTGAAGACATAGTTGAGCGTCTGTGACAGGCTGAAAGCAACTCAAATGGGTCTATAATGAGTCTAATAATGGAGTGGGTAAGCATAATTTACCAGGGCTAGGGCCGCAACGAGGCGGGAGTGGAGGAGAATGATGACTGCAGCGCCGCTTGGCAGGCCATGATGAGCCTTCATTCCCAATGATACGACAAGGCCAGAGCAGAAGGTGGACAAGCTCCAATCCCGCCAGTGTCTCTGCGGGCCGGGCCCTGGGGGCCGAGCCATGGCCAGGCCTGCTCATCACGGAGCAGTGGACTGGAAAATTACACATGACTGGTTGCTTCCACAGGGTCTTGGCTAACTCAGCGGCGACCCTGTATCTTTTGAAATAGAGAACTGAGTGACCTCACACTGCCTATAGGGAGTACATGTTAACTGTATCTCCCCTTCCCAGTGTGTGTGTGTGTGTGTGTGTGTGTGTGTGCAGTGATGTGGGAGGAAGTGGTGACAGGCTATAGCCACAAGCTAATCACCCACCCTCCCTAGGGGGACGGTTCCCCCAGGACAGGATAATCAAAAGTCCCTTGGCAGAAACCAGCAGAATGATGTAAGCAAACACACATACACACACACAGAGGGATCAGCAGCAGACATACGTGTCCTTGTTTGTACTCCTGGCACTGTCCCCCGTTGCAGACAGGGTAGTGGTGAAAGGTGGCTCCGGCCCCAGGTGTTTCCCACAAGGCTTCCACGCAGACGGACAGCGGCAGGGCTGACCTCCATTCTCCTTCAGCCGTTTCGCTTTCAACATGAATGTCACCAGCTACTGTGGTGCTCCTACACTATAGAAACTCTAATGTGCTCTGTACTCTGAACATTCAGGTACAGTGCAAAGTCGCAACATGGAAGTGGCCACTAGAGTCTATTCACCAAAGAACTAAACACTTCTGCTGATGTTTGTCTGTTCTTTGATGGATATTTTCTACCCAGTTCATGCGGCCAGGTTTAAATATTTTGACTCTGTTTTTCTTTTGTACAAAATAGGACATGAGTTTTAAACTATGATACCCCTGAGCCACAGTCACTGTTTCTATGGAAATGAAGTCGGATGGAGGGGCGAATCAAAGCTCGAGACGATTTTTCATAAGAATTAAAAACAAAATACCATCCCATACTGAACTTCTTCAAAACTGTCCCAAAATTAAAAAAATAAAAAAATATCATACTGCTGAGTGTGACTGCTGAAGACATCACTTGGAGCACAGGTAAAACACATTAGGGCAGGGTAGACCATCACAGAAGCGGGAAACACAAGAAGTGAAATGACAGACACAGGGGATAACAAAGGTAACTTAAAGAACCCCTCCAGTCACGTTTTGAAATATATAAAAATAAACTTCTACGCCCTAATATTTAGTTTAACATTGTTTACCCCCAAAAAGTTTTTAAAAAACCCTCTGAAATGGGGCTGGAAACCATCAACTCTCTCTCCCTCATTGAGGAATTTTGAGCCTATGAATATTCACGATATGCAAATAACACAGACCCCGCCCACCAAAGCTGCTCGCGCTAGGTTGACCGGTGGAAGAATGTGCGCAACAAGATGAGTTGCTAATGCTAACGCTAACTGTCTGCGGACACACCTGCCATCCTCTCGTGGATGCGCTGCCTCCGCGTGCACTGGAAGTTTCCGGTTTCTTTGCTCACATTTGCATGTTCAACAGCGATTGGTTTTCCCTGTGACGTACCAAATCTAGCTTGCCCAGGTTTCGTTTGAATTTCAAATTGCAGAGAGGCGCACAGAAATCTCCTACTGCAGGAGAGGAATGTGAAAACACCTCTATAGTGACAAAGTTTGCTCATACTGTATATAAGTCCTTATAGTCAATGTCAGACATTTTACAGGACAGACACAGAAGAAAAACACTTTTGTGAGTGGAGGAAGGTTTATCGAAGCATTCTCCTGTGAAGCAAGTCCACAGGAGAAAAAAGCAACGCCTTTTAAGAGTTCACAGTGGTGTTAAAGTTCTACACAGAGGCAGAGCCATGACAATATGCAGAAGATGAACCAGAGCTTTAATTCTTTTGCTCCTGGTCAACCTTCGCTTTTGCTTAGAAAAACTGATTTTGGTTCCAGGTGTCAGGACTGGTGTTCATGTTGACAAATAGCACACCGTGCCAATTTATTTGCCAGTTTGCCCGCAGCATTTCTGCAGTGGAAGAATAATTGATTATTCTAAAATTATCTGGGGGGGGGGGGGGGGGGGGGCTGGGGCGAATGAAAATGTACAAAAAGGATTTGCTGATCAATTTAGTGTTGGGGCCTTATGAAATTGCCTCGCAGCCTGGCTCTCGCTCCTGGTTTGAAATACACCTGCTTTAATGTAATTGCCTGAACCATGGCCTGTGCTATGCCTGTCATCCAGGATACATGGTCTCAACATTTGTTTAGAACGTGTGCAATATCTCCTGTTGGTGTTTTTCCTCTTAATGCCAGGATAATTAGTTGGGCTGCGTGACATGAGGCCGTGTTAGCCCCGAGGTGCGCGGCAGAACAGCAGAGTGTCTGTTGCAGCCGTTGGATGGTGTACACAGCTGGGCAGTGCGTGTGTTTTAGGGAAGCAGCCGCGGAGCAGGGGGTTTGTGGGAGACAGCCATCAGGGCCAATGCAGTGCCTCCAGTGAAGCAGGTAGGAGTTCGGACCGCCTGCCTTGGCTGGCCACCACCTTGTCAAGTTGCTTTCCCAAAGTCGCAGTGACGCACAGAGCCCTGAGCCCCACGGTTCATGTTACAATACCGGTAAAAGGGATAATGGCCGGGCATTTGACATTTCTGTTAGGGGGAGGAGCGGTGGAGGGCAGGTAGCGTTTCTCCAACGCTCCACCGATTTAACTCTAGATTTTTCCATTCGTCCATGCCTCTCTAAGTTTACGTTTTCAATTTAGCTTCTTTCTCACACCTCTTCACACACACACACACACACCTCAGCTTCTCTCCGTTGACATTTCTCTCTGTCTTCCCCCCCTGTCTAAGGACAAGCGTGTCCCAGTGCGTTTGGCACTCTGACTGTGTCTGATGTCTAAACTGAGGAGACAGGCCGCTGACAGGCCCTGTGCCAGAGCGTGGCAGGCCAACAGGGGAGATTTGTGAAAATATGCCCTGTGTCATTTCCTCTCCATTTCCCTGACAACTTCACTCAAGGGCTACGTGTGAGCGGGAGGGGCTGGTGTGTTTGTTTGTGTGTCCGTGTTTGAGGGATAAGATGTCTCAAAGTGTATGTGGGTGGGTGAGTGAATGGGTGGGGAACATGATATCTGCATGTCTGTAACAGAGACTAATGAGAGCAATGAATTATGCCCATGTCATGACAACAGGGTCTGCATCTGTCTACCAGGCATGCTTTGAATGCATCTCTGCCTCCAACTCCACCTTCATTGAACCCACACTTTTCCCTTTGGTGCTTTTGGCGTGCTCAAACTTCAAAACCGCTCCCCAAATCTTCCCCCGAAATTTAATCTTTGATCCCTCTTGGAATGCAGACAGAAAGATAACATTTCATGCAGGGCAAAGCGGAAGAAAACAGCCTGCAGAAAGCCGGCATGCTGAACATGCTCGCTGTCAGCCGCCTTCGCTTAATTTGATGCCTCTGTCTCTACCACCGCCGGTTGAGTCTAATCTCGTTGAGCGCTAGAAATGAGTGTTGGTGACAGGGATGTCAACAGCAGTTTGTTTCGAGCACGGCAGGAGAACAGTACCTGCCTGTGTGTCTCTGTTACACAAGTGCCCCCAGTCTTTCTCCCCCTTGTGTGTCCAAGTCAGTCGGTGTTACTGTCAATCCTACAGGCCAGCACTGACATGCTTAATCACTCTACACCACTACTCCACAAACACACACACACACACACACACACACACACACATGTCCCCCTGGCTGACAGCTTAAATAGAATCCCACCATGCCTCACATTAGCAAAAAAAAACTTTGCTGATGGTTTCATTTGGATGGAATCTGCAGTGACTGGCTCCCAACATGGCTGCCGACAGGTGAGAATGTGTATATATGCGTGTGTGTGCGTGTGTGTGTGTATATGTAAGCTAGCCTGGCAGAGGCCAGACAGCTAGTGCAGGGTCACGTCAGCTTGTGTGACTTTACAGATGTTGAACTCTCTTCTGCTTGCTGTTGCTTGACCCCAGAACTTCACCTTCTTCTCTCTCCTCCCGCAGCTCAATAATTCCCCTCACGACTGTCAATCACCCAGTGGGGCCTGCTGTAAAGACACCCTGCAGAGTGACTGGCCATGTGGGAGGATGGGGGTGGGGGGGCTGCAAGCCACGGTCACAAGTTCAGAGTAAACTGATGACGGAGTTGTGCTTTGAGTTCAGAAAGGACGTGTGTGTGTGCGCTGAGGTGAGAGTGGAAAACTTTCAGCACCCGGCTGTCGGTGTGTGTGAGGAGAAATCCTTGTGGCAGTGAGGGGCAGATCCGGTGCAGCAGCAAGACAGTGAATCCGATTCTTCCTGATCAAAGGCGGCTGTCAGTGACAAAGGACCGTTTGTTTAGCCTAAGCATGACATGCATCAGAGAGCCATAAATTACAGGGGGAATTAGAGGAGGTTTGGTGGATTTCATGCTCATGTGGCTGTCTGTCTCTTTGGATACAACGCACACACACACACACACACACACACAGTCCCACTCACACTCATATATGCATTCACAGTCACACAGACCACACACGTACACAAAAGGGAGTAGGGAGGAAAAATGGATCCTTATGTGACCGTAAGTGATGATGAGATATGGGATGTGCATGTGTTAGACACTGGATGAGAAGGTTGGGTGCAGAGAGGATGTCTATACTGTGCCTATAGACTATGAAATATGCTACTGATATACAAAAGGATTTTCACTGACTAACTAAGCCGTATGCTTATTGGCTTTCGTGCCAAGAGTCAGATGAGAAGAGCGATACCACTCTCATATGTGCCCATTAAACATGTAGCTACAGCCAGGAGACGGTAAGTGTAGCTAAACGTAAAAAGATAGGAAGCAGGAGGAGACAGTTGGCCTGGCTCATTACTATCTGTGCTATGAGTGCCCCTGATTGGGAATCCCTGCAACAGAAGGGGGTCGGTTACACTGCGAATGCTGTCAAATGGAATCAGTTGTAGTACATGTAACAGTGCGTTGCACAGCCTCCATGCGGCAGCGTTCTCTCTGTCTGGCTTGCATGACATTTGTTTGTCTGACGCTCCGAGCCAAAAGCGTCATCTGTGTTTACTGTGCTCTGGCATGTTTGGCAAAAACTTGTCAATAGTAATTATCCCACTTTAGCTGAATTAACAAAAATACAAGTTGTTGAGCTGATGAGCCATGAATCTTGATCTGATTCCTGGAGGTTCCTCACAGCCCAATCCCTTGACAGCAGCCCACGGAGATGAATTGTACTTGGGTGGGAGTTAATTCAAGTCTATTTCAGTGCAGGGAAATTTATGTATTTTGGTCTGAGTACACGTGATGTGCTGTCAGATTTCAGTTTCCTGAATGATCTTTTTAGAGTTCCCGAGGTACTGGGAAACACATTTCTGGAAGCCTTGTGTAAAGAAAGAAATACTGCTGCAATGAATTTAAACAGTGGAAAAAAAGCGACCAAGATTTGACAAATTAGTTTGAACACTTTTGACTGTCGAGTCGTTAATTTATGACCAAGCAAACTTCCAAGTGTTTAGCTTGGACACCTAACACAGAGGCCCACAGCTCTTGGAGGTGAAAGTAATATGAAGTATGGAGGCAGCCCTGCTATTTATTTATTTCTTGCCTTGCCCGGCGCTTTCATGGCCCTATTTGTTTTAATCCTCGCGAGTGTTGTAGGAGAAACCGATTCCTGTTCACATTAATAAAAATAATATTTTGCGGAGCAAGGTCTAATGGTCAAAATGTCACATCTATGACTCTTTCTTTTTTCCTACCCGCAGCCATAACTCAACAAGCCACTCTTTTATTTGCTTCACTCTGAGCCGCCAAGGACAAATCTCCCTGTAGCTGCATTTATTTGGTCCTGCCTGCACATGTGCAGGTTTCAAATGAGGCTTTAAAGCCAATATACTTTTTGCCCATTAACACCCTTCAATGTGACAGGTATATGCAACGGCTTTTAGACTATCATGTGATATTTAAATTCCATAACCTTCTATTTGAATCTTTTAAATGGGTTAACAGCTCTTGAAGTCATAGCAACACAAACAGGCTGTCGACCTTAGCTCTTAAACAGACCCACAATATCAAACAATCTGTGGAGAAAACTTAGTGATATGTGTTTTAAGTTTAATAAAATGCCACTGATCGCACAATTTGGCCTCACCTCTTTACAAATGTCCCTTTTGTGCCATTTGACTTTCAGAAATGCTTTTATTCTTCATCTGTGAAATGCCAAAAGCTCTTTATCTCCCCGCTCGACTCTGAAGCCCCTTTCACACTGGCCAAAAAACCTGTTTAAACCCGCTAACACCCGGCGTTTTCTGCAGTGTGAAAACGTTCAATCGAAATTCATCCCCGGGTCAAATGACTCTGCAATAGACCCGGGTATTAAACGGCTCACCTCCGACCGGCATTGATGGGAACGTCACACCCGGGTGAACCCGCTATTTTGGGCGATGTCGGAGTCAACGAAGGCTCGACTTCGTTGCCTCCGACATGTGTAACTGCTGTTACCTCACCAGCTGTAGTAAAGAGACCTCTCGCGTGTAGCTAGCTTGCTTGACCTAGCTTTGGCTCGTTGGTTTCAACTAACACAATCCAGATCATCGATGAGGTTCAGAACGGGGCACTTTATTTCAACCTCATCAGGCGGTCTGTCATTACACAGTGGCCATAAACTGTGGGTAACATGGATGATGTGCGGAGCCCATTCTCCTTGTGGCTGCAGTTACGTACACAAACACATCGCGCAGCGCCAAACTTCTTCTTCTCTCATACACACACACACTTCAAACTCCATATGGCCACCTGCTTAAAGGGCCGGGCTTGGCTCGTAACACTGCGCTGAGTTTGTAAACTTTGAAAGAGTGACAAGTACAAGATATAAGGTAGCGTTGACCACCAGCTAACTGGTTACCATGCTTTCTGTTGTTTACTACACTGTTCTTTTCTTTGTTTTACGGAGCGCACCGCTCTCTACCGCCATCTATGGCCGCCAACTGCCACTACACGATCATCAGACCCCGGTCTGCTCGCAGTGTGAAAGTGGCCAATTGCCGATTAACCACGGGTCGACCCGTGTTTAAAAAACCCGGGTCTACGCGGTAATTTTGGTGTGAAAGAGGTAGGAGCCTCTCCCCGCCTCTCTCATCCCTCCCTCTCTCCCTCTGGGATCACTCCCCTCGGAGGCGTTTGACTGAAAACATGCGCTCTTTAATCACTGGGGTGACAGTCCCTGCCCTGTGTTTGCGGCTCTGCCCCACTGCAACAATAAAGGCAGGGTCACGCTCAGTGTCAGCTCCAGGCGTGATGTTTGAAGGAGGGAACAGGGGCAAAGAAAGAAAGAAAGAAAGAGGAAGGGGTCGGTGGAACGAAGGCAGGAACTGAAAGGGACAGGAAAAGCTCAGGGAAATATTGTAAGCATGTCAGCCACAGATAGAATTTCCCACTCAATAACAAAAATGGAGAAATAGATTCAAAGTTAAAAGGATTCAGGGTGTTGACAAGGAGTTGACATAATTTTTTTGTTTGTTTGACTGGCTGGTGGATCGTGTGTGTGTGTGTGTGTGTGTGTGTGTGTGTGTGTGTGTGTGCGTGTTTGTGTGTGTGTGTGTGTGTGTGTGTGTGTGTGTGTGTGTGTGTGTGTGTGTTTGTTGAGATCTAGGGTAGCAGAGGAATCACAGGATCCCATGACCCTACGACCTGGGGGACCTTGTGCTTCTGTTTGTCTGGCTGATTGACAAATGAAGGGGCAGTCAGCAGGGGCTGGCCTTCTCTGTGTGTGTGTGTGTGTGTGTGTGTATGAGCATATGAGCGTGAGTGTATGACCTTTTCTCAGTTCCTTTTGTCTGTATATGATCAGGCGGGTATTTTCTAAAGAACAGGCTCATGTATTTCAGAATTTCAAAAGTGAGTTGCGAGGTAGGTATGCATGCATGTGTGTGTGTTAAAGCCTATATATGTGTGTCAACAACATTTTGAACAAATGCAAATAATAAAAAAACAAATTACTATTTAACTCATAACATGTAACTGGATCGCGTGTGTGTGAGTGTGTGTGTTTGTCTCTAAATTCCTGTCGAGTTCACGGTGAGGCCAGGCCCCATGGCGCAGCGCCGGGGAGAGCCCATTAATTACAGAGCAATGACACCGGGACGGTCGGGGCCTGTAATTGATGCCTCCTGTGCGGCAGGGTAGACTCTCAGTCACGCAGGAAAGGAAAGGGTCACCCTGCAGACAGGCCTGGGTGGGTGGGAAGGGGTGAAGGATGATGGCGGAGCATCAGATCTCATACTGACCCATACTTATTGTTAAACCACCATGGTTATGATGCTGTTAAAACAAGGTTTCAGAAATATGTCATGCAGCACCAATATCCCTGTCTTTGGTACCGCCAATTTTATTCACGTAATCATCTACAAAAGGTAAGGCACAAGTATAGGTTAAAACTAGTAAGTTCTAAGCAGTGTAACTTTTGATACATAATGGGACATTTGAAAAATGTGCATTATAGTTTTCTTTGAGTCAAATATGAGGCTGTGGTAGAACAAATTTAGTCCTTGAAACCAGCCAAGAGGAACATGTCTGAGGTGCTCAAATGAGCTTTGAAAGGGTTAAAAGGTCACTGAAAGGAAAGCACACATTTGCATAGAGATGTCTACTTTTTTTACTGTGTGAAAATAGCTTGATTTATGTTATATCAACCGAAATGTTTTTACTATAGCTAAAATACAGTTTATCATAAAATTTTAAATGTGAAAAACAATATTATTTCAATTTTATATAAGAATATATGTCTAATAAAAAATTGAAATAATATTGTTTTTAAAATGTTATATTTCATATTTTCAGTTATCTGTAATATTTTGGAGCAATACGATTGATTTTGTTTCACCTCAACCCTTCACATGGCCTATATCAGCTAAGGTGTCAGTACAGTCCCTCAGATTAGACAGTGCTTCAGAGATTTTTGTTTTAAAGTGAAAATAATCCAGACAGCATTGAGGCAGCTGTGGGGGGATTGGGACGGACTGACGCCTAAGTCAAGATGCAGAGTCGGAGGAACTGAATTGGCCAATGCGACTGGGGTGGTGGTCAGTAGTAGTTTCAGGGGTTAAAAGTGTGTACCGTGTGTCCTATTTAACTGCAGACTAGTCAGTTCAGATTCCCTGGTACAGATACATTTAAGACCCTGTTTCCAAACTCAGTAAACACTTTACCACTGATTACCGATCAAACAGACACGTTGCCACTTGTGCTGCATTTCTTTTAACCTTAGCCGATCTCCCAGTTGAAACGTTTCCTCTTGAGTGCGTTAGAAGAAACAAAGAGTGATAGCATCAGCTCTTAGCCCTGCCAAGGATCTTGCAGGCTTTCTTGGTAGGGAAAACCCTTTAAAAGAATAGTTGTGAAATACACTCATTCACTTTGCCATGCATTAGATGAGAAGGCTGACATAACCCTCCTGTCCGTGTGCGTGCAATGCAAGAACAGCAGGAGATTATCTTGTCTTTGCACAAAAACTAAAAACAAGGGCAAAGAGCTGGCTACAAAACTCCCAAACGGTCAATTTTCCCAACATTATTTTAAAAAACAGATTTTGTGTCTGTCATGACTTTTATCACATCTTAGTATGACTGTATGCTGCAGTGATTCCTTATTTCGCAGTATTTTGATGCCTTTGAAGAAGCTGTTGCTCAGCAAAGTTCCCGAGTTGGCTTTCGTCAAAGACACAATTTTCACTGAGACGTCAGCCACATTTCGGGCACAAGCCGGGACCAGAAACAGCAGTCAGATGGAGAGTGTGCCCCCCTGTCAGCTGAGGATGAGCGATGGCCTGCCACCAGATGGACTCCTCCTTGTCAAGGTCCTTTCACTTCCTGCAGTTGTCCTTTGATCTGCCTGATGACTAATGGCTACCCTGTGAAGAGTCGGGCAGGTCGACACGGGATCCCTGTATGTGTGTGTGTGTGTGTGTGTGTGTGTGTGTATGAGAGAGGCCTTTTACATGCTGTGCAGGGGGTCGCTCTTTGGAGGCCTTTAGTGAGAGGGAGCCCCCCTGCTTGGTCTGCTCTCCTGTTGCAGCGAAAGAAGAAGAAGAAGAGGAGGAGGAGGAGGAGGAGGAGAGGTGTCTGTGAAGACAAGGGTGATTGAGAGAGAACAGAGAGGGAGGTCAGACTCAGGGCATCAGGAGACATGCTCAGTAACCCACACACACTGTGACAGGAGGACCTCTTTAGAAGTCACGGATACCCTATCTGACCCCTCTGAGTGGACTGAGACACCAGCAAGGGACCGTTTCACTTACTTCATTCTGGGAGTTTATTTCTGATTTAAGAAACCGTGTTTGCACTAAAAATAAATCTATTATGTAATTTGCCTTGTTTAAACATTATCATGACATTCTATTTAGACGTCTTTATCTAGATTTTCTCTCATACGAGAAACTTTCCTTATCTTATCTACAGTTTATATATCTGACTCACAATTCTCCCAATAAATGTTCTAGGTCCAAAACTGTGCAACTGAACATTGTCCACCTTCTACCTCCACACAGACAGACAGACAGACAGACAGTGAAATGGTTTTCCTCCCGCAGCACTGATGGAAAGTGAAATGTGAGAAATGAGAACCAGGTGTGTGAAGGACAGGGGTAAGATTGAGCAGACAGAGGGGAGGGAGGGCGTTTATGTTGTAAGCTGACCTAAGCAAAGGGCCAACAGGTCAGTCAGGGGTGAGGGTGTAGATGGGAGGGGAGAGTGGAGGTGAGAAGGTTAGAGAGGTGAATCCAGAGGAGGGGGGGTGTTAGTTTAAAGAGGTCACCTCTCAGCCAGTCACCAGGGGAAGTGACCCTGAGCCAGCCTTCTGATTGGTTACCAGTTAGGCGACAAGCATACTTTCCCTTTGGTTAACTGGTGTGGCGTGTTTCATGTTGATTCGTCGGCCTGGAACCAAATGAGTGACAGTGCGGCTTTGGCGGGATGTCTTTATCTTGCCAATTACTGTAGCCGGGCCTTTTGTTGCCTTCCTGCCAGCCCTTGGGAGAGATCACACGGGCTGTCAGTCAGAGCCGGCTTCCCACAGAGACAAGGAGTGATTGACAAGGACAGGGACTGACAGACTGCTGCGGTGACTGTGTGTGTAGTGTAAATGACTGCTGCTGTTTCAGCATGGGGCTAATGAACAAAGATATTTCTGTTGTCACTCTTTTATGTGATATGACGGATGGAAAATAGCTTAGGTGATCAAAGTGAAGGGAAGTCATGGAATGCAATCTGATTTACACTTGAGGCATTTAGAATGACACCGCAGTGACTCATGCATGACAGGCACAAAATGTCTGTTGCTGGGAGTGAATGTGTGAACTTTTGGCTATGTGACAGCCTTTTTCTAACCACCCTGTCTCCAAGTGTGACTCCATATTATTTCCACACCAAAATGCTGCCCGGCTCACACAGTTGACTGAATCATTTCAATGATAAAGCAGAGCACCTTCGCAAAGCTCTTTGACTCAACTGTCAATGAAGGATCACACTGCACCAGGAGGGTCCCAACCTTATGCAAAAGGAACATCTTTTGACATTTAAATCAATAAGCACAGGCTGCCATTCATCGCCACAACTCCGGTGAACTTTTAACACTGACAACAGCGCTTTGTCGAATGCAAATATGATCCACCCCTCTCAAAAGCGCTTACAGGAAAATCAGCGGCGGCAGCAAAGTATCTAAACACTCACAGATGATTTATCACCCACAGGATACATCAGCTCGAGTTGAAAGGACATGGGGAGCAAACCGGTCTGGGATCAAAGATAAACAGGAATAAATCCCAGTGAAAAGGGGAGGGAGAAGTAGGCAGTGGGCCTGGAAGGATGTGGAAATGGGAGGAGGTGGCAAGAAGGGGAGAGGTGGGTAGTTGATTCATGGGCCTTTTGGTGTTTAAATCAGCCACACACAACATCCCTTCTTGTGAAATCATATGCTGCTTTCCCACCTTTCAGCCCATTTAACCCCCGGCTGGTGACTCTGATACTTTGGTTACATTTCTAACTTGGGCCGGCCTCCATCATGGCCAAATGCCAGCAGAGAGCTGAGAGCATGATAGCCGGCGAGTCAGACCCGTCACCCGTGACAACTTATTGTCTGTAAGCAAACTTTTTTTCTGTTTGCGGAGCGAGTGATTAAAGAAACTAGGATGAAGCCTCTGTCTGTGTGTGTGTGTGTGTGTGTTAGGGTCCTCGGGGTGTCAAAATGACGTAATGATGGTCACTAAGCCATGAAAGGATGCCTATGTTTCATTTTCCAAGCAGTGAGAAAGAACAGGAGGAAGGAAAAGAGTGTCGGGGGGGGGGGGGGGGGGGGGGGGGGGGGGGAATGAGCAATATATGAGTGTTGAGAGAGCGGAGGGGGAAAAAAGAAAGAACGCCAAGGCTTCAGGTTTGATGTGGGCGTTTTTCTGACAGCTATAATTCTCCAGCCTACAGAATTTCATCAACACAAGTTGTGTTAAAGCTGTGCCGCAGGGCTGCGGCCCTTTCAAGTCCCGAGCTCTGACAGGTAGATTTATTAGTCCTGAAATTTGTACAGATCAGACGTCACTCATGGCAAACTGTCAAAGTGTCAGTGCTGCAATGTTCCTGCCGGCGCCCTTTGCTTTTTTCTAAGGCATTTCTGCAGGGACAGAAGATTTTTTTCACCACTGCTCCAACTCAAAGCATTATCGCTGTGTGAGCCAGAATAGGAGGACCAGAATTCATACCCCACTTAAGTCTCCTGATCCAAACATTTTTGACATTAGGAGGAAATAAAGAGTGACATAAATCATGAAAAAGTACATTTGTTTGAGATTAACTGCAAAAAAAAGAGAGAGAGAGAGAGAGAGAGAGAGAGAGAGAGAGAGAGAGAGAGGGGAATAATTCAAAAGTAGTATGTGAACTTTTTGAGGGTCTGAGAACATAAATCTACCAACTTGGGGTCTGGTTACATTTTCTGGGCATAAGCTCAGTATTTCACTAAAAACCTGAATCCTTGGAGCTCGAGTGAGAAAAGTGAGCCAGTAGTAGGAGGGAGGAGAATAAATCAGGTGGAGGTGCTGAGTGATACAGAGGGGAAAAGGAGGAGGAGGTAAACACAGGGCATTTGCAGGTTAACTTCACACTGCCAGATTTATGACCTTCTGCAACGTGTTGGTTCTCAACAGGACAGCTCCGACTTCTAAGGAAGGTGTGTGCAAAAAAAAAACTGTGGCCAAGAGTATGGTGGAGGGAAGTAGCAGATTGCAGGAGACCGGCGTTTGAGGGGAGGAAAAAGGAGGACGGTTGTTGCTGGAGGAGGGAGGTGGGAGGTGGGCTGGCTCTCTTGGCTGCCTGTTGAGGACTTCCTTCAGCTCCACATCTGGTTCTGATATTTCAAAGTTAATTAGTCATATTGGGGTTGTCTGAAGATAAATTTATCATCCGGCAAAGAACACAAACATTTTGAAAAATGAAAGGAAGCGAGGTGACACACTGCCTGACGTTTAAATAAATCATTTCAACATGATTAAAAACTTACAGCCTGTTGATGGGAGCGAGCAGCTCGATGGGGAGGCCGGGAGTCGGGGGAGAACGCCTAACACACAGGGAAGGCCTTGTCTCTGCATTTTAATTACTGCGCCTGCTGCATTTGTGGCTTTCTTGCCTTTTCGTCATGCAGCAATTGGAAGCCGTTCATTTGTGGAGAAAACCTGTGACGCCTCTCTGACAGCAACTTAATGTGTTACTTTTATGAATTGCAGCTACATATGTTGAAAATGTTATTTATTTTATCCTCAAGGTTAGAGGAATATGAACTATAGACTTAAGAAACAACACAAAAGATCATATTGGAACACAGAGAGGAAAAAGTAGGTGAGAGAGTTTTTTGGTTTCCATAATATTTCCTTAATGGACATGTTTTCTATTGCAAGCACAAAATAAACCATAGATTAATTCTGAATATTAGCCAAAGCTAATGTGTCTCAGGTCGACAAGTTATATTTAGGCTTTATTAAGTATTTTATATATTTTTAAAATATAAATATTTTTATATTATTTTTATTTATTTAATTGTATTTCTTAATTTTTTCAAAAATACAGTCAAATGTTTTTTACTAATTAGATATCAACTAGTATGTATTTTTTTGTGTAATGCCTGCCTTGTAGTTGCAAGTGCTCAAAGTTTGTTGAAGGACCTGACTTATTGAACTATACTAGAGTGCTAAAGTGTCATATATTTTTTTATAATCTAAACATTAGGATGTATTTTTTCACTAAATGAGAAGATTTTAATATTTTACAGCACTGGTGCTTGGTGAGGATCACTTCAAGGCCAGTATAGATAGGAGGGATTATTACAGTGCCAATGCCAGTATCGACTACATGTGGCATGTGAATATTAAGATTGAAATAACATTGGCAAGTCCTTTAACAAATGAGATTTTCTGATTCACTATCATTGCATTTGAATGTGCATTTCGCTGATGTTATAACTGAAATGGTATTGCACAGAGTAATCCAACACTGCTGCACACAACGCATAACACAATGGATTAAGTCAGCCTTGCGGAAAGGCCTGAGTAAAAAAAATAAAATGACTGGCAACCAAAATGGTGTCTGTCAAGAAGAAAAAAGGCAAGATGAAAGAACATGTCAAGAGAGAGATGATATCTCTTCTGAGCCTGAGGCAGATGCATGCACGCACACACACACACACACACACACACACACACACACACACACACACACACCCTCACACACCCTCTGACAGAGTTTTAATAAAACCTGTCCAACGCCCTCTCCTGGGGTAGAGTGTGAGTGATGGCCTGGATAGACTCCAGGCTGAGCTACAAACAGCCAGCCAGACCCTCTCTGAGCACACACACGCCACAAACACACACTCACAAGTGCGCGCGTGCGTGCTCAAACGGATGGACTGACAGACAAAGTGATTTGCCCTGACTTTATGGGGCCAATATTGTAGAAATATAATTTGTGTGTTGAGATTTGTGCGACTGTATCTCAATCTGTGTGTAATCAGAGTGTGTGTGAAAGAATAATTATGTGCATAGATATTAATGGCTGAAAGGCTTAGTGTTTTGCTCAAAGAGCTGGAAGTCCTCGGTTACAACTCAAGCGGGCCTCTTGGCTTTCGTTTAACGCATGACTTTTGCTTCCCTTCTGAAAGTGAAGGCAAAGTAGCAGATCCTCAAATGCGTGCTGAGATTTGTCTGTGTCCACAGTGTTTTTCTGAGCTGAGGTATGGCATGCGAGGAGGCGAATTCTCAATCACATTTTTCGAATGCGTTTTGTAAACGTAAAAAAAAAAAAATCACGAAAAAGGCAACGCTGCTGGGTATAAGAGAAATGTTACAGAGGAATTCACGGGACGTGGCGTACAGGGGCCGGTAACTGAGCCTTTTAGCCATTGATATCTATGTATGCATTTATCTACACATTCACATATCTGTACACCAATTGCAGAGCCCCATATGACTGACACTCTCTCATGCCTTATTCTTGGTTTCACCCTAAATACTTGGCCTTTGTCTCAAACTCATTTTGTCCGAGTGTGTTTGTTATTTTTTGTGTTTGTGTATGACCCTTTTACACAGATGTACTTTACCTGCAGGCCTTTGTCTACATATGAACCTACACAATGGTTGTTGTGTATTCATGGCTGTGTATGAAATCAAAGCCAAAAAAACAGTTTGATGGAGACTTTTAGTGTGGCTGCTCTTGAATCACTGTGGACAGACTCTTTATTAATTTCTGTGGAGTCAAGAGTGTGAATTGGTGTTTGATGGAAGACCTCTAGCTTCTAATGACCTGCAGGACATGTGTGCAGTGTGTGTGTGTGTGTGTGTGTGTGTGTTCGAGAAAGAGAGAGATAGAGAGAGGGAGATAGCCCAGACCTCCATGGAAGAGGCCTGTCTGTTTGATGTAATCCTGCCTGGCGAGCCAACAAACTGCTCTGCACATCGGACTGACATACCCAAATATCTCAGCGATTTCAATCCCCCCTTTACTGTGTGTGTGTGGTGTGTGTGTGTGTGTGTGTGTGTGTGTGTGTGTAGGTGGGTGGTCATTAGTGAAGGCACAACAGATCAGCAAGATGAGACTGTGCAAATGTCATGTGAGCAGGGGAGCGTTGACTTGCTTGTCATTATGGTGAACATGTCAAATGATGGTAGTGTGTGAAGAGAGACAGACAGACAAGAAAGAAAAATTTGATATTATCTCAAATGAGATATTATTACCTCAAATATCAATACAATTTGATTTTAGTAATTCATCAAAGTGAAGTATGGCTAAAGTAAAATCAAAATATCTATCGGCACGTGTTGTATTTACACTGATTTCATCGATTAATATGTCCACAGCATGATCATGCTTAATGACAGGTTTAAATTAGTTGAAAATAAATAGTTATTTATAAATATAGGAAGATCATTAAGCTAACCATATAAAAATTACTTCACTGTATGTGCTCAAGTCTTCCAAAATCAGTCATAAGGTTGGCCTATTATATTATATAACAGCACATTTTGAAGGCTGCCAATGCAATTTAACATTTCAGGCAGTGCTGTACACAGTTGTCCAACATTTCTTTCAACGTGGGAGTTATGTGTATCGCTTTGAAATGATGCCAGTCTGAAAATGTTGATAGCTGGCCATAGAAGGCAGTTAGCCTTCTTGGTCCCACGCAAAGACAGACACACACACACACATACACAAATACACACTTAAATTATTCGAGAGGGTTAAAGCCCCTCTAGCAAACTTTACAACATTTTGCATTTTTGTAGATAGCTAATGAGATGTAAGGATGTAACACATCTTCATATACAGTTGTCTAGCAGTGCTCTTAGTATATGCTTGCATATCGTCCCTTGACTCCGGGAATGTTTCAAGCAAGTTGAGGAGTGGGTCAAATATTCTGATCACATATACACATCATATATATTCACAGAAGTGTAAGAGTGAGCAACTTTGTGATATGTATTTGTGATGTAGCCAAATCTCTGACTATTGTAACAGTTTACTCATATGTATCAGTTAATCTTATACCAATTATTATATTAGAAAATATCCTTTAGTAAGTGAAACATTATGAACGCTGTTCATAAGAGGGAATCAAGAATAAATTACCTGACTTTTACTCATACTCGTGCTTGTTTGCTGTAGGCTGATTGCCATCATGGTTTGCTAACATGGTGCACACTGGCAGTCTCATACAAAGAGGCACACTAGCTTTGTCAGCAGAGTCCAGCCAGCATGGAGCTGGCTGTCTCTGCATGCTGGCTTTGGACAGTTGGAGGGTGCATTGTTTTAGCACAGCCTAATAAACCTACTACTTCATTTACAGGCTGTTGAATGGGTGCAGGGTAAACAGGGCGACAGTGCTGACAGGAAAGGGATGACTGTGGTGGCCACGGCCAGGGGAGGTAGAGAGAGAACACAATCCTAACACAGAGGCAGACAGCACATCGCAAATTATGAGTTTATAAGATACAAAACTTGTGATTACATTTATTGAATATATCTGCAGTCAGTATTTACAATCATATTTAATTTTATTAATAGTTATATAGTGTGTGTACCATTGAATAAAATATAATAGTTTTATGGTTTATGTATGCCCTTTATCCTATTTCATGAATTAACAATTTTAATTTCATAACTATGAAAAGCTGAGATTATTGTGTCATTATAATTAATGTTAACTAGGTGGTAAAACCTATTCTGTCATTCAAATGATGGCTTAACAGAGTTCTGGGTTGAGAGGCCTCCCCTCCACCATATTCCTGTGATACCCTCTCCACCTCCGTCTGCGTGGACTCAAGCCCACGTGTGCTGGTATGCACCATCAGTCTGTCACAGCTGTGCTGCCTGTCATTCAAGAAAGGGCCCGGTGAAAAGAGCTCCATTCCTCCTCACTCCTCCTCCTCCCACTCCCGTCACCTCCTCTGTTCCCTTCTGCCCCTGACAGCAGGGCTGACCCCCTTCCCCCTGTCAGCACCCAGGTATAATGTGACCTGTCACCAAGGCCCATTCCACCTGCAGCTGGTTGCCCCGTGGTGGGGACCTAAGCTTGATGGAGGGCGGTCGATCTGTCAGCTTGTGTGGTTCGGGTAAGAGTTCAGTGTGCAGGAGCACTAATAAATCAAAAGTAAACTTTAAATGGCCAGTTGACCCAAATTGTTGGGAATCTTATTTTCTAATTTACCCCTAGTGCTGTATATGCCTTCATAAAGTCTTAATTTTATTTGCCCAGGTTTGGAAATTTCTGTCTATGCCCCACATCAATTGGGCTGAATGTAATTTTGTTGGTGGTGCAAACAGCCACACAGATTTACACATACAAAATCAACAGAGGCTGTTTGGGTGCTTGTTGCTATGTTACCGCATAACTTTTCCTCTTGACTCTGTACAAACAAAAGGTCTCAAGAAGTGAGAAGGAGCAGTTGATCCTGAGGCAGACAGAAAAAAACTGTTACGGCACAAAGCGGGCAGGTTAAAAAAAACGAGCTTTCCATGAGTTCAAGATTTTCTAGCAAAGGTTGGCCGAAGCATGAATACCACAATGTAAGACAAGGTTCTGGCAGAGTAGTGGTGGTCGGGCCAGTCCTTGAAGTCGGGTGGGTAGATGATTGCTGGATGAGGAGCGGGTGTATCGGAGAATTGGCGAGAAGGGCAGGAACCAGAGGTCACGCCCAGGCGGCAGCACACACCATCAGAAGTGCAATGCAAAGTGGGGACAAAGCAAATACAAACAGACCATCCTAAAACCAGGAAGTGACCCAAAACACTAAATAATTAAATCTAAAGCCAAATAAAGACTAACAGCTGAAAAGATAAGAAAAGACCACATACCAAAACAAGACATCGACTCTTTCTGGAAAGACACATGGCTGATGAGTTTTGTAACTAGAATACATCATTATGAGCAATTCAAAAAGTGTTTACAACATGGATGAACCAACCTGTTAAATAAACCACACCAAGACACTTTATTTCATGAGCTTGGGGGGTGTTAGATTCTGACATATTCACTAGTAGCAGACTAGTAAATAATAAAAACACTGCATGACAATTTCTTTAAAGCACCATACTTTATTTATCTGCATAAATATCTTGATAGAAATACTGTGGTATGCAAAGGGATTGATATGATAATTGTGAATACATTCGTTGGCCTAAAAACAAAAATGGACATTCACATACGCAAACTCAAAAGACTTCTAAAGGACAAAAATGTATGTCCAAGTGACAAAAAAAGTTCCAGCCCTGTGACCCCATTCATTAAACAGCATTTACCCTCAGGAATCTCCCGGCAGAATAAAAAGAAACAGCAGAGACAAACATGCGTAGAAATGTCACAAGAAACAAGAAAGAGAGGTGGTTACAGTTGGAAGATTTCTCCTTTGGGGATTTTGTTTTCAACTGCCAAAAGGGAGGACCCAGATTCCTATCAGTGCTGCAGGGTGAGAATGGGAGCGGGCTTTCACACAAGAAGAACAAGCTTTACCTAGTGGAAACACAATGTTGCCTGACATTTTACTATTTGCATGTAATGATTTACGAACACACACTTAGCATTTAACCATGCCAGGGGCCAATGTCTTGGCCTATTTGATGGCTTTCCAGCTGCCAACAACACTCGTGTCATGTGAACTGAATTTGACCCGACATACTGCTGATGTTTCTACAGTGACGCCCTCCAGCTTCACAGCATTAGACCTGTCAGTGTGCGGCCCGTCGCACAGTTATTGTGCTGTAGTTCAGTACACAAGTCTGCTGTGCTCCATCATGATAGACCCCAACCATGCTGCTGATTATTACAGTGCATGCCTTTGTTAAATTCGGTCTTACTCAGATGATGGGTTCAAGAACTTCTTCCAGGGGGGTTTGGTTCAACAAGCCCCCACCATTTCTCCGACATGCACACACACATACTGTATATACACACAGGTGACAGTGTATATTTGGGTATAGGGAGCATGATTCAGTGCGGCGCAGGCTGTGGATGGGCCGACCCCATTAGGAGAAAGGAGGGGCGTTGTTGGCTCGGCTGTGGCCTGGGCTCCTCGCTCGCAGGATAATTTACAACCCCTTCATCCTGGCGGAATGTGTTTGTAGCCAGGCGTAATGGAGGCCATCCATTCTCCCTGTCAGCATTGGGAAACACTTTTTTAGCCGGCTATGGGAGGAAATGTTTGACAGAGAGAGGGCAAAGCTGTTTCTATGCATGGTATCTTGCAAGCAAGGAGTACTTGTGGGTTTCGGTGTTTGTGGGAATGCGAGTGTGTGAAAGATGCTGTTTGTTTTAAGCACTTCTCCTCTTATGAATGTGCCTGCTCATAGCGGGGGCAGCACAGTGTATTGCAGCTTCCGGCTCCGAGCTTTACAGAAACATTTGCATGTGCTACATGTTCTATTTCACTGTTTGTCAATGGAACCTAAAGTATGTTTATTGCACTGTCATCAGGATCTGCTATTACTAGGAAGCTGTAAAGACTTGTCATTGGCGTATCAGCATTTTACACAGAGTCACTGCACTTTAGAAGGCGTGTCAGAATACCCAAGCAGACTCTTTTGACAGGTGTTATTCATTTATTCCATAGCAACGAAGGCTTGTTGTGAAGACGAGGATAAAACAGCTGTGGTCTGACAAAGTCTTGGAACCATCCTGACAAAAAACAGCTGTGTGGAGAGCAAGAGACAGGAAGGACAATTTTGGTAAAATACCGTGTGAAGAGAAGAGGAAGACAAGGAGCAGCCCTCAAAGGTTAACACTGACACTAAATCTCACGTCCTTGGCTCTGCATTTGATCAGTCTGAGGCGGCTGTGGGAAGTTCTTAAGTGATGGAAGTCAATGTATCACACTTAACATTATTCACAGACCTCTGTGTTAAGTTTGTCAGCCCCCCTGAGACTTTGCAGGCCTCAGGTAGACATATAGGGAGCTTAGCTCCAAAATGGCTGTGCAGCATCACCTCTGTTCCATAGCAAAGCTGTCGCATCGACCTTCACTGTGAGCCACAGGAGAGGGAGGGGAGCGCACAGGAGCAAGAGAAATAAATCAAACTATGTACACTACCTATACATGTAGCTCTGTGTGTGTGAATACAACTGTTTATATGTGTGTGCTTGCTTGAATCTGCTTGTGTGTGTGGTGTAAGTGGGTTGCCACTTTAATCAATTCCCTTATCCCTTCCCAATGTAAGCTCCACCTCTCCTTGTCGAGATTTGGCGGCTGACTCTTGTTAGTTGCACAGCGAGTGGGGAAGTGAATGCGCCTGACAATATAATTTACATTGTCTGTAGAGAGCGATTGGAGCTCGGCAGCCTTATATACGCCACATTAGGGGATTTGCTTGTGCTGCCGTCTCCAGGTCCAATCCATCAGATGGCTGTTTTCCAATGCCGCTTTATTGGAACGTGCCCTTGAGAGAGTGCTGAGTTGAAGGCAGTGTGTTTATCTGTGTGTGCGACAGTGTTTTACAGTGCTAAGGTGTGTGACATTTTCATGTGTATCCATATGGGCTATGTTACTTCCTTGTGTGTATGTGCTACTGCACTACTGTTTCGACTGACTGTGGCTAGCATTGTAAGACAAATGGACTCTATTCTCCGACAGACCAAATTACAGCAATAACTTCAGGAGAGGAACAATGATTACTGGGCCATTGTCATACCAGGGTGCCTGCACAGCAGAAATGTGGCTTCGTTCCTGCTGCGCCAGGGCTTCTTGTGCAGCATGTCCTCTAAGGGAGCCCTGAAATCCTTCCTTCTTCGGCTGTCAGGTCTTTCTCCACTGACATGTCTCCCTTTGTAACAGTCCCAAATTACAGTCAAGTCATTCCCTTGGCTAGCATTTCACTGGATTGCTGTCTCAATATGTGAGTTAGATAAAAAGTGACACGGACACCCACACGCAGAATAAGCATGGCACAAGGCTTAGTGAGCAGGAACATGCATTGGAGACCTCTGGCAGTGGAACAGTGTAATGAACGACATCAAGGAGATCATTTTTCACGGAGGATACAAAATGTCGGGTCCGGAAAGACATGTCGAAGTTGCGAGGCAGCAACACATGCAGCTCCAAGTGCTGCTCATTAATCATAAGCCCGGGAGCGGCGGTGGGGGGACCCACATCCATCTGCAGCGTACTTATGGGAGTATTATAAACGTGCAGTGCAGCTAGTTGACTGAGAGAGTAAACAGCAGAGCAGTCGTCTGCAGAGTGTGCCCTTACAAGGGCACTGAGCCTGAAGCACCTGTTAGGACACACTGAGGGTGCATTGGTCATCTGGCCTGCAATGCTGCTAGGGCACATTAACTCAGAACTAATTAGTCAACATATAGGTCAAAAACAAACGGTCTGTTCTCCTCTATAATTTGTCATGTATATAGTATGTGTCATATGTAAGTTAAAGACTCCCAACTTTACATTCCATGATTATAAAAACCTTGCCTCTCCAAAGACAAGCAAAAAAGGACTCTGGAGCCATCTGATTCAATATCTCGATGACAGTTTCATTTATTACATGAAAGGTTTCATCATCAATTCAAGTGACAAGAGACAAGGGTTCCAGTAACTTTTTATCCCCTTTTGTTTCCCCTCACACTATGCAGAGCAGTCATGGACTTGTTAGATATCAACATATGTGTAGGTAAATTTTACTTTTGGGTCATTTCATTTTCGAGGAAAGAAATCGTAAATAGTAGTGTTTTATCCAAACTTTTCAGTCATCCTGTCTCAAGTGCATCTGATGGCGCAGATAAACTCTTATTATAATCAATCCGACTGTCTACATTAACTATAGTTTACTCATGCTATTCACATAAAAACAACCATAAGTATTGAATTTTTCATCATTTAGACATGTAACTGAAGTAATTGTATGTTGGGCTCTGAGTGCTCGGTTTCTCTTCTAATGTATTTGTGATCACACAAACACGCTGCTCGCATGAATCTGCCCTTTTGCAGCATGTTGCAAATGTTGCACAGCAACTTTGCCTGTGTTTGAAGAGTGGTATAAATGTGCACAAGCTAGCAAAAGCCCTTCAACGCACATGCCATTGTTGTTTTCAAAGCAACAACAGCGCCTATACATGATATGTCACACAGTTGTGTGACACATCATTCCTCTCTGATAGTGAAATGACAGCATGCTACCACAGGGGGAGAAATTGTGCCAACTTTATTTGGGAGACTCTCCTCCACCAAAAAAGGACCCGATGGGTCTTTTTTGATGCAGCGTATTACGACTTACGCTGTCATTTTAAAGACCGCAGACCTGGCAAGTCCGTCAAGTTTGTGTATTTAAATGTATTTGCTTATAATCTGTTGAGTAATCGTGCTGATTCTCTGCCATGTCACCCTAAACATAACCCTGACCTTAACCATTACCCTTCCCTTTACCAGCTCATCAACCATGCGCTGATAAATGTAAAGTAAAGGTAAAGACAAATATAGGCGATGAACATACGCTATAGTTCGTCGTATGAGCTGGTGGAGCTTGGTTCAGTTTAAACAAGCAAAGCCGACATAATGAGAGGTCTTCTTAATGGCAGCATCGTGGGACCTCTTTATAGAAGAGGCTGTGGTGTACTGACACTGCCCTTCTACATCACTGCAGCGTGGTGTGAAATTAAACCACTGTAGATCAACAAAAACAATATGTCCATATTTGACTAACAATTGACAGATTATTGGTCCCAGCAAAAGATGGTTTTATGTGATACCGTTAAAATATAAGATGTCAAACTAGAAAAATGTTACACAACAGAATTATGCAACTTCTTTCAAGCACTAGCACATCGAATCCAAAAAATCTACCAAATCTAATTCATCTAAACCCCCCTTGCCTCCCCTGAATATCCTTTGGGACACGGGGCAATTTAGCCTTTAATTAATTGATGCTGCTTCCTCGCTGTAAAAAGATAATAAATGAGGGTTGGGTTTGGGCCGGGGAGCTGTGTCAGTGTGCGTAGGTAATGACTGTACAGGGCTGTGGAAGGAGGGGCTGTTGATAAATTAGGCAGGAGTGAACTCTACACCCTGTCCTTACCACTGGGAGTGGAAGGGAGGGAAATGGAGAGCACGGGAGGAGGCGTACGGGGGGAGAGAGAAAGAGAGATGACAAGGCCTATCACATTGATGGAGTGGCTGTGTTACTCTTGACTGCACACTGCTGTTTGCTCTCATTCTCATTCTCCGCCTGCTCAGACACACAGACAGGGACAGAGACATGCTGCTTTTCAAATACACAAATACTGAATCTGTCTCTCCCACAAAATTGTGCAGCAAATTCATATTGGAAAAAAAACTGGACACTCTCCATTTTGTACATCATCTAATCAGCAATCACAGCTTCAAATCATTTGAAGAACTAAGGGCAGATTTCAATTTAATTTAATACAAGGTATTTGATTTTGAATTAGTGTGGGACCCTTTGATAGCAATACTGAGAAAGAAACCTGATGTAATACATGGTAAGAAAATAATTCATTACAAATACTAATAATACGAATAGCTTAAGGACTCTGTACTCAAAGAAATGGATTGTATTTGATATCCACAAGTACTATAATAAGACCTCTTTGGAATCTACATATAATGAACCCATGGTTAATCTTATTTTGATATGTTTGTATTTTGTGTATTTATTTTTCTTTTTCTTTTACACCTTCTCTTTTTTCCATCTATTCTTCTCTTCCTTCTAATTACAATTTGCTTACTTTATTGCATATCATTGTGTTGGATTGGTAACCCCTGTATAGGAAAACAGGAAAATGTCCATAGATCTGAAAATATTTGTAAGGGGATGAGAATTAATGAAAAAAAGAAGAATTTGTGCCGCACCCCTCGGATGACATAGAGAATTTAGACAGTAAGCAAAATAAATCTCACCGCCAACAGTCAAAGACGCACAACTGGTCTATATACAAACATACACTAATCATACTGTAGCCTGCTAGGACAGAAAGTCTACACACACACACAAACACACACACACATTCGTGCAAAGTCAACATTTAAACACCTGCAGAATCTCAACACTGTTTACATGAGTCTAATAACTATTGGCCATCTTCACATCAACCTTTCATAATGCCTGCTCACCAAGTCATTGCTGAATACCTACAGAATAATGCAGGTCAAGGTCAAATCCATAGTCATGTTTTTATTGTGCCTGAGGGTAAATAATTATGCAAGAACATTTATAAAAACGTAGAAAGTGCTCGCCTTTGGTTGAAAAGTTACGAGAAGAAAAGAAGTACAGTTGGCTACCTTTTGTTGAGTGGCGACATGGGAAAAAGGGGGGGAAGACATTTTCTCAGCAGTAAATTTCTCCTTGCCATAACTGCAATTAGTGCTTTGCTGTGCCTGAACTTCAACTTGTTCACGAGTTCAGAGAAGTAATTAATGTAATAACGTAATAGGGACGTAGGGATCATGTAAAAATTTGTGTTTAAATTCACAATCCACAAAATCGAAATGTTTTTTTTTTAACTCAGTTATGGATGTAAACAATGCAATTTAGTCAAGCTGATCAGTTAACATGTGCTGAGCACATGATGCATATCCAGTGCCAGTTCATTTCAAATGTACAGCAGTGTGCCTTTCATGAAGCATGAAGTGTCTTGCACGGGTGTATAGCGCATCGAATGTTCATGCTGGAGACCAGAGTTTGTGTTAAATCACAATCCATGGGTTAATATTGACTATTGACTATTGACTATTATACCATTTATTATCTAGGGTTTTACAACAGGGATTTGTCAAAGCCCCATGAAAACTCAATTCCGAGGCAGGTGGGGCTTGTTGGAACAACATCCCCACCAACAAACTCTCAATAACTGCTAGAGGACATATAGGATAATGAGTCAGAGGAGATGAAACCGTTTTGATCCCCACGGGGGGAATTCACTTGTTACAGCAGCTAAAAGAAAGAAGAAAAACACTGAGTGATAAATTCTATCTATCTATACGCCTATCACAATTCTGAACTATGGTAAAAATACACAAAGTGTGTCGCATTGAACTAAAAGACTGCACTGGAATTAACACAAGGTGTTACAAAGTTTGCACAATAACATCAACATCAATAAGCAGTCAATCTATGAGATAAATGAATAAGAATATTGTTTGGCATATAATTACTGAGATACATTGTTCTAAGTAGCAGCGATTTTATAAGTGATGCGCGATGGTGACAGAGACAGCAACAGTGTTACGGGTTGTTTACTGTAAGTATGTACAGTATGTACTGTTAAAAAGTCTGACAGCTGTCTGGACAAAAGACCTGTGGTAGCTTAAGGTCCCACAGCCTTATGCAGTGGATGAGAGGTGTTGACTAAACTTGACGACAGCTTGACTGACATCCTCCTTTCACCCGTTTCCTATGGAATGTCAAAGAGAGTGTGGGTGTCAGACAAATGGGCTACCGTGATCGTGATTCAGACCAGGAGAGGTAGAGTAGGTCATTATGTGAGGATTGGTGGTTTGGCCTCAGCTGTTCCTATCCAGGTTTTGTAGTATACCTGAGCAAATGTTTTGTTGGGTGGAAAGGTGCTATGTAAGTACAAGGCTTTTTACCCGGAGAATCGATGGAATAATGAACAAAGCTACATGACAAACCGTTTTAAGCTCAGTGTTTGTAGCTTATTTTTAGGAAACCAAATGAAAGTTGTGCATCCTTTCTGCAGTATATATACAGTATACTGTACTATTTTTTTCTGTGAGCTCCAGTCCCTGTTCCTCTACCGCACTGAGGTGTTTAGTCACCAAACCAGTGCCAGCACACTTGTTCAACTCTAACCCTGCTGAAAAGAACAGGTCTTCAAATATTGAAATTAATGAGGGCCATGCTTTGTTTTAAAAAGAATATAGCCCAACTCTATTATTCTAAAGGATAAATCAGGCATTTGTCACTATTGGCTAGATCCCCCTACCCCCACTTTAAACACACACACACACACACACACACACACACGCACACACACACACTTTCTCTTCTGCCCCTATGGAGTGCAGTTGTCACAGCAGTTAATCTAGGGGGACAGAGATGATGGTTGCACAGAGCTTCTGAACTGGCTCTGGTGATGGCGATGCTTCACCAGGGGTAACACCTGTGGAGAAAGGGACACACACAGTGGGGCTGTGTGTGTGCGCGCGCGTGTGTGTGTGTGTGTATTTATACGTGTGTATAAGTATACAGTGTAAGCTTATTCAACTATTGTGTGGGTTTTGCTTGTGGTCAGATACACAGAAGAAATACTGCGACATGATCAATACACTAAATGTTTTGTGATCTTGTAATGGTAAGATCACAGTCTAATCAACAAGGAACATAAAAGGGTAAAACTTTATTCGCAAATGTGCTCGCACTGCAGATGAGAGAAGACGAATGGTTAGTCGGTTCGTGTCCTTCTAATTAGAAATCACACCAATCTTCCACCCTGCCAAGTCCACGGTGATGGGTTGAATTCAATGACATTAATGCAGATAAAAAACGAACTCCCCCAGATTGATCCTAACGGTCGCTGAAATTTGTTTCACTCCTTAATATTGATTTAAATGTGTTGCTTGAAAAGCACTAATTAATAATGATAATAAAAGTGTCAGAGATCGTTAACATCATTTAGTTCTTTTTTCTTTTCTCCCTGGCTGGTTTTATTTTATTTTTTTCAGACCAGTTGTGAAGCACAGGGCGCTCAGGTTTCCTCCATGTGACTCTCAGTGGCACACATGCAGCACTGGAAGAATATTTTGAAATGACTGGAGATGTATATGTGACTCTGTTTCACATGATTAATGACCAGATTCTTTATAATAAGCAAGCTAATTACAGGAGCTATTAAAATTACATGCAGCCAAACCAATTAAGTTGTCTGGCTCTCGGAGAGCGTTTCCTGTGGGGCCATTTAAGGTTCATCAGCAGTTAAGGAGCACAGTTATGTTAAAGGGATATATAGAAAATCCCACTGAACCATAACAGAATGTACAACTATGTAAATGTATATGAATAGGGTTTATTTATTATAGGAATAGATACAGCAGACATGTAGAAAAGACCCAAACAAATACATGCAGACACATTAATACAGGTCCTGTACAGTATAATACATACAGTATATACAATTTCTACAAGACAATATCGCAGTAGTGGTTTTATTGCACATGTGCACGTGGAAGGGCAGGGAGGTCTGGTTTGCCTGGTATGGTTGTTTCGTCTTTTTTTGGTGCTTTTTTGTTTAGTTTTTTGTTTTTTGGTGGGCGGGGGGGCGGGTTGTTGACTGCTGCTATCCCTGCCTCACATTCAATGAAGGCTCATGGAATGGTAGGGAGATGTGCTCTCCCTATCTCAGGTTTTCCACATATGCACGTGGAAGGTCAGGGAGGTCCCAGAACAGAGCCATACCCCCAAATATAACTAAACTTGTGATTACTGAAATTAATTCATTTTGATTATAGCGGTCCTGACTGAAACATGTTTTCTCTCGCGTTTGTGATGCTGACTGCCACACCAGACAAATAAAAAAGGCAAACTCACAATGGCAAAGAGAAAAGAGTCATTCACATTTAGGATTATCTGCATTTAAAAAACAAAATCTAATTTTGATGGAAACTGGAATTTGTGTCTTCTGCAGAGCTGAGAAGCCACTTACACAAAATTGTGCTGTGCAGTTTAGCATTTTAAAGGGGCCACCTTTTCAGCCCGCCTCCACGTATATTTTGTTATCTGGGGTGTCTGCCAGCCCACGGAGAATGAAAAGAAAACAATGAGTCGTTGATTCGTGGTTTGGGTTGATCGTGCAGACGGTCTGTAAACGAGCCATTCCCAGCCCGGGCGTCAAGTGACGTAAGTTGACTCCTGCTACTGGGGCGACCACGCCCCCAACTTGAGCAGCACCTCCCCCCTTGAAGTGCAGAAAAACAGATCGCGACTACGCCATAATTTTCTTCCCGTAAGCGAACGACGACCGCGGGCATGGCCAAGCTAGACTCGCAACCCGGTAGCCAGCGTAGCTCGCGGCTACCGGCAGAGCTCGCCGCTCACGGCTGCTCGCGGCAGAGCTACCGGCTACCGGCCGGCGTAGCTCGCGGCTACCGGCGGAGCTCGCAGCTACCGGCTCGCGTAGCTACCGGCTACCGGCCGGCGTAGCTAACGGCTACCGGCGGAGCTCGCGGCTACCGGCGAAGCTCACGGCTATCGGCCGGCGTAGCTAGACTCGCGGCCGGGATGTCGTTAACGTTCTATCGCCCAGCCCCTTGTGCTCTGTGTGTAATTATGGAGAACGTGTTCGCTGTGCGACTGTTGTCATGGCAGCACAACACCGTAGTTGCGCAGCAGACCCCGGGAGGAGCGCGAAGGGAGGGGGGCGAGCAGGAAAGCGCTGGAATCGACCATAGTCTCACAGGGCTGTTTATACAGAAAGAGGAGGGTGCTGTGTGGCTTGATCCTTGAGGTGTTTTGACATGGAATGGCAAAGACATGTAATTCACACACCTGAAAACCAATGTAACTTGTGTAAAAGGGGCATAATATGGGCCCTTTAAGAGAGCTGCACTGTGACTTGTGTATGCTAACAATTCCAATATATTGGACCGTGGAAAGTATACTGTACAATAATACATCACAAAAAACATTGTAAAACCGCATCGTAGTTTCAGAGGTAGATAACACTTATTGACCAGTTCCAGGATTTAATACCAGGCTGTTTGTCTGATTTATAGTCAGATCAACATGTCACTCTTTACCTCTCTTTTTTATCGGCACTTTTTTATTCTTTGTTGTCAATCTTTTGTTGTCGTTGTTTTCTCACCTGGGGTGTATTCCAGAAAGCAGATTTATCAAACTCTGAACCCCTAAACTTTGAGTTTTCCAACCCTGAGACAGAAAAAAACTCAGAGTTTTCGGTTCCAGAACTGCTGTTCCGTTCCAGTTAAATTATCTCTGAGTACTTTCACTTTGAGTTATGCTCGTGGTCGCCCACAATATGAAAAGCCACCATCAGTGGAGCTCCGATACTACGAGTCACCATGGCAAACCGAGGAGAAAACAAGGTCCTCCTACATCACGCCATTAGAGTTGGAGATACTACTTCGAGGTTAAAATAAGCCCATTCTGAGAAAGCGGTGCATCACAGTTGCAACTGCAAAGGAGAGCAAGTTGGCTTGGGAGGCAATTGTTGCCCGAGGCAATTGTTGCCCGAGTCCAAGCGCAAGACTGAATGAAATAATCAATTGGTTTAAACCTTCATAATATTTTCTTTGTTGGTTTGTTGTGTAACGCTTTGGTGTAATGGTTAGCAATGCTGTCCAGTGCGCGGGGTGGCTGGGGTTTGATTCTTGTTGCTTACGTCTGAAAAACTTGCAGTGATATATAACTCTCTTTAATTTAGGTGCAATCCCACGGGCACAAAATTAACGTGGCTGCAGCTGAAAATGAATTATATGAATATATTGCAGATAGGTAAGACATATGGTTTAATCATATTTCACACAAAGTAAATGGCAGTGGCTATTTCAACTTGTTGTAAAGAAAACTCTTGTTCGCAAAAAAGGGCAATGCAAAGAATTTGCCCTGGTCGGAGAGAATGGCCACGGTATTAAAATGCTGGAAATAAGGCCCGAGAATATTGTTCATATATGTGATAGATTGTATGAGAAAACGGTAACATTCTTCTAAGTCGTAGTCAGGGAATGGAAGTACAACTATATGGGGCCTCTAAATCCTCTCCCTATGAAAGGCTACTCAAATTAAATGTATCTGTTTCCATATCGATTGGGTTGACAAGGAAGGACATGTTGTTTTTTGACAGCTAGTTCAGGTTAGGAAAAAGGAGGAGATACTCAGTGTTTGTTAAAGAAAGCCTGCCAGCGAGCAAGTTATGCCCAGTTCACACTACACGATTTTAAGCCAGATTTTCCACTCACCGACAAATCCTGGAGTTGCATCTAGGGATGGGACGATACCACTTTTTCGTGTCTGTTCCGATACCGATCCGGCAACCTTGAGTATCTGCAGATACCGATCCGATACTAATCTGATACAATCTCCCCCCCCCCATAAAATATTAATAATGCATTGTTCAGGATGCACTGTGATTAACCTAACCATCTAAAACCTCATACTCAACTGTAAGACAAATAATCAACTCCCCTAAAGGAAGACGTACATAGCCAGTAACATGACTGTGATATGGAATACTGCTGTTTTATTTCTCACAGAACTTTTGGCAGGCTGATTTCTGGTCAGCAACGTTCAAACGAGCAAAAAAACAAATTGAACTGTAAACTGTTAATTAAATGATAATAAAGTAACATAAAAATATGATGCCGGAATGTCATTCAAGGCTAAGTAGATATGGAAATAGCCATTTATTTGGTATTTTTACTGTAATGTCGGATTTTACTCTTCCGATATCCGATCCAGTCATTTTAACCAATATTGCCCGATACTGATATGGAATATCGGATCGGGCCATCCCTAGTTTCAGCAAATCGGAGGAAAAGGCCTCGCCGATGTCTGCCAGATATACCGTGTTGTGACAAGCAGTGAGCGCATCAACCTGAAAACCGGGGAACTGTAGGAACTGTAGCACAACAATACACTTCACTAGAGCTGACTTTATTTATTGTGGAACCGCATATTAACGCGTCAAGTTACTTTTCCCCGTCCACACTACACACAGTAGTGTTCGCTCAAACTACTTCCTGCTTTTTACCTTTCAACATAAGAGTATTCTACAATATATGGAACCCAGTTTCTTTTTGACGTCCATCCTGAAAGTGGTTTCGCCTAGTGTTGCGTGTCACTTCTCCCTTGTGTTTATCGTGACAAAACGTCCTTTGGAGACATATCTCCTGGTGAAGGATTGTGTAGTGTGTGACCCCCCGTCGCAGACGAGTCACGTAGTGTGAACAGCACAACGACTGACAGCCTGCGATTACAAGACAGCTCGTTGTGTAGAATGAACGGCACAGCGCAATTATGACTGAATATTGTGTAGTGTGCCCGAGGCATTAGGTCCACAGAGTTACCGTGGTAACTGACCTAAAGTTTAAGTTCACTCACTTTCTGGAACGGAAAACCCACAGTTTCCCTCCACTCAGAGTTTTAGCAAAACCAGCTTTCTGGAATACGCCCCTGCTGTCCATCTCTAGTCTTACACCTGTGTCTGTCCTCTGCGTTTTGTCCCGGTCAGAAGAAAAAAAAGAAGGGAGGGTGTGAAAGAGCGGCTGTGTGAAGATAAAGCTATTTGGTACTGTCACAAGTCTCCCATTGAGGACGGATGGGGGTAGCTGAACAAGCGTGGGGAGCGACGGAGGAATGGAAAGGTCCATCCATCACGACTACACAGGGCTGACACAACAAAAGATCGAGTGCTGGCATAGGCCTCTCGGCTGCGAGGGGCCGGGGAACTCGAAACAATATTTTTTGGCGCCTGTCAGGCTGTCCAATAAAGGAGGCCGATATATGAACTATCTAGCACTGATGTAATGCGCCTCATAAATCTGCTTTAATTACTCGGCATGGGGACAGCCAGTGGGAGCCCGCGCCTGGATTTATGGCGTCTCCGCTTGGCGTCTTAACGACTCTGTGCTTTTAATATCATTACCCTGTAATTTATTATGCTGCCAGGGTGCACACCCAAACCTTCGGCATAACTTTTGTTTATTTATGCCCGTTTAAAGGCCACTTCAGTGACACAGGCATTTAGCACATTTCAGTTGGGCTTTAATCATTTGTCCTAATGAGGCCATTATGCAGCGGTGTCCTCTGGCTGGCTCTGAGTGTGGCTTGATGATTCAGGCCAAGCCCTGGGAAGCCAGTGAGGTGGCAAAACACAGTTTGCTGGGTCATGGTCCTTTGTGTGCTCCTCCTGCTCCAGATCCAGTGCCACTCACTGGGAGGCCAGAGTCTGAATGGCAGCATTTAGTTCTGGGAGTTTTCAACGGGCAAGAAAATGTCGATTCTCTTCCTTTGTCTTTCTTTTCCTGTTGAAGGATTGTGAAAAGCCATCACCGTTCCTCTTGCTTGTCCTTTCCAGTTCCTACTATTCATCTCCTGTTATCGGTCCACGTCTCCTTTTCTCCACTCATACAGTTTGCAGCCTTCCTTCCCTCAATTTATCCTTTTCTACTTCTCACTTGTTTGACTGCTAAAGAGAATGAACAGAGGAAGAAGGAGGAGGAGAGAGACAAGGGTGGGGGGAAATGAAAAATTAGTGTGGGGCGAGGACAGGCTCTGCATTTCTGCTGCCATGTCATGCTAATGGTTTCCAGATCAGGCTCCATATTACACCCAGGCGATAGCCCGTCTCACCCGTCTCCCTAATGCTAAATGCTAAATGCCTGCGCAGCCGCCAGTGACAGTGACATATTAGCTTTGCGTCCCTCTGCAATCTGATACCTCTGAGTTTGCCACCATACTAAAGATTTGATTAATGTTGTTCCATTTGGTGCCTGTAATTGGCTGAGACCGGAGCACAGAATAATCAGCCGTTCCTATCCAGAGCAGCGAGCCTGTAGAGAGGGAGGGAGAGAAAAGAGGGCAGCGACGCAAACGAGCAAAACCAGTTAATTAAGCCTGCAGCGCCGTGGCGACAGTTACTGATGAGACCTACGACAATCCGCCCCTTCTCCTCTTCACTTCCTCTTCCTGCTGCTGCTCCTCTCATTTCCTCTTCTTAAACGCCCACCACCAATGTGGAGCAAGGTGGTGCTGAGATTCACAGACAACTTGTTCATTTTGAGTGTTTCTGTTGGACAGTGGGGATTATTCAGGTTTAATAATATGCCATATGCAAGTATACGGCCAAAATATCCCTGGTTCAACTCTGGTTCATGGCTCTGCTTAGAATCTTTTTTTTTTGTGTTTCTCTACTTCACTATTTAAAATAAAAGGATAGGTTTGGATTTTTTCAAATCTTTTTTATATATATATATTTCTAACATGCATGCTGTCACTGTAATCATTCCCCCTCTCTTTGCTGTGATTGAAATACATATGTGTATACTGTATATGTATACAAAGCACACGGTCAGCTAGAACGCCTGCAAACTTTAATTGGAGATGAACCATGTTACCGTCTCGTAGCCTTCTTACTGAGGAACGCTACAGTGTGTTGCATATTCGTTTAAAAAAAAGATATTTTGAAAAAATACACAATTCAAATTGTGTCTATTATTTTCATTTAGCCATACTTCTAACCATTTTGTAAAAGCAATAGCTCACTTCAGTCATGATATATGCTCATTATGACATTATACCACAGTTAAGGGGGGTTGTTCGACCCATCACGTGTATATATATATATATATATATATATATATATATATACACACATATATATATATATATATATACATAAGTATATATGTAGCAACTGTACATTATTATCTTGAGTTCATTATAAGCTCCTATTATTACATATTTCAAAACAGATTTATTCAGTAATGCTGAGAAAATTAAAAAAATTATGTATTATCCTAACACATGCATGTGACTCTTAGATGCTTATTCTGTGTATACATTTAATTAATAGTTCTAAATTTGTCTTATTGCCATTACACTTGTAATCTAATTACAGCTTCTTCCTTTTTCTTTTTTCCATTGCATAAAGCAAGGTGTTGTAATTGCTTTTGCAAAGCAACCAGCATGGATTTTGAACACTTCAAAGAAAATATGAAAGCATTGTGATACATCTAGTAATAATTTGACATTTCTTTTTAGTTGCAGCTATAGTTCAACATAATAGACACAACAATCACTAAACTTTTCTGAAACCCAGGAATGTGGAAAAAAAAAATACACTGTTCTTGGCCTCGGGAAAATAATTGCAAATCAGTCGTTACATTGTGTGCATGACAGCTTATTTAGCTGATGGCTGTCACTGAACTGTAAAACAGCAATTAAATGAGTGTGGAATTCATCATGTTCATGAAGCAGTTTTGTCTCCTGGCATCGTGCTCAGACACAACAATACCTTCCCTGACAGACAATCAATCACATCCAGTAAGACAGTAACACAGGTACTTTTTTTTATAGTTAACAGTGTTAACAGTAACATTATTTCAGTGGCATTCCATCAGGGCAAGCACGGTAAGCAGCGCAAGAAAATAATACGATTATATCCAATACATCTGATCTCAGTTTTCTGTCCGATTAAGGATCTGATGTTGCCTGTTTGCATTTATTTTGTAATTTATTGACCACTTGTGGTGGCAGCAGCTGCTGCTTGTAAAAGCTAGCTTGACCGCCAGTCGATATGTTCCTCGGGATCTTTGTCATTATCGTGGGTCTGACTGACTTGAGCTTGTCAAGCGGTGGGGGGAACAGTATGTTTTGGACGCCTGTGCATTGAGTATAAAACCTACAAAATAAATGGTATTGAAGCAATTTCTGATTCATTCTTCTTACATATACTTTGCTACAGTCAAAGTTAAATGTGTTTTTCTTAATCTATAATAAAATACTGCTTCATGTGAAAAACTTTAAAGCGTGTTTTTATGTCAGTGTGTTGTGACAGACAACGCTTTCTGAGTGAGAATTGTTGCCAGTGTTCTGGTCGAACAAGCCTATTTTGACACATGTACGGAGTGTGTTGGCTATTTGAGTGAGTTTTGGAGGTGAGTCTTTAGCAGCTAAAAAGCCAGATATTTCTCTCAGGAGTTGGTGGAGACCAAAAATGGAGCTAAAATAAGTGTGCGCTTGCATTAATCAGGTCAAAAAAAACACAATTCGAACTAAATGTTTACGTTATTCTGTATGTATGTGTGGGTGTGTGTGTGTGTGTGTGTAAGTAAGTAATGGTTTGCTAACAGGTTCACTGTTCTCCTGTGTAAAAGGTGTAGAGTGTTGTGTTTACGGCTGGTTTTCTACTGATTTTAGAAAATGTTGTTTTATCCAGATATCACACAACAAACAAAAATAATAATGGATAACTGCTCAGTCAAAAGTATCACTCAAAGTGCAACATGTGATGTTGTTCTTGCTGTGTGACTACAAACTTCAGCTGTGTACCTATTCCATACTCCAGGATTTGAATGTGCGATATGTTGGTGGCCTTTCCGTGAAGAGTACTCGCCTTTTGAGCTCGGTGTAGAATAGATTGTGCAACATTGAGAAAGTGTTCCTACTGTTTTGTGTTGTTGCTTGACTCCATGGTGAATTCACAACATGGAGCTCCGGCAGGGTGCTCTTTGTGTAGACCAGCCTGCTGGGGCTCTTTCGACCAAATATGGCTGCTTCCTCAAGTCTGCTGTTATTGAGACGCTGTATCTTTGGATTTGTGTGTGTGCGTGCGTGCGTGCCTGCATGTGTGTGCGTGCGCATGTTGAGAGAGTGGGGGTGTGAGAATAGGGGTGATGACAGCAGATGAGTGCTGTGTTTGAAAAGAGCTTTGGCCTTTGCTGTTTGGTCTACAAGACAGTTCTGTGTGAGTGTGTGTGTGTGTGTGTGTGTGTGTGTGTGTGTTATCAGTCCAGAGCTGCCACCCAGAAGACTAATGACAAGACAAACAGCAGGTTAATTCAATCTCTCTCAGTACCTGTATGTTTGTATGTTGAAAGCTTTCTCCCTCTCTGAGTTCACTGACAGTTGTGACATTACTGAACAGCAGGGCCAACAGTGCTTCCTTCAGTGTGTGTGTGTGTGTGTGTGTGTGTGTGTGTGTGTGTGTGTGTGTGTGTGTGTGTGTGTGTGTGTGATGATAGCAAACAGAGAAAAACAGCATGTGCAGCCTGTGATGGCCTGGGTGAGGAGGACAAGGGGAGGAGAGAAGTGATTCATATGTCAGGAGAAGGAGGAGGAGTAAGAAGGAGAAGAAGGGCGGACTCATTGACTTCTTGAACCGACGCTGACCTTAAAATAACCTCTCTAATCTCTCTCTGACCCTGCATTGAGCAGGCCTAAGAGCGGACTAGAGGGACTTATAAAAGAATAAAAAAGGGTTTATTCTGACATTTGAACGTTATTTGTATTTTTTTTTCCTCCTTCAGTGGACACTTATCAGATGATGAGAAAACTTTTCTGTTGGTGCATGTCAGAAATAAACAAATTCAACAAATTTATACAAAAGTGTAATTTCATAATAAAACACATATTTACCAGATGCTTTTATCCAAACGACTTACAAATCAGGATAAACTCAGGCTACAGTGCAATGGAAAATAAGTGATAAATACACAGGATTACTAGAAAAACAAAACAATGCTGGACATACAAGACCAGCGAAAGTAGATGAAAAAAAAAGTTTTGAAAACAGAATATTTTCTATTACATGCCTTTGATCAATTGAGTAAGTCATTGACTGACAGTTTTGATGGGCCCTCCACAAAACCTGGAGTTTTCTCTAAGAAATGTCACCCTGTTTAACATCTGGTTCAGTGCCAATGTACTTTACCAAGGCTCCTGACATAAACTAAGTGGGGGTGGGGGTTTCTCCCTATTTGAAAGCTAACAGACAAATTTGGCTCAATTTCGAAAGGTTCTCAGCGTCCCATCCACTTATAAAAGGATCATTTATTGTCCAAGTGCACCCCCTTTAAGCAGAGCTGAAGGAGGCAAATGGCAAACATTGACATGAATCTTTAGGGATTTTTGCAATTGCAAATTGCAGCTCTCTGGCTTTGGCTCCGTCTCATCCAGTCTCTTCTCCACAATCTTCTGAGAATCAACACAAAATGTTCAGAAAACAAACCCTCGTGTCTCATACAGTAGCAGACACGCAAAGGGTCAAACTCCTCAACGCTCCAATTCTGGGATTCAAATAGGGATGACAGTCCAATTTCTTTAGAAGTCGCTTGTCACAGTGGTAAAGTTGGAGTTTCCTTTACTGTACTCCTAAAATGGCCCATCCATGATACTGCCGTACTTATTCTTCATAGAGTTGGACTGTAGTGTCTTTTGGTTTCACTGGGAAATGATAAGTAATTTGTTAGGCTGTGTTCAGGCCTACATGTAAAATTGAGGATTCAAGCGGATACACATGACAATGCTACTGAGGTGACAAACTGGAAATGTGTGACTAACTACATACAGTTATCATCTTTACAGTTGCTGCACAGGTTGTTTGGTGCACAACCTACTGTTTTCACTAACAGAAAGGCAGCTTTGCTTTACAAGCAAAAAGCACCAGCAGGAACACAAAGTTACCGGCAGTGAACGTAACAAAGCAGTTGTCAGATAGCCAGAAACACCAAATCTATTTAATTTCTAATCCATATCTGCTGGATGAGTTAATTAGCAAATATTTACTTAAAAGCTAACAACCATATTAGCTTGTCAAGATAATATGTCAGTGTTTGTTACAATTTGTTTTCCTGTGGGCACAAATATTTGTTGAAATAAAACTTGTTTAGCAGCTCCTCCAAATGCCTCAAAATCAAACCTGTACACCAAAAAAACCCACGGTCACACTAATACTAATAGATCAAGAAACACTGGCGTGTATCAGAGGTTACATAATGATTCACAAGCGGGGCATTTAAACAAAGAAACTAGCCAACTTGCTTCCAGCAATGGCAAACATCTGGTGAAGCAAAAAGTTATCTTCGTCACTGGGCCATTCTCCTCTCGGTCTTTTCGTGGGGACATTGGTTGGTCAGGCTCCGCCTACACGGTATTGTTCCCATGAAGCACATCATGTCAGAAGCAGTTCTCGGTGCCCAGGAGGTTTTCACACTGAAGCTTGGACTTATTGCAGCTGATTTATGAGTCTGGAGCTGCCGAGAGACAGACAGAGAGAAAGGAAGCAAGTACGGGAGACAAACGGAGAGACAGTGTGGATGAATAGACCTTGATCACTTGTCTCCTTGCCTTCCTGCCAGTCTGCCTGCTGGGCTGTGGCTCTGCGGTGTGTCGACCCCCCTGTAATTACACTTTACGACTTGCTCCACAGTAAATGCTACATAAATCTTGTGATGCCCCTTACAACCCCCCCCCCCCCACACACACACACATACACCATATCATGCAAACATCGTAATCCCTGCCCGCAATTTCCTCCCTTTATTGGCAGTCACTTCTGATTTAATGGTGCTTTGATGATTGCACTGTAAAATGCTACATGGGGTGAGATCTGTCCAGATTGCATGGTGGCAGTGTGTGTGTGTGTGTGTGTGTGTGTGTGTGTGTGTGGTGTGTGTACCTGTCACCTTGCACTGTCAGTGTGTTTGTTGACAGATTCCAGGCCTTACTAGTTTTGGGTTTTCACCGGTCAATGGAGGCCTGTGCAGCCCAGGGAAGCCTGTATAGCCATGTTGTTTTTCTGTTTTAAATCACTGCAAACACCCATCCCCTGTTGGCTCGCTGGCACCAATAAAACATAAAAGAATCTTTACTTTCAAAGACGAACTGTTTTATACCCGATAATCTCTCAAGAGTTATGTGGGGTTACACAAGGTAAGGGCGCATTACATTGTACATTCCCCAGGCCTCTGGAAGCATGGGTGGGGCCTTCGGCAGTTTTGGAGTCATTGGAGATATAAAAGTCATCTAATAGTGTTTCGGGTTAGGGAGACGGCACGAATGATCATGGTCCAAAAACATTTGACTGGTTCCAGGCTAAAAATTGAACCTCATCCCAAGGTTGTTTTGCGAACACGAGCCTGTCCTGCTGCGAACAATTTTACTTTAGGGTGCATCCATACCTAACCTGAATGGTTTGGTTAAAACAAACCCTGGTGCATTTGCCCAGTAAGTACTCTTTGTTTGGGTCAAGTGAACCATGTCGTTGATGTGGCTTTTTATGCAGACACGTAATGTGCAACATTGCTAGAAATAAATCAGATAGGGTCAAGAAAGATGAGTGGTCAGACGAGCAAACTCCCAGGTACGCCAAAATAAAAATGTCACAACTTTTTGGAATGACAACCAAAACTAAGGAAATAATGGGTTTTTTTCAAATTGCCCAAGGCCTAGTGTAAGTTCACCACAGAGAAACTAGAGAAGAGTCAAGGCAACAACAATAAAATGACAACAATCTCGATCGAACAATCGACATTGAGTGCTAATATTGGAGGAGTTAAAATGGATTGCAGCTGGCAGATGGCAAAAAGGAAAGAGCCAAACTAAGAACTTGACATAGAACACCAACAATGAGCTTGTGGTTGTATGCTGTATAATCGGACGATGTAGGAAATCTAAATACAGGCTGCAGCTAGAGGAGATTAATGGTAGGAATATTATTAAGTTAGCCGAGTGCATGAGAGGCAAAGGAGCGTGCAGAGCCACCTGTCATTACCTGTGTGTTTGTGTGCGTCCTCCAGCCTGGCTTCTTCTGTCACACCTCTGTCATCGTTCATCATGGGCAGCTGGGTCATGGGGTCACAGAGAGGAGTGTGTGTTTGTGTGTGTATGTGTGTGTGTGTGTGGGGGGGAGGGGGGGGTGGTCTTCTAAACTTGTTAATAAACAATGGTAATTATCAGAAAGCCAAAACACCATTTTAGATTGGAGGCCACACATGGAATCATATGCTCTACTGTATACTGTATATTAAGATGCAGACTAAGGCTTATACTCTAATCTACTTCATCAGGACTGTGTCACGATGGTTTGATCATAATTGATTGACAGATGTCAAATAACCCGACAGCATGTCATCAGATTTAGCTAAATCTACTGTAAAGCTGTTTTCAGACATGAACTCGAGGAAAGATCCGCAAAAATTGCCTCTGGAGATTTTCCGGGACTCTGTGTTTTCTGTTCACATATAACGAACGCAGCGGGACATTTTCCAAGTCAGACTCGTTTTTTCCAATGCACGGAAACAGTGTTTTTGTTCACACTCATCATCTCATAGAATTCTACAGAGATTCTCCTTCTGTATTCTCACATGGGCTCAGTCGCACATTCTCCGACAATTTTACGAGGGGGCTGGAAGGAAAAGTTCTGGACAATGTCCAGGCAACATTTGCGTTCTCTTATATAGCCCCTTCTAAAAAGTTCAGGAAAATGTCTGGACATTTGATATCACCCCTTTCCAGCAGAGCACTGGTCACTTTATATCAGTGAAAAAAGGACAGAGAGAGACACACATACAGGCACCTCTCCTGTAGAATAAACACAACTGTCCTCTGGCAGAAAACTTGATGTTAGACCTCATAGTAGAATACTTCAATAGAAGTATCTTGAAAGTATGGTGTGTGAGTGCATAAAGAACAAACCGTAAATCAAATCCAACTGTCAATTTTCCAATGCAATGCTTGTAGCCAGGGCCACAAAATGTTCACTCTCTGACTCATGTGAGTACACTGTATCATATACAAACTTTAAGATTAAGAAAAAAAAGCTGAACCATTCAATATTTTTGTATCAAATGATGAATTGTAATGTCAAAGGTATCATTTGTCGGGATGAACCCACACCTACTGAACATTTGATGATTCCAAGGTTGCTGTTTTGGTTAATTCTCAACATTCTTATAAGTGTTGTTTCCTATCACGGCTTACTGTGTTTTTTCTTACAGCAAAAAGTTGAAGCACCTTTCAAATTTATAAAACAAATATATTTCCCTAGCCTGGGACCCAGACGAATTTCTTGGAGCCCATTGGCAAGTGAGAACTTGCCGGTCCAATTACAACCGATTATCTGACAATGGGCGGGGTTTATAGTGTGACACGGAGAGAAGCGACTTTTGTATGAAAGGGGCATTTGACAAAGTACCGGATATATTCAAAATTCTCCCACAAAAAAGGACAACGCTCGCTCAAAGGCATCGTGGAATCATCCTCACAGGCATCTCCCCTCTGCACGCTCTAGTCTGTTGATATTTTTCGCGTCGCTCAAAAGACGTCACATGATTCGTTGCGCACACTGGTTGAAGGTCTATCCAATTGCGTCCGGAGGCTTTTTGGTGTGAGTCTGTTGGTAGCACCTCTTAGAAATTGAAAATTAACTGCATTACGCAAGGCTTACATTTTCCCACATCTGTATCCAAACACTTGCATACATGTTGATTCTAAACAGTCATGAGGGAGTCTGTCTTTCCTGGTAACATATCTGCTGCAAACTATAATGAGAGGCTGCAATCTTAGTACTGTTTATTGAGTCATTACATTCATTGGATGCAGAAAAGCCTTGATGGGCAGTAGTTTTTTGTGAAACACAGCATATACATGAGAAGAATTATTCCTTTAAGTAGGTTAATAACTTGTTTCATATAAAAAAAGGTTTGTGTTTGGCATACGATGCATCGTAATGTTTTAAGCCATTTAAGCGTTGCCCATAACAGAAAACCATCAACACAAGTGAAAGTATGTGGACGCCATCTTCATTCTCAGATCAGTTAAGAGAATCCAGGCTGCTCTAAAGCCGCTCTGCTGTCCCGAGGTGTAATGTGTGTGTTGTAAACACCAGCATGCCACCATATTGTCTGCCAGCAGATGATATTTTACCATGTTAGCACACCATCTGTTTACCCTCATAAGCATTCATTACACGTAAATGAGTACACACAGCAGGCTGCCACATCAGATAGTGGTGGCACACACTCACATACCAACTCAGACTGACAGACACAGCCCGATGAGGATACACACAGACACTAACATGCATAGTATATGAACAATATTCTATACAAACATATATGCTGACATAAGCAAATACCCATTGGGATATGCACGCATTGCATGTGTGGAATTATGCATACTCTACAGACTCATACTGTATTTCTCTCTCTCACACATACTCCCTCCCTCTGTCTCTCTGTCTCTCTCTCTCTCTCTCTCTCTCTCTCTCTCTCTCTCTCTCTCTCAGTCTCGCTCTCATTAACACACACTAATACACTCCTACAAACAACCAGCTGCATTTGGCATCGTAGCCTCAGGTCTACCTTCGTCTTTTCTGAAAATTTTCCACAGAAAGAAATTACCAGGAGCCAACCATCGCCACAGCATGTTCCAGATATTTTCAGGAGATCATGTCTGATAACAGCTATAGTATGGCACTTACCTTAAAATAACATGTTGTGCAAATGATTGAAACCGACACTAACCCCAGGAACAGGGGTTTCATTTTTTTTTTCATTAGGTGTTTAGACGAACCTCTCTTACACTTAACCAAACATTAACTGTTAGGGTGGAAAGTCCAGAAATGTTCCCACGGAGGTGTTCAATGTGCCTAGATGTTAAAAACACATTCTTTTGCATGTCATCCCTCTCCAATGTAATAAACAAAACAATGACACCCATCCATCTGACAATATCTTTTCTAAATTTGTCACATTGACACTGAAAAAAACTCACTGTTTTGAATAAAAGTGTGAGTTGTGGTTGACAGTTTCAAAAAGCTACTAAGTGGTCCTACTAAGTGGCTAGGTTTATATTTATTATGAAGTCTGTTTTAAATAATAGCCAGGTGCCCACATGAACAGTAAAACTATTCCTCCTCTTCATACCGGCCCTGTTCGAAAGTGTGTGCTGTGGATCCAAAGGTGTGGCAACAATCGCTCCGGGGTGTCGGATCAGGACACTAAAGTTGTGTTCAGGTGAGAGTGCAGACGAAAGATGGAGATCGCAGAAGTGAGTATACCTTTTACAATGTAACAATTATCGAGAAGAGGAATGAACGTTCATGAACACATAAATCTGACTAGTAAAATGCGTACAGCTGTAGTCAGCAGTTCACTGTCTTATAACTCACAAATAGTATTACATTTAAAGAACAGATCAGGGTGCATTTTTTTTACAGGCCCTAAGAAATGATTGCCAAAACTATGAAATTAAGACCTTGCTTGTAAATAATATGTTAAATAAATTGACATTTCTGTGCCTGAATCCTTGTTCCGGTCGTTTCCCAGAGCTGAATATTTTGCCTCAGACTGAGCTGGTGACAGACAGACAGGCTTATTCTACAGGACATGGATCACTTAGTCCCCGTTTAGTGTGAGATTATTTACCCATATCGGTTATGTTCCCAGCTGTCACGGACAACATTTATAGTAGCAGGTAAACACTTGGTCTAAGTTCGTTTGCAGCTAAATGCAAAATGGCATGGATAGAGAAGGAAGGACAAGGAAGGAGAAGGAAGAATGAGAGGGGGGAAGAAAAAGGGACAGAGGGTTGAGGAGGTTTGGGGGGGAGGGGTGAAGGAGGGAGAGGGGGGAGTTGTGGCTGGCCTGAAAGAGGTTCATTCATCCTCCATGCTAGAGCAGACAGAGAGCTGGCACTGAGGGACCCAGTCTATAAATCAGAGACCATCACACCCTGCTGACACACACACACACACACACACACAGAGAGGAGCACACACAGGCACGTGTGTGCCTGCAAACACACATACAGTGCAGTATGAACACGCGCAGATTGTTTATGGACACACACACACATAGTACACACACAGAGAGACACAGGCATATCTGTACAGAGCACGGCACATACGTTCTCTCTCACATAGACGCACACACACACACTCTTGCACGAATTCCTCTATCTGAAGTGCTGCAGTGACACACACATTTTGTCTTCCCGTTAACTGCTCCTGCTGCAATGTCTGTGTATATTTTTGATGAATTCTACATTCCTATGTCTCCTAAACTAAATATGAATACAAATTGGTTACTTCAGTTTCTTACTCTGGTTTCTTTTTCCTTGCTCACACAAACTGCTTCCTTATCATCTTACAAAACCCATCCTGCCCCCCCCTCCATCCTTCACTGCTTGTTACTCCTCTCTTTCTTTTACATCCTTTGTTTTGGTCTCTGGGTTTAATAGTGGATGCACTCTAGCAGGCTAATGATCGCCCTGGCCGAAGGTTATTGATCACGCCCATGATTGATCTGAGGATCCCTCTGATTATTGGGTCATTAATCAGGCCTAGATTACCCTATCAATGGAGCTGCCACTGACTGGCCCAGTCGGGAGATGGATGAGCAGAGGAGAGGAGAGGAGAGGAGAGATCTTGCAAGGTAAGGTAAAAGAAAGGAAATTTGGGAAAAGAGAGCAGACAAGATCAGATAGGGGAAGGAAGGTGTTAGAAAAGCTCAGAGGGGAGGGGTGCAATTTAGATTCTGTGGTAGCTTCTACAACAGTGATAAGGTATAGGAGACTTGGTAGGAATATCTAAAAGCTGACACTGACTTTCACAGTCGTACACACATTCATGCTGTTCAGTCGTCTGTCGGTTGGTACTGGCCCTGCAGCTCTCATCAGGAAAACATTTAGCTGGCTTTTTATCCACATGGATACTCTGTAAATTCACAAACAAGTTCCGCTGGATGACACGTTTGTCACTAGGGCAGTATACTGAGCACATTGCTTACAGCAACCTTCAAGCATTGTCAGTTAATCTAATACCGTATACCGTCAAAAATATAATTACATGACAAAAATGTACTTATCAATATTAATGATATACATATATATTATTGTATTACACAGATGAGACTTGTTGGGCTGCATGTTCAGATACAGACCTGCCAACATGTTTAGTTTGAATACCAGCCCTACCCATAAATGAGTCTCCAGCCTCAGTTCTTTCTGCACTTTGGAACAGTTTGGTCAAAACATTCTTAACTTATGGTCCACTTATTTACTTTATTTGAGATTTCATCTGCATCTCATGGTCTTCCTCGGCATATAGAGTGTTAAAGGGACACAGCTCATTTGTTATTGTGTGCCCATATTATGGAACATCAATCTCGTGATTATGGCTGGTCGTATTAGGAAGCAATTTAAACTCTTGGATTAAAAGTCTGGCACCACACACTCCCTTTTATCATTATTATCATATGGAAATATTAAAATAATGATAATCATAAAAAGTATTGCACATTTATAAACAGAGTTACAGAATAATTTAAGTCCTAACAATTTCTGACTATCAATTTAATTGACTATGAGACTTGTGCCTATACAATTGAAGTTCATTGAATCTCAGTCAATAGAATTAAGTTTGTGATCTTGGTAATTAACCTTTAAGAGAAGTTTGTTTATAGCCCAAAGGTCACCGCTCTAAATCCCCAGAGTAGTTTGACAGGATGAAATTGAAGAATTGCTTTATGCTGAATTTGAATCACCTAATTCCCAATATTAGCTATCAAAGCCAACAGGGTCTCTACAACTTAGTGGTGTAACTATAGGCAGCACATTTTTATCACTTTTCTGAAACAAAGTAGAAACACATGACTTGTGTTCCATTTCATAAGAGTAATGGGAAGAATTTGTCTTTTGGTCCATCTTACAGCAAGGACCCATTGTTTGTTCATCCATATGTGTATTAAAAGCGGTTACATACCATGCAAGCACACACATACCCACATACAGTTAGGACCCCAAGCCTTGGCTTCCTCACTCCCCCATGACTGTACCATGGGAAAGTGTGTGCCTGGCTCCAGCAGTGGTAAACCAGCTGAATGTGAGACTGTGTTATTATGCACAGTCCACATATCTGTGGTGACCTATAGATCATCATCTGTGTGACAGTCAGATAGTTTCTCTCTGCACTGTCACTCTCTCAGTCAGTCCATTCCTACAGTAAGCAGAAACTCTTACAGGATTCAACCCAGGGTCTATCGCTGGGAATATTGAGGGGATACTCCGATGAATTTGGTCAGGGACCATAAACACCAAAATCAGGCATGTGTCCCTCATAAATCTTTTTCTCTGCTGCTCCATTCTGTTTACCATTTACTACCATTGCTGCACTGATGTCTGAAAATGAGAATGCAATCATGAATCTCTCTGGCAAGTTTTGTTAAGGACCAGTAAAATTTACAATCCATTACAATCCATTATGTCAAAATTAGGAGTTGGTTTGTTCTGAGAGTGGTGTTAATTTTTCAGTTGGTCATCATTAAATCAGTGCATAAAAAAAGGTCATACCAATTTAATAATCAAAGGGAGTATAACGTCAAACCTCGAAAAACTTGACAATGTAGGAAACTTTATAGAGCTCAACAGTGAGGTTCCGGAAGTGAAAATCCAATTCATATTCTCCATCAACATTTTGATTATTAGACATAACGTAACCATCCAAGGTAGACCACGAGCTACAAGATCGTGAAACGATGGCATATGCACCTGTAGAAGCCACAATTCCGCATGATATCAACCTTGTTTTAAGAAACACATGTTTTGTTTCGCAATGTAGTTGAGAATGTGTTCTTATCTGTTCATATTTCCCATCTTCTCAGTGGATGATTAAATCCAATACCTATTGCATGTCATGTTTTTGTTTTTTTCGCTCTAAGCCTGTTACCCATATGCTCTTATCTATAGACCAATTTTTCCACCTAAGCTAAGCATAAATACTATTTGGTGATATTTTTTATATATTTTACATTTGCAAAATAAAAATGCTGTTGAAACAGGTGAATGAAATATATGAATATCAGTAATGTCAAAACAGCTTATTGTTGTTACACTTGAGGTGAGATTTGCGTTTGATTTATGGTAAAAATGGTTTGATTTTGGAAGATGTTCAAATTATAACTTTCACTCAAATGACAAATCTGTTGCAGTCTACCAATAATTTTGTGGATGGAGTGTGAATTAAAATAAACTAACGATCCCAATAAAGAATGAGAAGACTTAACTAATTTGGTTGTTGATTGCACAAACCATGTCAAACTCTATCAATGGCTCTAGATGTTACTAATTGGGCAGCCAGCAAAGCTTTGCCCGGAGAAAGGAACAAAAGTAGTTTTCTCAGGAGTGAGTATTGATAGGGTTGTGTGTAATGGTCCCTTTTGTGTCTGATCCATGGTTGACTCATTGTGGTCCCAGTCCCCCACTGAGAGACAGACAGATATAGGACCCATTATGGATGAATGCATGGCTATGATCGATGACCTGGGAGACTGAACACAGATCAGCCATCGATACATGTTACTGTGTATAGACATGCATGTTCACACACACATGCACTCACACACACACTTTCATTCATCATTAATTACAAAGCAGAGACAAATCCCAGGTTGAGAAAGGGAGATACTGATCCAAGACCGTGGCTCTTTGTGTCTGCAGGATAGTGTAAAGAAAATAAATTACAGTGTGGAGCCGGAGACTTAAGGAAAGCTATGTCCATCTTATTCATCCCTTCCACTTTCCTACTTCAGCTGAGTGTGTTAATATGCAACCATCACTGATATAACCTCATAACCCAGTTAACTTCACAATCAGGATGCACTATATCCAGGCATTGTCATATCACACTCACAGATAACACTGCACACGTTTACAGGATGTTCTGAACATCATAATTTTGACAGACCACAAAGACACACTAACAGGGATGAGGTACTTACAACAAAACCTTTGCGTAAGTGGCAGTGAGAACACTGGAAGCCGCTGACCCAGGTGCTCTAAAGCCAGAAGTGCTTAGGCAATGCATGTTACTGAACATTTGCATTAGTGTTAGCCAGCCACTCGTAATTTCCATTCATAAAATTGGCACAGTCAACAAGGATCTTCCTAGTGTCAACTGGTGCCAGTTGTCCTTTCATTTAATGTTGGTTACTTCTTTTTTCATGCCACTGACCGAACAGTCACAACTGTGCTCAACTCATCCAAGCGCTTTGGGTTCCTGAAAAGCGCTTTATCAATTCAATATATATATATATATATCCAATCAATTACTATGACATTAAAATCAAGTGCATATATCAAGATCATACTCCATAATAGCATTACTTACTTACATCCTCATTACTGTTTTTACCCTGACCAGTGTCAAAGGTGCAAAATCCTCCACCATGCATCGGTATTACAATCAGAGTATGATCTTGATGTGTGAAATTGGTCTTAATGTCGCAGGTTTTAATGTTGGTTTTAATGTCACAGTAACTTGTATGCATGTATTGAAGCAGCCTGCCCACACTTTAGAGTAATTTATTGAGCATCAACAGTTATCCTAACTTTCAGGAGGGAACTTTGTCAGCTGGTTTGGTCCAGACTTCAGTTATGCTTACCAGATTTCGTAAATTTAAGTGAAATGTACCACGAGAGCTTTGAAGGTTTGTAGGGAGGCACTGATGGAGGATTGCTAAACAACCTGATTAAAATAACACATTGTAGGCCTTCTGAATGATTATCCAAATTTGGTGAGATTTCAAGTAAGCCTGGCCCCTCAAAACAGCTTCCTGTTTCACGACCAATAATGCATCGCCATGGCATGGCATTTCTTTCAAAATCAAACAGACACGGAAAGCGCTAGGAGAATATGTCATAGCTAATTGGCGTTTCCCGTTCCCAGTAGATGGTGCAATGACCAAGACTTAGAGTTGTAAAAAGTGAATTTTCAGAAAGATCGGGTGATGTGGGAATGAATTTGTGACCAATAAATTAATTACGGTATACCTCCAAGAGGCTTTTTTAAAGTTTCTGCCCAATAGACAAGTCCCCTGAATTGCATACATCTAGTCCAAAGTTAAAGCAGAGGGATTTGATTTTACAGGGGGGCGCAATCGAGCCATTTTGCCATGCTATGCATGAGACCAATAAAAAATTTCACCAGACCAGACGTGTGCAAATTTTGGGGAATTTTCAAGCATGGCCTCAAAAGTGCATTTCTTTGTTGCTATGATTATATTTTCTCAAATAGCGTAGCTATGAAAACACCCATATAATTTTAATAATGAATTTCACAATAATTCTTTATGGAGATAATAAGAACAACCAGCTCTTATACTGCGAATGCAACCTAGTAAAATTACGTCCAGTGGTTTTAAAACCAGCCAAATTACTTTTGGCTCGAATAACGCTATTCATACACACAATTGTACAACTGTCCAGGTTTCAGTCCCTGCTCTTGGACTCTGCTCACGGACTGCATCAGGATATCAGTCAGCAAACTGTGTGTTGTCTCAGAGTTCAGTTGTCCTTGTAATTGTACATAAAGCTAACTAGTGTGCATGTTAAGTTGTTTGGTTTCCATTTTGCCCTCTAACTTTTGATGAAGTTGTTCGTGTACACAACTTGAAATATGGGGCCAAAAAGTCCACACACTTCTTATACGTATGCCTTTCCAAAAGTTGTTCTCCAACTCTCTCTGTGTGTGTGTGTGTGTGTGTGTGTGCGCACGTGCGTGTGTGTGTGTGCGCGCACAAGGAGACACTCCCAGTACTGCTCACAGAGATTACATTTCAAAAAGATCAAAAATACAGCAGACAGTCCTGCTAGGATAATCAATCATCAAACCCCTAGGTGTGTGTGTGTGCGTGTGTGTGTGTGTGTGTATGTGCGTGTGTGTGAAAAGAGAGAAAGAGAGAAACTGATAGAGACAGGGTAAAATACAGGGAGAGGGAATGACTGTAGCCAAGGAGGGGGAAGGACTGAGAAGGAAACTAAAATACATACATATAGTTGGGAGTGTTGTCTGCGTCTATGTGTCTGCGCTGGGGAATTGGAGTCATAAATCAAACACCCTGTCAAAAGTGGTAGTGGGGTTGTTGGAGAACATGAGGGGGGAGAGTGGTGAGGGGGGGGGGGGGGGACAGAGGCATGGGAAGAGAGAGGGAGAGGGGGAGAGCCTCAGTCATTCACAACTGCATCACACACTGAGCCCAAATGCAATTTCCCGTGAATGTCAGGCAGAGATGCGAGGTGGGGCAGATAAGAAAACTGTGTGTGTGCGTGTGTGTGTGTGTGTGTGTGCATGCGTGCGTGCGTCTCAGTCCCTGTCCTCGACCCCAGGATGCAACACACAGGCCCAAATCTCGTTATGCTGACATGATAGAATTTGCTCTCTGTGCAATCTCATTATCCTTACTGTTAGATAAGGTGCTGTAATTGCTCAAAGCGACAACAGCCATACAGAAATGCCTGTTTGAGTGTGCGTGTGTGTGTTTACACTGGGTGTCAGTCTGTGTTTTTAAGGCCTAAACCAGGCCTATGCCAAGCAGCCATCATCCTGAGTGATGGCAGCCCCATTCAGAGACTTACATCAAGGATGAGACAAATAATGTTTGTGTTGGACTGTTCCACACCGGCAAGGAGCGAGACAGGAAAGCAGCCATTAGCCAGTGAACACACAAAGCAGTCCTCTCCTCGTGTCCACATGTTCAAAGATACCCATGGATGGAATGAAGGCGAGATCAATCGAAAAGCAAGCAAACAAAATAATGCCGCCTCAAGGATAGATGCCCTCTACCTCTATTCTTATTCCATATGTCGCTGATGTTTTGGACCCTTGCAAACAAGAGGAGGATGAGATGTGAGATAGAGCAATCAGTCACTCACTCTTTCCGGCTGTTTTGCCCAAATAAAATGGACCTTAATGGTCCAATCCTTTCATCTGGCACCAGGCTGGAATTTGTCCAGTACTTTGGTCCGTGACAAAACACCTGAAAAAACACATGGAATTTCCCATTAACCTCAGCTGTGTCTTGTGTGCTGTTTGGTAAATGTCAGCATAGCTAACATGCTAAACTTAGATGAACATGGAAACCCTTGGCGGCACGGTGGTGTGGTGGTTAGCACATTCTGGGTTCACAGCAAGAAGGTTCGACATGTCCAGGATGAACCCGCCTCTCGACTAGCAGAAAATAAGCAAAACAGCATAAATGAAGTGTACCGCATATAATACCAAACTGCTTACCAAAGTTACCAACAAACTATATAACTAAGTTTATCACTCCATGACAAAGACGGACTGAAACTGAGCGATGGCCCATGGGAAGTGCAGACATCCCAGATGCTTGTTTTTCCTCAGCAGCATTTATTCAGCTGTAAGTAAAAGCTGCAAATGTATAATTCTGGAAAGAATAGCAGTCCTGTGGTCGACCCTGTCGAAACTGAATAGTATGTGGTGCATGTGCGTGTCTGTATGCATCGGTTCGTACACCCTTTGACCACCCACAATACACCTCATTGGACGTCTCTCTTACTCCTTTTGCCAAAAGCAGCATGGAAAAGCTAGCTTTATGAGCTTGTGGGCAGCAGAGGAGAAGAGGGGAAATGTAGATGATTTGTAGGGTGACCATAATGGAGACAGATGATCCTGCTCTGGGTCTGTCTGCTGTTGAATCAGCGCTGCCACCCAGTAGGGCAGTGTGCACTCCCCGGCCTGGTTCTGTCTCCCTCTTATTTCTGTTTTCATGCTGCTCCTCTTATAGACCTCCACTGCAGCAAAGAACTTACTGAGCATGCTCTTTCTGCCCATAGTGAGTCAGCCATAAAGGAGGCAAACACCACCTTACCCCATCCTTTCTATTTGTGGTCATTTTTTGATGGAAAGTCTGGTAGCAGGTATTTCAGGTAAGTGAACTTTAACCCTGAGCTGGAAAAATATCCTTATCCGGTTCGAGTGTATTTCACAAGTTGCCAAATTCTCCCTTGGTACCTTTACAATTTAAAAGTTGATATTACCCCCAACATAAATTTTATGTCAGTACTGCAGTTTTAACCAAGTGGCAGCCCACCATGACATCACCCGTTGGTTTGTTAGCTTCTGCATTTTGACCCGACATGTTGGATTTTTTGAAACTGGACGTAGAATTGGGGGTGGGTCTGAACACTGCTCACCCACCTACACCTGCAACCTTGAACCGATTGGACGGATCTGCTATCAATCATGCTGTATCCATGCTACGGTTCTTCATCATCTATTTTACTCTGTATGAGACTGCAATTTACTAAATGAACACCATGCTGTATTAAAGAAGACTTGAATCTAGCAATAGACATCATACACTCCTTGGGAAAATGTTAACTGACAATATAAATCAAGTGAGAAGTACAGTTCATTTTCTCACAGACTTCTTTTTTGCAACCAGTGGAGTCGCCCTCTGCTGGTGACTCCAGAAAACACAGTTGTCAGGTCTCCGCATTGGCTTTATTTTCGGGACCCGGTGACTTACGTCATTTTTATATACAGTATATGGTTTAAACCAGCATAGTTTGCTGTTGGTGTGGAGTCTTTGTACATTGTAAGACTCTTTGTATTATAATAGATCCAAAACATATTACATATACAATTATGTGATACACTGTTGGAAATAGATTAGTAAATGATAACTAAGTAATAATAATATGTAAGTAAATAAGTAGCCATCGTAAAGTTACAATTTAATATCCTGAAACTGATAAATAGTATCCCTTTTTTATTTATATCCATAAGTACAATATTGAAGAGACTTCCACATTTACAGAAAGACATTTTATATGTAGCAAATGTTAATTTGAGGATTTATTTTTCCTTATACAATTTCTGCACTCAACATGTGCATTTAGTATTTAGTAAAAACTCAAGACCTAAGATTCTGACATTTTTTTAAACTCAGGATAATAGATAAATAAATGTTTTAATAAATTATCTCATGAAATACAGTTGTGCGAGTTCATGAACACACCACAGCTGACACATCGTCAGTCCAAACATGCTGATCATGCTTATCTTGAACGCAAATTAAATGTTAATTTCTGAAAATGTTTGAATTCAATTCTTCTTTATACACCTTTATAAACCTGAGCTACCAGACTGGTGGAAGACACACTTAATGTATCTGGATGTATGCAATATTTTGCACTTTTTCTGTTCCTTCACATCTACAAATCTGCCAGTCTGAAGCCTGTATAGGGACAATGTGTCTTGCTGACAGACACTGTAATCACCAGGCTACCCTATTATTGTCCAATTTTTTGCATTTTTGAGTTTGTAGATTTGTGGTGAGGCAGAAATTGAGTTGCCCTCTGTGTTCTGTTGTTGTCTTGCCTTCCTCTGTATGTATACCATACAGTTTAATCTCCAGGATACCCAGAAGGGCATTTAGCACCATTATTGGTACTTAAGAGATGCCAACCATTTCTGTAAACAACACCCTCACACCCCATAATAGCAGTAAAGAACACCCTCAGAGCCAAGGACGTTTAAATCAGCCAGAAAAAAGACATCATCATTTATCTTTGAATAAAGATCGATGATAAAATGGCTATTGCCCAAATATAGAAATTAACAGATTGCCCATGTAACCGAGGTTCTCTTTATTTCAGTTTAAGTGAACGCAGCAATAAGTGGAAGTGATCAGCAGTGACTTGTGGTAAAAGAGCATGAGTTTATTGTCTGCAGTGGACTACATTTATGTTTTGACGCTGCCAGCTGTGGACTTCTTGGAAGTGTATGGGAGGGCCAGCTGTGGTCTGTGGCGGAAAGCCACCATCTCCACCAGACAGTGTTGGACTAGTTCTAGTTGATGGAGTTGATTTTAGTGCGACTGCAAAAAATGAAAAACTACATTTCAATCATCTTGGCACATATCTTTAAGTATTCAAAAAGTTTCTTATGTGAAAGTACCAGAGTATTATCAGCATAGTGTACTTACAGATTACTGACGATTGCTTCTAATTATATGAAGTATTTTAATATTCTGTAACATTGTATAGAAAAAAAATTCAATCACTAACAATCATCGCTCGTACTGAAGCCTATTTTTCAAAACTCCTCGTACAGTCTGCATCACCAACATCTGGGCCAAACAATTAATCACACCTCCAAAATGCTCTCAGATCACCAACATGTGTCAACATTGACAAGAATACAGACAAAATTCTCTTTCAGAAAGCAAACACTGTCAGTCATAACACACTGACTTGAAAACACCAAGAACCAACACATTAATGATGAACGTTTATCTTTGAAGTTTTAATGATATGAATATGAATGAATAATTAAATTATTACAATAAAGAATAAGAAAGTCAATTTTTACTTTGATGAGTATTTGTAAGAAGAATACTTCAGAAATATCTTCTATATCCTTGCATATACAAATTTACTTGTGCAAAATGAAAGTTTGAAACAAAAAAAACCCTAAAATTCAAAAAACCAACAACAACATGTATAGTATAATCTCTCATACTGTACAGAATTGTGAGGGTTGTAGTTCTTCCTCTCTCCTGCCTTTAGAGGCCGTCCACACCTGAGTCCCGTTCTGCTAGAGGTTTCTTCCTGTTACTGTAAAAGGGACTTTCTTTTCTCCACGGTCGTCAAGTGCTTGATGATTGTGGGAAATGTTGGATTTCTCTGTAAGATTGTATTCTATTTAGTAGTATTGTAATGTTGTAAAGTCTCCACTTCACTATGTAAAGTGCCTTGAGATAATGTATGTTGTGATATGGCGCTATACAAATAAAATTAAATTGAAAATTGAATTCAATTGCATATGGCCACAAGTTGTCATCAACATCACAGGTCTTGGTCTTCATCTCCTCTGATGCCATTCGCTTTTGTCTGTTTGGTAAAAACACATTTGTAGGCTTTCAGCTGAAATTGCAATCAGCTGTTTGGAACTATTATTATTATTTCATTTCACTGTAAATATTCAGCTGAGATTTTCTATATATTGTAATATGGTTTCCGCAGAAATCACTCTGTTTTGAACAGTGTTGAAAACGGTGTGTCAACATTTGAACAATGTCTGTTGGTGGAGTATGAATGAGACAGGATTTCATGGATTTTGGAGAATGTGGGCATTGAATTCATTTTGTGTGAAAGCAGATGAAAAATGATTCACAGTTTGGGCCACAGAGACTTCTGTTTCACTGACTGTATGAGGAGTTTTAACTATGTGACTCCAGTTTGGACCTTCCTGCATTGGACCTGCACACCACAGACAGTCACCACTGCCACGTCAGAGGCTCAAGAGTCCTGCCCTGGAATCAGGCCAAAGGCTTTTACTCCGAATTAAAGTTGCAACTGAAGGTTTTCCAATCAGAACTATTGATCTGGAATAGAAAGGAAATTCAATTATCAGTGGACAATACATGACATGATTTGTTGTCTTGGTACTGGGGAGGGGAGTGAGGGCCGGGGGGCTCAAGGAGGGACACAGTATTTGGACAGAGTTGAACACCCTCATCCCTGTGACTGACAATTGGACAGGCAGCTGCTGTCCCGCTGCAAGGAGGGGAGAGGCCGCAAGGATGACAAGGGTGTGTGTGTGTGTGTGTGTGTGTGTGTGTGTGTGTGTGTGTGTGTGGGTGCGTGTGAGTGAGTGCGTGCCTGCATGCCTGAGAGAAGTCACGGTGTCGCTGTCATCTCTTTTGTGAGAGTCCTACATTCTGCTGCTCTTTGTCAGTGCCTCTTGCAGCGGGGTGGGTTGACAGGCTGTGAATGGTCGTCCCTGCTGTGCAGTGGCGGCCTGCCGCATGGAGTCAAACCCTCGGCAGCCCCCTTATTAGTGTCAGCGGCCCGCAGACACGAGGGGCCGTCGGCGTGTGCATGAGCAGGAGAGTGCATGAGCGTATTCTTTTTAACCCTTTTTTTTTTATTGCACAACACATTTCGCTCAAACAAATTGAACCTGAGACAGACGGGGTCTGAGGAGGAATGTACGAAGCAGAGTGTGTGTTCGGCAGCCTGTGTGTGTGCGTGTGTTGCCACGTCAAACACCACCCCCGCCTCCTACTCCTCCTCCTCCCTCTCCTTTCAAGTCTGACAGTGATTAATGATCCTTAGCTGTCAGGTACATTACTCACTATGTTCTCTCTCTCTCTCTCTCTCTCTCTCTCTCTCTCTCGCGGTGTAATGAGAAGGACGGCATGGACGCCACTGGACGAGAAAGAGGACCAGAAACAGTACACAAAGATTGAGGGACAGACAGTTATTCTTACTCTCTCTCTCTCAGTCTGGGGGGGGGGGGGGGGGGGGGGCAGGCAACCCGCTGCTGAAAAGAATAATACCACTAATGAAAGGCAAAAAACTGGAACATGAGCCAGAATACATTCACCGGCCCAGAAGAGTGTGTGTGTGTGTGTGTGTGTGTGTGTGAGTGTGTGCGTGTGCGTGTGTGCGTGCGTGGTTGTGGAAGGGTGTGAGTGAGGGTCCGCTCTTCGTGTGTATGCATGTGTTTGCACATGTGTGTATGTGTGTAAGCCATGAATGTGCCTTGCGAAGGCATTTGAAGGAAGCCAGACGCTGGGTGTCAGGCATTGCTCTGTCTTTTCTTCACCCCCCCCCCGCTCCCAGCCCCGATGATTGATGATGGCGAATGAGAAGTTTCCTCTTCTGGACTGCCGACTGCAGCCGGCTGCCGTCAGAAGACTGGCCATCTGCTTTCCATTGCAGGGGCCAGCAGGGGCCCTTGGTTCTGGGCCTGGGTTTTGGCAGCACTGGCAGCACGATGAGGCTACAGAGGCAGCCAGGCCTCGAGGCAGGGTGGGCCAGAGAAGCAATGAGCAATCCTCCGAAACTGAGAAATGAAACACAGGAAATTATGTTTATTTTCAACTGAACAAGAATCGTGCTTAATCAGTCGGGATCAATGTGATGTTGGAAGTTCCTGTAAATGAGAAAAATTCTGTCAAGTCTGAAAAATAGAAATTGAAGCAAATTATCATTTAATCTGATAATAACCCAGCTGGATTCATTTTGTCTGTAAAGTACAATTTCATAGATGTGTTGTAGCCTGCAAAAGCAGAGTCAAAGATGATTTCCTGTATATCTGAGATATCCTTTCATCCGTCCCAGTCAACTTTAGATGTAATATTTCTCAAGTAGACCCTTAATAAAAAAGGTAAATGACTGGTGTGTGTGGCTGATGTTAATCTGATCACGTCAATTAAACCTTGATTCTGAGTCCAAATTCAAGTCAACAAAGCATGCAATCAGTGCTCGTGTCCCAATCCGGGTCAGAGTCATACATGCTCAAGTCCGTATCGAGTCACGAGTCTTGACAATCAGGACTCCACTGTTGTAGTACTTGAGTCCGAGTCCTCGACTCAAGTACTACATATTTTCCAACACATCTTTCTAACTGAGAAGTTTGCAAGTTCGCAAACTTGGAGAGCTCTCCGTTCAGTAACAATTTCTTTAGGTGGACCAGCAGTATGTATGGAATTTTATTATAGCTTTTAGATACATTTGAAGAAGTCTAACGGCACCACAAGCAAATTATTTGATGAAAAAATATTTAAATCACATTTAGCTGGGAATGAACATTCATTGTATCAGATTGGGAAAACAGACTGAAAAAACATCTTTTTTCAGATACGGACCAGAGTTGACCATTTACTTCACCAAGACCCAGGTGGTCCATGTTCGTCTAGTCTAAAAAGCCTCCCACCCAGGAAGAGGATTCATCAAACCGTACATCATCTTCACAGCTTTGCCATGTTGTGGTATGTCAGAAAGTCGGAGACAGAGCTGGAAACTCGGGAAATCTTTTTAATCAGCGGTCATCCGGGTCCACGCTGAGCCAAGCCACCATTTGTAAGTCAGTTGTGATTTATCAACCCTGGAGGCAGGAGATGAGGAGGATTGTTGGCGGCATAGAAGAGAGAAAAAGAATCACGAGACAGGGAAAAGAGAGAGAGAGACAAAGAGGAAAATAATCACTTTAAACTGCTGGATTTATTATTTGGACATACCTGCCTTCCTTTTATATTACTGAACCACTGCAGAACTAGAGTACAGTAAATACACTGTGCAATGGACACAACGCCTCTTAAAGGCACACAAGTTTACAAGAGGTTTACCATTATATTCAATTTTTTGAATGTTACATTTGTGTTCTTTGATCAATTTGTGTTGAAATGTTTTTGCAATGTTGGGGATGCCGATTTAACTTGCCAAGCGATGCATACTGGATATCTGTTTCTGTATCATATCAGTTGATTGAAAATGACTTTCTCCATTTAGTAGTTGTGCACACATGCAGCAGGAGATCCCACGACTTGAGAGGGTGACGAGAGAGGAGAGAGGAATGTGAGTTGTGGAGGCCTTCATTGTTATTTTGCAGAATGCATGCTGGGACACATCAACATGAGCGTGTACATCCAAATCAAACAGAGCTGATAAAATATCTGATTTGAATTTTGTTTTTTTTAACCCAATCAGCCCGAGTGGAACGTGCATATAAACTAATCAGAAGAGAGTAAGGGGACATGATTTGCTAATTACATGTGAAAAACGATACTAGGTGAATGTTCATTCCCATAAAATCCCATCAATCGCCATCCCAGAGAGCCTGTTAGTCCCATCCCACTCCTATCGTCCTCCACTCCTCCACAAATCCTTTCCTCTCTCTTCATCCTCTTTCCTTCTATTTGTCTCACCCACTGTATCCACCCATGCACTCTCCTTTTAAAGAAGAGTGGGCTTTCCACTTCCTTTTGCTTTTGTTCTCATGTTAAGAAGTGGATGGGAGCATTCATTTCCAAGCAGTGACATAGTGTTTAATGGTGAATAACACAAAGGCTGCTAAACTCTGATCTCCCTAAAGTAGGTCTGATCTACCCATCGTAAAAAGATACATAAAATATTAAAAAGCGAATAACTCTGAGATCGATCTTTTCAGCGTCCCTGATCAGAGTGTCATCCTTGCTCTCTTGAAAATTGCGAGATGTCTTTCTCTCACACATGGTGGCCAATAAGCATTGACGAAAGAAATCTCAGCAATGCGTGAGTGGGTTGGTGGTATGTGTGTGTGCGTGTGTGTGTGCATGTTTCTGGGTCAGTGACTGATAAGTGCAGGGTTTCATGCAGTCATCAGCCGCCTGCCAGTTTTCTGACATCTCTTTCTCCCCGTGTCTTCTCCTTTCTGCTCTCCTTCACTCCTGTCTTCCTTCCACTGACACCTGTCTTTCACCAAGATTAACGGCTTTGTCTCTGTGTGTGTGTGTCTGTGTGTGTGTGTGTGTGTACTGCTTTTTTGTCTTCAGGCCTGTGTGTCTTAGCTTTTATCTATGTGTGTGTAAGTGTGTTTCGTGGATCGATCAGAGTCTGGACTGATGGGGAAAGAGTGGGAGTCTGCATTGATAAGGCAGTAAATGAAGTGATTGGCACGATCAATTGGGACCCCGAGGGAGCTATGAGCATTTCTAGTTGCCAGTCTGTCTGTCTGTCTGTCTTTCCGTCTGTTGGGAGCATAAAGAGAGAAGGGTCGGGTGTTAGGGGAGACAGAGAGAGAGAGTGTAACACAGAGGAAGAGAGTTCCCAAATAGAATGAAATATATAATAGAGCTGACCACGGCCTCTGTTCCTGTTCGCTGTCTCATCCATCCATATGACAGGACAATGGAATAGCATGGCACAATACTGAGCACCGGCTCCCATTGTGAGAATATGCAAAGGACTGGGAAGCAAACCATGTACCCAAGTTGATTATTCACCTCCCCAGACCTTCTTTGTTTTTCTTGTAAAGCTTTTGTAAAAATAGTTTTGACCATATTATTTTGTTCATCTACATCCAAAAAAACATTTAAAAAAATGAAAGGCTCATACTGTATTTTTCATGAAAGTTGTTGTGATTTGTCAATTATTCCTAGATCGAGACTTAATCTTAGACTGACAAATTAAATAGTACGACTATAATCGGATCATTAAGTCATAGTCCTAATATATTTATAGGACTGAGATTTCTAAAACCACTTTGGCGCATGTGTGGAATCATAACTTGACTCGGTGGCCTTCAAAGGAGATACTGAATGACTAATGAATGGGTGTATGTACCGCCCCCATTTTTACTGGTATTTTGAGCCTGTCACACGAAATCATACGACCAACATTTTTGAAAACAGCGTATTTCGACGTATGTGGTCGTTTTAAAGTAGTTTTGTACACGGCCACAAGAGGTCATCGGTAGACCTGGTAAGTCCGTCAAGTTTGTGTGTGTAAACGGACGACAGAGTTCGTCGTATGAGTTTGAGGCATTTCAGTTTAAAATGTCACTATGTAGTCACCGAAATGAACTGTATTGTATTTAACTAATGTTCAATAATAAGAAATAACCCGTCGTAGCTCTCTTTACCTATTTATTAAATCCAATTTCCCAAAGTTTTGTACAGTCAAAACACCAATAATCCAGTTTCAACAATAGTCGTCCTTTGGCCCAGAGTACACTGTTGTATCAGCTAACATGCAGCACGTCTAAAGTTTCACCTTAAGCAGCGGCTACTTAATGAATATGTATTGCATGTATACATAAAGGATCAAGATCTCTCCTTCAGTTCCTTTCTACCTCCTTCCCTTCCTCACGCTCTCTGTCTCTCCTCTCAGCTGTTCAAATATTGTCTTTCTATTTATACTGAGCTTGGGGAAATATTTACCCTGGGCCACTGGAGCAGGGTGGATATGAATGGGCATCATCTCAGCTTGTCAAATTAGCTGCTGCTCGCTGCCTGCTAATGTCTCTGTAATTGGAAAGGCTGGCAGTGCAGCCGGCCTGACTGCTGTCTTGGCATGGACGTCGCGTGTTGCCGTCCGTCTCAGAGGGATAGGATGCTGCACCACAACCTCTGAGGTCACCTTACAGGATACATGTTAAAGGCATTTTAGATGTTCACAGTGATTTATTGGAACTTTTACCACTCAACTGCCCATCAATCTTATGAACCTTTGCAAAGTAAAAAAAGAATTACAGCTGCCATCAACTCTTTCACACTATAAATGTGTAATGCAAATATGTTACCATGGGGAATAAAATGTATGACTTTTAAAACGAAATTTCTATTCAGGAAACCAAATAAGTTGGATGTCACCTTTTCTAGAGAGTTGGTCGACGATTTTCAGTGTCTTATGTGTCCAATGTAAAGGTAACTAGAATGTGATATATTGAATGTTCCTGTCCTACAGTTCATGTGTAGTGTGCTGAGCTACACCTTAAGCTTTATTTTACTTGATAAATAGGGGTTAACAACAATCTATTTATATCTACGATGTAGGCAGCATCCCATGGATGGCACCATGGCAACGCTAAATATATGTGTTAAAGCAATACAATATGCGGTGGGGAATTATATTCCCCACCGCACATTGTGGTTACATTAATTGATTTGATATGTGATTATTGATTAGTTATGAGCTGCTCACATACTTGGTGTAACTGGGGTCACATCTACTGTAGATACTGTACTTCTGCCTCATGACTATAAGGAGATGATGGTTGTGCAGTCACATTTCTTACCTTCTTTGTGGCAGCGATCAGTTTCGGTGACCAGAAGGTTTGCAGTGGTGGTGGTTTTTGCTAGATGTGTTATAATGAAAACAAGAAGATTACTAAACCTGTCCTCAACTTGCTCTATGTTGTCTTCATTTTTTTTTGCACTGGCATCCAAAACTTGTAGTAGATAATACAAGCAGTCACAGTTGACCAATTGATTCTTTTTTTTCATTTCAGATCCCACAAAGTATGTCTGCAATGAAACTTGGGATATTCATTTAATTCTGTCATTAATTGTGAGTGATTTTGATAACTCTGTGACCTTTCCTCCACGGTCACTATCAGGTTAACATTACCACTGGACAATCACTTTGGTCTATGCCAAGGTGTCTGCAACACAAATTTCCAAATTTCTATGACGTCTATGTGAATATTTACAGTCCCAAGAGGATGATTTGCTAATTTTTAAGACCACTCAGCCTTTGGTCTGGCATCATCACCAAGCCAAAATTGTCCTGTGTGGAAAATATCTCCTGGGCAGTTTGCTGGATGACATTCAGACCAAAATGTAAACCTTTCCAAATCTCATAGTCTAATGTTAGACTGCTTTTGGAATTTGCTGAGCCCATTCATGCTTTCAAGAGAACCAGTGTCTTTTCCTCTGGCACCAACCTAAGGACACAAATTGTGGTTAAGAATATCACAATTTTGTGTGTTAGTAGGTGCAATATGTTGATTTTACTTCCAAAATGTTTATCTTGTTGGGATTGTGGGGAACTCTTTAACACTTTTAGTCTTGTGGCAAGCAACAGGATTTGATTTGATTTTATATATTGTAATTTTCATAATGATATGCATTACTGTTATATATATATATTTATACTGCATGTGTATATTTTTAAACACTTTGCTGAATTTTCGGTATCAGTTTACAAAATTAAACTGTTCAAATTGAATATCTAACAATACATTCTTGAATTAAACCTTATCTGTCAATCCATAATTCATACTGACTTCCACTACAGAAAACAGAAACACACACAAGGTGCAAGTACACTTGTCTCATGAATAATTCATAAGTAACACATGGAATTATGTAGGGGGGAAAAAGAAAAACAGCACCCACAGGAAATAAAGCACAAACGGGTGTTTACCCTTTTGAAAGCAACTGAAAGAGGGACAGCAGTAAAACAGGGATGGAGGTGGTTAAGAACAGCAGCGAGTGAGGGAGAGCGCTAATGGAGAGCCACATTTCCTCCTAAAAAGGATCCCACTGCAGATGATGAGATGAGCTTGAAAGTGAGAAGAGAGGGGCGGAGAGGGAAGGGAAGAAAAGCAGCCGCGGCACTGATATTGATCTTCTGCCATAGAGATTGATAGAGCAATAAGGAGCCGAAGAGAGAGGAGAGATGAGAAGTGGAGCAGAGGAGGTGGAGGACGACAAGGTGAGAGAGGGAGGATTGTAGGGTGGGAGATGAATGGATGGAGAGGCAGGAGCGAGAGAGGGAAGAAGAGAGGGTGGAGAAAAGATGGAAGAGGGGGAGGGGGCTGAGAAAGTGATAGACAGTGGGTGAAAAAGAAGAAGAGAACAGGGGAGGTGATGTTGATAAAGTAGCCGGCGAGTGACATCATTCGAGGGGTGAAAGATCTGGTGTCTTTTCCTTAATTAGGTCAAGGAGAGCAGAGCGACAGGGTGATGGATGAATTAGGGGAGGTGGCGGGGAAAGAGATAGAGACAGAAAAAGAGAGCAAGAGAGATGATTGGATTTTATGTGTAAAAGGGAATTGCGTGTTCGGCTCGCAGAGACACTAAAGGTGACCCACAGTCAGCCGATGGCACAATACATATTCTTTAATGAAGTCGCCGGCAAAGTTCAGCAGCCGCATCTAACTACAGCTGCACCAGTGTGCTGAGTGAAGACATCAGCGCGCGCGTGTGTGTGTGTGTGTGTGTGTGTGTGTGTGTGTGTGTTTGAGTGTGCGCTGGTGATATATGGGCGTGTGGCGCAGTGAGTGGAGGACCGGCACAGCCATCACTCAGGTCCAAGGCCTAATGGAGAGTACTGGCAGACAGCTGGCTGATAGATGACCTGACCACCACACACATATACACACACACAGACACACACAGGCACACACACACAAACACACTCATGCGCACAATCATCAGATAACAGTACTAATGCCTGACCTCACTCACTACGCGTCCTTCAGCCGTGACAGAGGGAAAGAAGGCAAAGGAGAAAAAGAGAAACAGCAATGTGTGTGTCAGTGTGTGTGTGTGTGCGCGCGCGTGTGCAATGTGTAGTGTGGGTACCTATGTGTGTGTATTGTGCATTGTGAGTCGCTGGCATGTCTACATGTCTGCCGATATGATCTCAATTTCCCTGTTAGTCCCTCTCCCCAGTTTGTCAGGAGCCATTAACATCACCAGGGATCTCTAACTTCGTGCACACACACACACACACACACACGTGCACAAGCGCGCGTGCACACACACACACACACACACACACACACACACACACACTAACCTAGACGGTGTGCTCATAATTGCACCAATGCCTGCTCTAATGCACAAGTATGATCAAGAGTGACGCACACATATACATACACACTCATCATACCTGCAGCTGCCGTTGAAGCCACATGTGTTTCGTGTTGGTTCCTTCACTCTTCATTAGCCTATATTTCAATGATATGCTTGGAGACAGTGAGGTAATGTTACAGGCCAATAAAGTGTTTTTAAAGTCCCCCTGGTGCCAATGCAGGGGATGGTGGGATGGATTGAAGACACTAGGGGTCAGCAAGGAGGTGATTTTGGGAAGCTCAGGAATTTTAATCATTTTGACAGGTTTTCCTGAGGATTTTTTTTTTATAAAGATGCATATGATGGGAGCATCAGAAATGTGTCCGTTCTATAAACAGAAGGATCAAGAAACTGTAACTAGTATTAACTCTTTTGACAAAAATATGTGAAAAGATATTATCAACAGAAATACAGTACATATGAGGGCTGAGTGGGTCTATGTATCACCTCTCGGATGTGTCAGCACATAACTACAGTAATGATAGCTTTTTTTGAGTCCGAACCCCCACACAGTTGGAAAACTCTTTCTACTATTTTAAGCTGCATTCTTTTACAAAAGTTGTGTTTGATATAGTTTATTCCTCTGTGCCATAGAGCTCCACATCAATGAGCCACACATCTGCACGAGGTGACATTCTCTATCACAATGAACATTGACCCTGTCATTTTTTCTTAGTCTTCCATCTTTGTGTTGTAAAAATTCACTAGTGCACTTAACCAAACCAATCCGCGGTTGACAATGTTTTGTGTCAATTCCCTCCTCCAGCTACAAAGCTCAGTTGTTTCACAAAGTCACTACCAGCCTTCAAAAAAGTTAAACTATATGTGTACTGTATATATTTATATATTCTGGCATTTGCCACCATAAGCTACTGGTCATATCACATTAAGGCTACATCCATACTAATACTTATTAATTTTCGAACAGTTTTAAAATGATCTTTATCCACATGAGCCTTTAGCTGTAAATCAATAATAATCTCCATCCTACGGAAGAGTATTAGGGCCCGGCATAATTATTTATTTAACAGTTTGAGAATAAAGTCGAAATGTCACAAATTAAATCAAAATGTCGCAAATAAAGTTGAAATGTCAAGAATAAAGTCGAAATGTCTAAAATAAAGTCGGAATACCCTAAACGGCCGTGTTGTGGTACTAGTTCAGCTAGCTGTCGCACATCTACGTTAACTAAAGTTAGCAAAGCTACGCTAGCTTCGGTAACTGCAGGCCTCTCAAAATTCATTCATGGTTATTTGCAATTGAACGTTATCGTGTCAGGGCACATGTTGCCGTTCATGTGCAAACACCCATTGTCACCGCATCGTTTCTTTTAGATTCAGCCTGTCAATAATGATATTAAACTTTACAACTTGGTTAGCAGCTAGCGTGAGCAAAGCAAACTGGCTAGCAAAATATCAACATCCGGTTGTTTGGTGCTGCTGAAAAGTGTGTCCGGGTCACAATTTTCGTCTTTATTCTCGATATAATATTTATCGTCATTTCTACTTTAAGTATTTAAACTTTATTCTGGAAATGTAAGATTTAAAAAAAAATTTTTTTCTTATGCCTGGCCTTCATACTCTGGACCATCCTTACTACATAACACACTTGAAAACGCATATCATGTGACCATTCACGTACACTGAGCCAGTGCCAGTGTAAACAGGAAGCAGATTGTCTACTCTGCAGCTGATTCCGTACTGCAACAAACTATAGTGAAAAGAGAAAAGAAAGACAAGGGATTTGTCTTTCTTTTCACTATAATGAATAGTGAAAAGAAAGACAAGGGATTTCTTTTCTTGGACTGACGGGGTTGAAGTGCAACTGTTTACAATGCTTTTTGCATTCACCATACTACAACGCAGCGCTCGAAAACTATGTCAGGCTGTAGAAGCAGATATCTAGCAGGATAAATTTCTGGCAGACGTTGGCGTTGATCGCGTTGTTGGTAGTTCACACATAGTGATCAAGTGCCGATTTTTGAGCCCCGAATCCATGCAGATTTCTCTCAGATTTGCTGCGAGCTCCGTGATTTGTTGGCGAGCGGAAAATCAGGCTTAAAATCGTGAATTGTGAACTCGGCATTAGGTTAACTGATGTTTCTTTCATTCCACATTTTTGGGACGACTGTGGCAGGCTTTTGAAAATACTATGGATTATTTTATTTTAAAATGTTGTCTATTTTATGTGGGTTTTCTGATGAAAAAAAGTTCTTCGGTGTTTTCTGTGTCATTCATCCCAACTTGTGTATCCCACAGACTTTCAAGACAGAGATACAGAAGCCTCTCTGACACTCGATATAAACCTGAGCATCAGAGAGGAAGACATCAACTATCGGCATAATGAATACCAAGCTTTCAACTTAAATGACTGCAGACACATTTGGAATGGATCTTGCTTTGTGGACATTGGGTATAGTCTCGCTCCATTGATTTCTCACCAGCTTTTATTGCGCTCCATCAACAGCTAATGCCCCTAAGATCCTGCCACAGTCTGAATTATTCAGCAGGAGTGTTTTGTTTTTGTGTCAGGGCCGCGGGGGTAATTCTAGATCGCTGCTATTTGATGATCTGCTGCTGGAGTAAAACGTCTATTCTCAGGGTAGCAGAGTGACTACATTGGCCGCCGGTCTGATGTCTGTGTATCGGCTGATGCGAGGCGTCCATATCAGGTTGAGAAAAGGCCCGTGACAGCGATATTTAGCATCTGGCTGCGTTCCAATATTGTCCCAGGCCACATCAAGGCGTTTCTGTGCAAAACGGGACAGACAGGTGGAATGAGACAGAACAGGAGACGAGCGACTTCTCAATATCACGGGGGATTAAAAGAGGCATTGATGGAATAGCTTAAAAGTGGAAACAATAGCCAAAGATAGGACAAAAATGTAAGACTAGACGAAGTGAAAGAGCATGTAGCAGAGTTAGAGACAGACAGACACACAAAAAGTGAGCTGGTAAAGGCAAAGAGAAATTATGCAAAGCCACTGAGGATAAGACAACAGCACAGAAGAGATGTACACAGAGAGAGAAAGAGGAATCCAGAGCGAGGGGAAGCGATGAGAAGAGAGGACAAAAGTGCGTTGGTTAAGATTCAGGGCAGGCGGTGGCGCGGGGCTATCATTACCATACATCAGGACAATAAATGAGGCTTTCAGCGGGCCGTAATAAGAGTTTGATAAATCATCGCGGCCAGAATTAACTAGACGTCAAAACAATGTGAGGGCTCTGACAGATGGCAGAGGAGGGGCCGATGGCACAGATTAGTCTGGCTAGATGTGAAGAAGCGCTGAAGGCATGGGGGAGAGACGCATGAGGGAGGGAGGGTGGGAGAGGTGAGGAGCACAAGGACAGAGGCAGGCAGACTGTTAAACAGAGGAATGAGACGAGGTCTGCTCCGTCACGATCATGTTGATGAGGAAGTTTGCGTCACACTACTGTGGAGACAACAAGAACGGTGTATATAAGTGTGTTTCTCATGTACGGTTTGACCTCTGACCTAAGAAAAGTGTGTGTGCTTATACAACAAAAAAACTATTCCTGTGTGTGTCGTTTCCCAGCCTCGAAGAGTGTTGTTCCTCATCTGTATGCCGTGTCTACGTGCGTGTCAGGCTCTCGGCACCCCACAGCTAATCCTGTTGGTTATCATGATGAGAGGTTAGTGCAGTGCTGCCACTGTCCCCGTCCTCAGCTCCCCCCGCCCCCTGCTATCCACACCCCCAGTGGGTAGCTTTAATTGCCAGACTCTGACCTTTGCCGAGCAGCAGTGACAAGGCCTGTCTGTGGCAGTGGGAGGTGGTAGCGGCTCGATTAGCTGTGACAGCAGAGCGCGGCAACCGGAGGGAGGGAGGGAGATAGAGAGAGAAGGGCGGGGGGGGGGAGCCAGCACCGGCTAATTGGAGTCCCTCAGCCTCGGAGCAGTGAGCTATAGAGAGCAGTTGCACTGGTCCGGGGCATGTCGATGAGTGTGTGTGTGTGTGTGTGTGTGTTGGGGGGAGGCTATGGGGAGAGTCACATCCACTCTGCTCAGCATGAGAGCAGTATGTGTGCATGTGTGCGTGCGTGTGTGTGTGTGCGTGCCAGCGTGCGTGTGTGACTGGAGGTTTGCATCGTTTAGATGAATCGTTTTGTCTGTGTGTATTTCTTCTTGAAATGTGTGTGTTTTGCCCTGGATATGTTTGACAAGCATCCATTGAACTAGTCTGTTGGTGTGCATGTACAGTATGTGTGTGTAACTGCACTTGTCTGCCATATTGTAACATTGTATTCGTGAAGCCTGTGAATGGGTGCGTGTGTGTGTGTGTGTGTGTGTGTGTGTGTGTGTGTGTGTGACTGTGTGTGTGTGTGTGTGTGTGTGTGTGTGTGACTGTGTGTGTGTGTGTGTGTGTGTGTGTCCAGAGTCGCTAAGTAGAATGGACAGTTAGATTGAACAGAACGAGGCACAATTACCAGGTGACGCTGAGAAGATAATGTTGTCCCAATCTAACTCACCCCTCAAACCTCTCTCTCTGTCTCGCTCTATCAACACACACACACACACACACACACAATCATCTTCCTCTCTCTTTCTGTGTCATACAGGCTAGAATTGGTTAATGAAAAGTCACTGGGTGAACAGCCTGCAGGCCCAGACCACATAGCCTTAATCAGCTGTCTTTCTCGCACTGCATGCTGGGAGAAGTGAGACCTCAGCCCTGCACCTGTGAAATAGGTCACATGGTTTGATTCCCGCAACTCTGCATGCCAACATCTTATTTCATATTTATACTTTTCTGTCCGAGAGACATTGGAAACAGAACCTAAGGCCAAGTTCAAGTCAATTTAAGCCCCCTTATTCACCTGAAAGGAGCCAGTCCAGCACCAGGACTGGGAAAACAACGCAGGGTCATCCAGCAAAAAATAAAAAGAAATGAATCTGAAGCTGAAACACAGCGCAATATGTTCCAACAGTTCCACAGCTCTGTTCTGGCATCTTACAAGCCATTACACATTAATCTGTGTTGGCATCAGCATGTTAAGACATGAGTGAGCATGTCAGAATTATATTTTCCCATGGTGACGGCTTTAATTAGCATTTTAGCCTGATAACAGTGGCTCATTAGTTTCGCAAGTAGATGCTAACTCCAGAATCAGAATCAGAATCAGAACCAGAAATACTTTATTAATCCCCAGGAAATTGAGTTTTGATAATTGCTCCTAAATATACACAGACATAAAACTATAATAAATAGCAATATAAAGTAGAAACAAGGAAAACAATAGGTCCTTTGCCAGCCTCCATCAGCGCTCGGGCCCTTATAAGAAGAATGTAAAAAGTAAGAAGTATGTCAAAATATGAGTGTACATATATATACACACATATATACTACAATACAGTATATACAACTGCTACAGTGATTATTGCTACACAATATTTACAAACAATATTAGAAAAGCGTTAATGAGCAGGACAAACTGTCACAGTCTGCATTCAGCATTTTTAAGGAATCTTGACCTTTTCCACTTAGTAACCTTCTAGAAATCTAAATTCTATTGCAGGAACAGAACTCATCTGTGAGTCAAATAATTCAGTGCTCTTTCCACTGCTGATGAAATGACGCAGCAACTTGGATACAGTTTCCAATGAGAATCATCGCCCTCACAGTATATTGAAATGCATCAAAGATCCTCTGTGTGACAGGATGGTGCTGGAAAACCCAGGCTTGGCTGCCTCACAGCACACTTCAGATGCAGCTCATTCTGTTGCGTTTCTTCCTTATTTCGGAAACATGACACACTGATTGGCGACAGCAAAGTGGATGACAGACCGAGAGGAAATGAGGTCCAACCTGGACTCAAACCCACAGAGTCATAATCACATGGTGCATGCACGCTGAACCCCAGTTCAACCTGGAACCCACAACCACAAACTTCATATCTAATAATATAAAATAGCACAATTCAGTTCATACATGTACTACTACCTCCGACTGATTTTGATATTAAACTACTGTAAGTACAACCACACACTGAATCTTGATGCCACTAAGTGTACCCTGCTTGACAAGGACAAACAAACCTTGCCAGAGTAAAGCTTACCGGTTCATTGTACAGCTCGATTTAGGATGGACATTACTTTATGTGCTCTCCTTGTAAAATATGATACTCATGTCATTCCTTTTGCTTGTTAACTCGAAAGTAGAGAGGAGTGAAAGGTCTAAACTGGGTTAAGTCAACCCAGGGGAAGTCCAGGGTTTACGGCGAGGACAATATCAACCCTTGGGGCAACAAAACTTCTTTAGATTGTTATTTCTAAGATGACTGTGACACAAAAGATTGAGTTCAGGAACCTCTACACATGTGAATTATTACAGCATGAAAATGGGCAAAGCCCCACATATTTCATGATTAAGAATGACTGTGGAGCTGTTTCCAGACATGAACTTCAAACTCCGGAAAATGTCCAGAGTCTGCAGTTCACACAATGTGATGAAGCAAAGGATTGTCCAAGTCAGACGTAAACACAACAGCAGGAACAGTTCCGCAACATTCTCTGGTGGGATCTGGGTAGAGCAGCAATAGGCAGGACATGACAAAATCAACACGCCCACTTGCTCACTGCGAATCTTCCAGAGATTTTTCTGCTGTGTTCTTAAAAGGGCCCCAACATGACATGGTGAAATTTTCCTAGGGGGGCTGGCAGCAAAAATGTCCGGAAAATGTCCGAAGCAACATTTGTGGCCATCCTGTTGAAAATTTCAGTAAAATGTCAGGACTTAAGTGTTATGACTGAAAGCAGCTTTAATGTCATCAGTGTCCTATTTAACTTATTGAGTTACGTAGTTGACGGCCAGAAGGTAAAGCATCTTCTGATGACAATAGGAGGATATACATATATACTGCATATACATTGTAAGGTATACATCCCTATAGAGAACTAAGCATGTACACGTGAACTAGACTGTTGATAGTCAGATGTATACAAGAATATGAACTGGATATTCTTCCGTAAAAGACCCAGATCAGCATGTCTACTAGTGAGATTTCTTAGGGTGGTCTGAGCCACCGGGACCTCCTTTAAACTTCACATGTGACCTAATCTCTCTTTGCTCCAGGGGAAATATGTCCAATATTGGTAATATTAACTAACCCTTTATGCTATTCTGTCAAGTAATTTGACTGACAAAGAGCAGAGTAATGACAACCATCTGGCGTAGTAATGAAGGCAGCAGTGGGAATGAGATGTTTTAATTAATGAAAGCCACTCCATTAGCTCTGATGAGTGGCTTATCAGCTCCGGCTCATTATGCAAATGGAATTAAGATCACTGAGCGGCCTGCGTGGTTAATAAGAGAGATGTTAAGGCTTTTTGTTCAAAGTGACTTTCTTTGACCAAGGCTGGTGGCCAAGAAGCCATCAGCTGCTCCAAAAGTTACATATTAAATATAAAAACTATACGTATACAGACGGAATATATAGATCTCTATGACAATATTTTTCAGCTTTTATTTCCTGGTATTTACATATAGACATGTTGACACATCTAGCCAATTTCAAATCAGCAAAAGTATTGGAACATGTGACTGTGTTTGCTGCACCACAGGTGTTGCCTTTCAGATTTGGTTTAAACATGAAATAGCTCTGAATGTCTAATCCTGGTTTGACGTTGGATTTTCTCTGTGATGACTGCATTTGTTGTCCAAAAGGACAAACCGGAAAGCTGTCTACAGGAGCAAAGTAAGTCATTTTGGAGCTGAGAATAGGGAAAACCAATTAGAACCACTGTACAAACATTGGGCACAGCCAACACAGCAATGTCAAATGTCGTGAAATATAAAGAAACCACTGGTTACTGAGCATCAGGCATCACACAGTTTCGGCCAAGGACAACAACAGCAGTTGATGGAAGAAACATTTTGAGAGATGTGAAGAAAAAACTAAATCCACAGTCACCTACCTCCACAGGGCAGAGGGGACAATATCACAACTCTCGGTTTGAAGATGACTTCAAGAGCAGGATGACGAGAAAAACAATGATGACTGAATGCTAGTGTGGTCCAATGTCTGATGGATAAGAAATAGGCAACTATTTGCAAAGACATAAATTTGCATGTTCAGTAAAACCTGGGGAAATAAAAATAAACATCTTACAATTACTTTTTTCTCTAATAATCAATATTTAAAGACAGTGGGCGCAGTTCTCAGCGGCCTGGTGTGTGTGTGTGTGTGTGTGTGTGTGTGTGTGCGTGTGTGTGTGAGTGTGTGTGTGTGTGTGTGTGTGTGTATGTTCACATGAGGCCAGGTTGTGGGCCTCTCTTTGACCCCTTGGTCATTAATCTCACTTGCTGTCAAGATAATGGACACTGATGGACAGGATTGTGTTTGCTCTCTCATTCTCACACACAAACACCCAAAAAACACACACACACACACACACACACACACATACACACCAGTAAATCTAGGTGCTGACAGCTTCAAACAGCCCAACTCCACACACGTGTACAATTCAGTTACAAATTCACAGCCGCTTGACGGCCATTCTCTGTGTGTGTGTGTGTGTGTGTGTGTGTGTGAGTGCATTCGTGCGTGCGTGCGTGCATGCGTGTTCTCCAGTCAGCTGATGCTCCCTCTGCTGGTCAGTTAGAGTACTGAACAACTTTCCTATTCAAATTGGTAAAACCTGCCGTCGGGCCTTCACCTATTCACTCTCCCATGAGGTTCCCTCAATTCTCCAAAACATCTGTATGTCACATTTCCAGAGTCACAGTGAGGTTAGCGAACCCCCCCAACCCCGCAACCCCACTAACCAGACCGCTTTGTCCGGCCTGCCTGTTCGCTTCCTCCACATTTCAAAGCAATTACTCCATGTTGATTTAGCTGTCACTGGGGGCATGTGTTCGAGCATGATTTATAGAGCGCCCGCCTGGTGCCAGTTGACTTGCGATAAATTGCACAATATTCTGAAAGGCTCATTTGCTTAGCGCTACATTAGGGGGCCGATGATTGCTACACAAAGCCATGTAAATGAGTTCTGAGAGGGGCCCCATCACTCAACATGTCATGTAGCCAATCCCATTATTATTTATGACTGGGAGCTGGGCCGTGTTTCCTCAGAGGCCAAGCAAGGCTCATATATGTGCTGTGACAACTCCGCTTTGCCTCTCTGCCTGTGTGTGTGTGTGTGTGTGAGAGAGAGAGAGAGAGAGAGACAGAGACAGAGAGAGAAAGATATAAGTCATATCTGTGTGCTGAGCAGGAAGGAGCCAGGCTGTCTGAGTTATCTGCTGGAGGTTGAAGATTAAATGATGGTGATGATTGCAAATGGAGAGATGGAAAGATGACCATCCAACTTGTTCAATCCTTTTTTCCTGTTTTGTGCTCTTTGTCGTTTTTTTGTCTCTCTCTTTCTCTCTCTCTCTCTCTCACACACACACACACACACACACACACACACACACACAAAGCCGATGAATCCAGAGATGTCCCCAAAAGCTTCTTCAGTGCACAGACAATGGACGAGATCAGTGCAGTTCATTGTGTTTACTCTCTCTTATCTCCACCATGTCAGGGCCGGCATAAAGAGTGGCCCGGGCCGGGGCCTGCAGTATTTGGCTTTCTTCATGGTCGCTCAGACATGTCATAACACTGCTACTTACATTTGCTGCTGTCAAACATGTCAGCTCTCCAAACCATAACAAGGATAACAGAGGCTCTGCCCTCACATCTAAGAGGATATCTACGTGTGTACGTGTGTGTGTGTGTGTGTGTAGTTCACTGTTGATTAAGCACTACCATGTATGCCTATGTGTATATGCTAAACATGACATGACCATTATTCATTATAGTGGAATATTATCCAGGACATATTTGCTATCATGGACAACTACTTGTAATGCTGCTATTAGCATATGGCTAAATCTATCTAAGGCCGTCTCCAAAATTTTATGGGGCCATCTCATTCAGTGTCCCCTGTAAAATAAAGACTTAACACTCCATCCATCCATCCATCGTCTACCGCTTTATCCATCTAAGGGTCACGGGGGGGGCTGGAGCCAATCCCAGCTGACATTGGGCGAGAGGTGGGGTACACCCTGGACAGGTCCCCAGCCTATTGCAGGGCCACATACAGAGACGAACAAACATTCACTCTCGCATTCACACCTACGGTCAATTTAGAGTCTTTAATTTACCTAACCCCATTCTGCATGTTTTTGGACTGTGGGAGAAAGCCGGAGAACCCGGAGAGAACCCACGCATACACGGGGGAGAACATGCAAACTCCACACAGAACGACACCTGGTTGGTTTGAACGGGGATTCGAACCCAGAACCTTCTTACTGTGAGGCGAAGTGCTAACCACTACATCACGTGCAGCCACAACTAACACTGTGGTTATATATTAAGTAGTGCTGTCAAACGATTAAAATATTTAATTGCGATTAATCGCATTATTGTCATAGTTAACTTGCAATTAATTGCAATTAATCGCACATTTTTATCTATTGTAAATGTCCCTTGATTTCTTTTTGTCCCATTATTTTTTCTCATTTTAATGCGTGAACGTGAAGTGGACTGATTGTGTGTATACAGAGACTTTCCTGAATCTAAATTCAGACATTAAAAGTTGACTCACCAGTAACTCACCATGTTGGAGGTAATATTTGATTTAGCAAATTCTGAATTGCGATGCCCAAAGTTACATTGGCAGACTCACATGCAGCTGACATCATGAGCAGCTGTGGAACTGTCTCCATCAACAGAAACTGGATCATGATCTTAGAGGAAACTTGAGACAGATTTCAGCCTCTTCCAAATGAAAGAGAGGATTGAATTTGTCGCCCACACGGATGACTGACGGCGGTTGACTCGACGCCATGCTAATGCTTTGGCTGGAAATTGCACGGCGCACACGTGACAGTGAGGTAGAACAAACACAACTAAATATAGAAGGTTTTAAGATGGAAGCTTTGGCACTTTTGGTATGTTTCTTTCTGTGGCATTTGAATTCATTTAGTGAAAAAGTGCTGGGAAATCAAATTACCTTACAGTTGCAGGTTTAATGTGATACATAAAAAAAGATTCACTGTGAATATATATGACAAGAGCTAATTTGCCTTTAAAAGCTTGTGTATAAGTGCACTTAAAGAATTTTCAGCCAATATATTTAGCTAAACTGAATTGTTTTTCCTTACTTTTCCATCTTTCTTTCTCTCTCTCTCTCTCTCTCTCTCTCTCTCTCTCTTGCTTGCTCCTCTTATGTCCTCCATTGCCTCTCCTCATCTCCTCATCTCCTCCTCCTCTCCACTGGAGCTTTTTGTTTTTTAACGGATGACTTATTGACTTAAGCGGGGCCAATTAATCAGGGTGTAATGGGGCAAGCGGGGAGGCCCAGGGAAGCCATGCATCACGGGCCAGAGATGAGCTCTGTCAGCCTGCTCACACAGCCCTCCTCAATCACTCCCACATTAACGGCAGCCAGAGATGAGGAGGTGGAGGGAGAACAAGGATTAGTAAGAAGGGCCATTGGGGAAGGAGAAACCAGGATGGGGAAAGAGGAAAACAGGAGAGAAAGGGGAGAGAGGATGTGCATGTACAGTACTGTATGTAAGTGTGATTGTGAGTAGGAGTCAAGCTGTATTGCTTGTGAGAGACCCCGCGTTGACCGTAGACTTAATTGCCACCCAAGACCATCAACCCCTTTTATCTTCAGCCGCCGTGTGTCTCATCTGATCTTACCTCAGGTTGCCTATGAGTGTACACACGTGTTGTGGTGAGGGCAGTGGTGATGTGTTGCGTCTAGGTCAGATGAGATCAAACACTCGACTGCACTTTACACCCAAACACGGCACGCCAGAGATCAAACCAACATCGCAACACGCAGACAACCATGACGTATCTGTCGTTTCGGCGTCGATACAGGAACACACACTTATACCCACACGTACTCTCACACGGTTACAAAACAGTCGTGATATGGTCTTGGTGAAAGATCGTTTCCTCTGTGGAAGGTGACAAATTACTTATTCGTCAAAAAATAAATACAATATTTAAATGAATTAATTTAAAAATGTATATGCAAATTAATGAAATCAATTTCATAAAAAGCATAGTTGGGTAAACTATCATTTTTGTATACATCATTATTTCATTTAATTCTGTTTTTGTTTTTGTATATCTACACTTACCCGCCCATCCGTTATCTGTACCGCTTATCCTTAAAGGCGCAGTAAGCGATTCTCTCTTTGCTGTTGCTGTGATTTTACAGCTCGGACCGGGATGCATACCCACTATCTCGGGTATAGGAGTCCGACGCACTAACCACTAGGCCAAAACCCCGGAGTTGCATCATCACCTGCTAGCACATCTCTTTACGTGTCGACGAATGATGTTTACAAACTGCACTCGCATTGTTGTGTGCTGCAGTCTATACCATTTTTTTGATTTTCGATTTACAGAGTTTAGGCTAGGCCGAAAACCAGGATTTTTTTTCTGGCGCACATACAAAAGCGACACCTAACGGATGGTGAGGAAACATTTTCGCAGATTTTTGCAAAACATGAATTGCTTAAGAATCGCTTAGTGCCCCTTTAAAGGGTTGCGGAGTCAATCCCAGCTGACATTGGGCGAGAGGCAGGGTACATCCTGGTCGCCAACAGAGACAGATACAAACAAACGATCACACTCACATTCAAACCTATGATCAATTTAGAAACTCCAAATTAACCTAACACCAATCCAAGCATACACAGGGAGAACATGTAAACTTTAGTCAGTGAGAGAGGGATTTGAACCAAGAACCTCCCTGCTGTGAGGCGACAGTGCTAACCACTTCATCACTGTGCTGCCCCTAGATTTATTTATCTTTTACTTTAGCATTTATTATTTATTCTTTGATATATCAGTAAAAATACTTGTTTGTTAATTTATTTATTGATGAATAAGTTATTTTTTTCAGCCTGAATATTCAGTGAGTTGTTCAGTGGCTGAAAATTTAATTTGATCAAAGTTTACTGTACCAGCTATTTTTCATCAGGCTACCTGTACTTTCTTCATTATCAATAACAAACCAATTACTGTACCAGTCATGTTCAGCGTACAGGAGGAAAGGGTCACAGCCAATCAGAATTCAATAAGAACCTGCGCCACAGCCGTACCCCATCCCCCAACCGACCAACCCAATAAACACGGCACTGCAGCAGTGGGTTCATGTAAAATTCATAGCCGACAATGTCAGACACATGTTGTTTCACTCAGTGACTGACTTATCTGACTTCCCGTGTGTCATGTGTCAATCAATGGCTTTAGGCCCTCCACGAAGCTGTGTGTCACATCATAATCCTCCCCGTCATGATACAGTTACAGTGGAGTAAAATATCCACTTAACATGCCATCCATCAGTTTTATCTCGTTCAGCTATTCCTCGCCTTTTTCTCTGTCTGATTGAGGGTCGTGGTGGAAGCTGAAATATTGCATTTCATGGTATCAGGTTTTTTCTTTTCTCAGGGAAATGAAGGCCACGAGATAGAAACATAATATCTGCCATTTTATCCAAAGGGCCTCCCTGAACTATTAATGCATACATATTTAATATGGCTGTCCCAAGTTAGAGTTGATCTCCTGATCCCCTGCAGTGTTAGTGACATGTTTTGCACATTGACCTTCAGGGGAGCCATTGCTCTCTGTCAGTTGCACAAATGTATAAATCACTTTTCACACCCATGCCATCTTTTTCCCCCATACTGGATTTCACATCATCCTATGTTTGTGATTTATGTAGTCAACAAACAAAACTTCACACTGGAATTGGCAGCCTTGGATAGAATTCTGATTTCTATAATGATTCTTGGGCCAAAACTGACAAAATAGAAGTTTATCCAAGTAAAAAGAATATGCAAATCATCCTCATCCTTCCCCTGGGGTGTGGATAAATCTGGTTTCTGGTGGCATCTGCAGCATTTTCTGCTTGGGGGGTAAAATGAGGAAAGTGAACAGCAAAAGACAGAGAAACATGTCTTTTCATTTATTTTTATGAAAAAAATACAATGCTGTTAATAAACAGCCATAACTGTACTAAGGAGTCAGACATTTGCATTAGGTTTACTTATTCATTCAGTTACCTGCTGGGCATTACTGCCTGTTGCACCTCCGACTGCGCCTCTGGGTCAACTCCAGTGTCATCAGCTGGGAGCCAGTCTTCACAAACGTTTAGCCCCTTTAATATCAGAACAAATGAATGTCACGTTTGTGCAACTGGGATTCGAACTGACAGCTAACCACTACACCACTGTGCAGCCCCTTAACTATGATCAGTAACATTTATGCTGGTACTATTCCTTTTATAGGCCCTCTGTTTGAGTGGAGAATAACACATTTTATACAAGTATGCACATTTTGGGGACTTTTCATGCAGGTTGCAGCAGTGAAAAACAGGCAAAAATAGGAGCAGAGAATAATAAAAATCCTTACAAAAACAAGAGGGCCTTCGCCAGCCTCCAGCTGGTTGGCGCTCGGGCCCCTAAAAATGTCATCTGGTCAAGATGTTTAAGGAACAGAAAACGTACCAATAAAAATGTAGAAATGATATGTATTGACACATATGTATCAAAAAAAGCAGTTTGAAGTCTATGTGCACAACTATAGAAAGACGTGTACAAACACACACACACACACACACAAAACCCATAATGCGTTATGTACACTGAAGCACTGCCAATATCTGATACCTTTTATATCGTGTATGTGTGTGTGTGTGTGTGTGTGTGTGTGTGTGTGTGTGTGTGTGTGTGTGTGTGTGTGTGTGTGTGTTTCATGTCAATATGTGCACTGGCAAGAAAAAAGGAGCTGAGAGAGTTGATTGTGCCCTTGGATAGGAACTGAGTGACATGAGAAGAATGGTGGTGGTTGGATTTTCGCAGGATGGGGGTTGTTGTTATGGTGCCCCAGGGCAGAATAAAAGATGTGTTTTGACATGTGGCCCTTAACTCCCGTAATCCAGCTTGATCTGACCGCTTTACACAGCCAAACTACTACTGTATGTGTCAATTTGCCATAACAAGCTTAAAGAGAGCAGGAAAGAAATCTGTTTATTTCACATGGCCATTCTAACTATCTACCGATGAATGAATACACGTCTAACTGGTGGCTTCATTTTCATAAGGAAGACAGCCAAACAAATGTTCTTTGAGCTAATGGTCACTGTATCAATTTTGAGGAATCGGTATAATTACTGCACAACCAAGGCAATTACTGAAAAGTCGAGCACTATATATCATTCTTTACAGTGCATTTCGCAGTGTTACTGTGTGAACATTCGTAGCAGCTCTGCAGAACAAAACAGGAAGAGAGGGCTACTCTTTCAGTGTTAACAGATGAAGTGTGGAGCAATGACATGGATCAATCGCTGCCAACATGCTCATCTCCTTCAGACAGGATAATAAAATAAAAGAAACACAAGTACAACAGCAGGTGAGAAGATGAAGCAGCCAAAGCAGCAAAACCACTGGTGATATATTTTTTTCATTCCTTAGGGTGCTAACAGACCTCACTGCTAGTGGATATGACCATAATAGTTTTTGACCTTCTGGTTTCAGAATAAGCATTGTATTTAAAATGTAATGATATTCGTAATGGTCTTCAACGACACATGGGAGTATCTCGGGTGACGTAACAAAACTACAGGTTTATATCATGGCCATCATAATAATTTCCACATTTCAGAGAAATTGTGTTTGTTCATCTATTTGGCATAGTGCTCGAATCTAAAAAGTACAAGCCTCGGTCAAAATTCTTAGTTATTTCAATTGGGACAAAAGTATTGCGTCGTAGTTACTAATATCATCCAAAACTGACCCAGAACCTAAAGTGTACTTTTCATCTTCTGGGTTCTGAAAGTAGTACTTGACTTTTTTACTTTTTTGTCCACAGGCTTTTACCTTTGACCTTTTATTAAAGACCTGCATATTTTCTACAGCAATTTGTCATAACTTGTATGTACCCTGTAATTTGTATTTGCAATACCCTCTTGGTAGAGGAAGTACAAGTGATAATGTGAGTATACAGACTACTACAATTTAATTTACAATTACACTGATCCTCACAATGGTCAAACAATGCACCTTTAAATTATTGATCTGCCACTGTGGTTTGGAGCAGCAGTGATTTTATCTAATTTTACTGGTCATTCAGGGTAGATTTTTAAAATCTAAACTCTCTACAGGTGGCTTTCTAGTATAATCTTAAATAGGAGCATTCTCTAAAAACAGAATTCCTCTGAGAAAGGAAATAGAAATTAATTGTTTCTCATTTTGTATAAGGGGGTAGAGGACATCAGGGGACCTTGGGCGCCTCTAACCCTACATTTGAGGGGCAGGGGAGTATATGTGAGGGGTTGCTCACAGGGTTTGGACTGATATGCACGAGAAAGAACATACTTTACAATAGGCAGTGTATTTTAATCTGAAGATCAGGTCGGTACAGTCAGTCAGAGAAGGCAAACTAAACCTGACAAGAGTTAAGCAAAAGGTGAGGTCAAAAATACAAAGAGAGGTCAAAAACACTCAAGGCTAAACAGGAAAACCATTGGGATGCTTGCATAGAAACAAAGAAGAACTGGCAAAGAGACAAGGGAACACACCGACTAAATACACAAGCAGAGTGGAGATAATTGGACAAGGTGAAACACATAAGGGCGGGGCAGACAATAACAGAAGCGGGAAACACACAATGGCAGGAAGTGGAGACCTGAAATGAGAGTGAACATGAAAAATAAAACAGGAAGTGAACTGAAATATAAAAAGGAAAGAAAACATAACCAAAGAGCAAGTAGTAGACATGACAGCATGAGCCATCATTTACCAGCATTTGGATAATGGCTGAGAATATACAGAAAAAAGTGAAAAGATAAAAAGACAAACCATTATGTTGTTGAATTTCTGATTCTTTGTCCCTTAAAAACACACATACATTCAACATACACTCATATCCACCACACCATGCTCCACTCTACCCACCCTCATCTCTCTCTCTTTCTCTCTCTCTCTCTCTCTCTCTCTCTCTCTCTCTCTCTCTCTCTCTCTCTCTCTCTCTCTCTGGTGGTGCTTTATGGGTAATGTCGAGTGACACATTTAAGCGGGAGCTGTCAACTCTGTGTATGCACCACTGAATGGCAGAGCCGCTGAACACGGGCGACAGATGCACACACAATCACACAGGCCACGTACATATCCTGCCCACCATTACTGTGTCACCCGAATACTCAAGAGGCCTCCGTTCAATTTACTCTCCAAGGGATCGCGCTCACGCTCACACACGCACACACACACACACACCATCCATATGAAGTACATACTGTCAAACGCAGACATTGGAATCGGACATGCAGCATTGGCCCTGGCTGTTATAGTGTCCATGCTGTTTGCACGCTCAAGAAACATCATCTAGCATCGACCCCTCTTTGTTTTTCTTTCTCTTTCTGTTACTGCTCAGATCTGCTCTCCCAGCTCTTTGTCAGCGATGAAGCTGTCAGCAGTGCGTCCAGCGGGCCAAGAGTGAAGAGAAGAAGGGATAACAGATCAGGGAACATGATGCTCAGCGCCATCGGAAATATCCTCTTCTTTTCTGACATTTGGATTTACACATCTCATTTTCGTGAGTGACAAAGTACATAAACACACGCTTCGAGTCGAGGAGCTTGGCAAGCTGAGCTCCTCCAACACACACACACACACACACACACACGCACGCACTTGCACGTACATACATACAGCCCTCACTCTGGCTTTTAGGATGAATTTACGGGAGGGGAGGGGCATATGACATCTAGTCTTTGATCCATGGAGCTCTCTCGTTCTCTCTCTATGCTGGTGATGAGCAGTGAGTCAAGTGAGACGGGGGATTTTTTTTTTTTGCGTTACAGACAGTGGTGATGGGGGTAGTTGGCCTTTGTGCTACATAGGAGTTCTGTAAGACTCACTCTAAACTAAGAGCACACAGGAAGTCGGGCCTTCATCCGCGTCACATCTCCTCCTGCCCGTGTGCCGCGCTGATAGGTATGTGCCACCTCATCATTCAACCTCAGCCTGACACACACTGACAGACAAACATAACCATATCTACACACACTCACTATGAGCAGAGTTTAAACACAACTATCCAGGCTTGTACATGTGGGTGTTTATACTGGAAGCAGTTTGCAGTCGGAGCGCACACGGGAGCACAGCTTCATCCTTATTTGCCTGATGGATTATTCGGGTTGTATATGACATGTTGCCTATGAATCAGTCACGACTGTCTCGTGAACACTTTGACAGTCCCAAAATCACCCGTAAGTCTATTTACACATGCCAGGAATTTGACTTGCTGCTGAAGCTGTGTACAAAGTACATAATAAATCTGTCAGAGTAATAAACAGGGTGGCAGAGATGTGAACAAGCCTTTGCACTGTAAAGTTTGTGTAGTTTCAGAAAAGTTGGAATGGTATAATGGTTAGTTCAAATGTCAGGGTTGACATTTTATTAAAACAGCATCACAGTCTGATGATAATAAAGATGATAAATGTAACTTTTCTTTTTACCCAACGGACCTTTCAGTCTGCAAGACCTTTAGTGACACCTATCTCACTCTGCTTTTAAAAGCTGCTGGCCCAGTTTCCAAAGCCAGGATTTAAATAATATATTTTCATACTTTAGTGGTAAGTAGCAATTTAGATTTTGTTTTATTTGAACAGACATAATTTAATTTATATTGCTAATAGCATTAGTATTTGCGTTGATCAATACCAATACAAATTTATATAATTTTGAATGAACATTCATACGTTATTTCATATATGGCTTCAGCTATTTTCATACTTTCTACGCAGCCTGTGAAAACAGTGAATTTTAAATATCGTACACACAAATTGTAATGCTGAACCGTTACAGATGGGCCGTTCTTTTGTTTCTGATTAATGTAGCAGGAAATATTTCCCTTTTTATTCCAGTTGCAAACTACTTCTTCTTCTTCAGTCTTTTCCATAAAACTGGAACACATCTTATTTTATTTTATTTTTAGAACCATGCATCAGGTTATTTAAAGCTAGTAGCACTTGCTGGATGGAGTAACTCTTTAATATTTATACTGGATGCAGTGTATAACATTAATAAATGTCCTTGGGTGTGCTGAATAGATTGTGCTGGCATATTAAACAGGATACATAAATTCAGTGAGAACTAAGCCAGGGCAAAGTTGCTGCATCAAATGTTTACGGCAAAATAAACTTTGAATCCAGCAACTACTCAAAAAGAAAATATTTCATAAAAAACAAATGGCTAATGGTTGATTGACATATTATCACCACCATCATTTAGTCAGTGTGATTTTTTTTTAAAAAAGAAAAAAAAGAAGCTATATGCGTCTCCATTCAGCTTCAGCGTCATTTCAACATCAGCTTAGTTTTACTGGCATGGAGAAAGCAGGACATCACACAGACATACTGTACATCACTGTGTTCAGTTATTTGCCCTCGGCTCACAAAAGAAACTCCCATGGCCCTCCTCTCTGCAGTCAGATTGTAGAGCACAGGTTTGTGCCAATTCAGGCTGCATCATCTTCAGCAAACACAGCTGTACCTTCCACGACGAGTGCATCTGTGCTGTTTGCTCTTCGTAATACTGGGTTTTGCTCTGTGCCACATTAGTCACAGGTGGACAAAATGAAAAGCAATAGGGATGACACCTTATTATGTTATTTCAGTGCCATGGGAGAAACTTAAAAGTTTTCAGGGACTTTTTTGAAAAAGGTTTTAGCATCCAGTGTTACTTCAATGCTTCTACTGTAACACATGCTGTATTTTCCTGGGCAGACTGTCCCCAACATGTACACAATGTTCTGAGTACGTGTGTGTGAGGGTGGTGTGACAGAACGCCTTAATTATGGATTAATTGTGTCATTAGCAGGTTTCTGGTGTTGGCGCCACATTGGGCCTGTCAAGGTTAATTACTGGAACATGTTTATTTGCTGTCAGCAACTGCCGCAAGCTGTCACTTGCAGGGAAACACAGACAAACACACACACAGACGCTGTTCGTTCAAACAATTCACAGGCTCCTTGTGTCCTTCAAGCCCTCAACATTTTCCTCAGCTCCTTTGTTTTCTGCTTCGGCCCACTTTGTACAGTACTCAGTCAACCACCCGAAATACTAGCACTTCTGTGATCCTGCAGTTTCGCAGTGTCCGAAAAGAAACTGAAGTCTCCAAAGGTGGAACCATAAACAGTGCTGCAGCACTAGGGCCCCTGGCCTGACAGGGCATGATGGGGCCCCGAACTCCCCCTCTCAAAACTGAGCAAATAGGTCTCTAATTAACAAAGGTGATTAACTGGTCCAGTCATCTTTAACTATTGTTGTCACTTTTTCCGTCACATTCACACACATTCTTAGACTGTCAGAAGAGCCGTCAGAGGCAATTTAGGGTTAAGTGTCCATTTAGTCTTCCAGCGCCAACAATGTGGGATGAAGCTAAATTAGAAACTACTGTTTAGCGTGGAGAGTCAGCAAACTGACTCACTACTGTCAGTTACAGTGTATACACAGCAGTATTTTGTCTACTTTGCTAACATGACCACAAGCTACTGCTCATATCAGACCTAGTCCTGAGCGGATATATGATGTGTTTTATTACTCCCACTTTTTATTTGAAAAAGGAAGAATGAATGCGGTGACCTTTGAAAAGTTACAGTTTCACTTTGTAACACAGTCTTACAGCTTCAAACTGGTTTACCTTGCCTGCCATGATATCGTACGCATGTTCTAAAAGACAACACTATATGAGAAAGGAAAGGAAAATGGCTACAGTACCTTTTAGGGGAAAATGACATAAACACCATGAATGACTGACTTAATGATTGCACTGTTCATATTCTAAACTCATCAAAACAAACATCATATACTACATTTCCTTAGATATTATATGAATTTGTCAATATTTAACAATAATTTGATATTGAACAAACAGCTGTAACACAACCCCTAAAGAAAAAAACATATTATAAATAATAATGAACAAAATACAGGAACAAGACACACACCAGATCAGTGGATTACCAATCAGTTGAAAAAGATTGTCAAATTTATATATATAACCCAAGCTACTTCTGTGAAACTGACCCGGCCGCTCACAATGACAAGACTTTCCCAAAATATTGAATCGAGGCCGCAGGTTATTCGCTCGGACCCACAAGTGGTGGAAAAAACAAGAAGCTGAGCTGAAGGAAGCCGGACGGACAAAAGGAGTGAGCCAGTATGGCTACTTTGATTGATTTCAGCTGTAAACTGCTCACTAACTCATCTCCTGACATCTCTCTCGCTCTCTGTCTCCATCTCTAACAGACTGTCCGACCATTAAAAGCCCAGTCGGGTCTTGGCTGAGCGGCTGCGAAAAGACAAACCATTTATCAGCCTGTCAGCTCTTGCTGCCTGTTATTCCAGCCAGTCAGACTGTAGGGCTGTCCAAGACACAATAACTCTGACTGAGGAGGGCTGACACACACACACGCACACACATTTATATATATATATATATATATATATATATATATATATATATGTGTGTATGTATACGTTTGATATACAGTAGGTAGAAGGTAACAAACAAATAGAAATAAGAATAAGTTTTATTTATGTGTGTGAATTAACATCCTCACACAGCATACACAGCTCTCTCACACTCGTGCACACACACACACACACACACACACACCTCATTTAACATGGTGACAGGCTGACTGATGGTTCGGGTGACACTGCTAAATAACAGCCAAGCCAGCCACCTGCTCCACAATAACAGGCAAGAAACATGGACTGAGAGCGCCATCTAGTGCACAAATGGAAACGTTCTGCATGAGACCCCAGCACATGGACGTTTTGAAGTCAATCTAAAAATAAGGGGGAAAAGGCAAGAAATGTCTCAAGTGTTGATTGAAAGCGGGGGTCAGAGTTTATATTTAGGTGACTGTCTATCGTGTGCTTCTTGCAGCGCTAAATTCCCCTCTGCATAGACCTCACACTTAATATTTCATAACCTAGTCCAGTGGACTAAACGTCCAATTCGTCATTTTTGAACGAGAATGAAAAAGCATCATGATGAGTGTGGTGTGTGATCCGTTTATCTGTGAAATGTGTTCATTTCAATTCACACTTGGTTAGAATTTCTCCTGCTCGAGCCTAAAACAGCAGGCACCACTTCCAGGTTTCTCTTAAACCAGTGCCAGAACTGTGTTTATTCAAGATGCTATGCCATTTAACAGTGACAAAGTAAAGACTTACAAGGCTTAAACATATAACGTTTCCATTTTTTTTGTGTGTATCCGTAAGACAATACATTTGTCGTTTTAAGTAACTCAAATTATCCATAGTTTTCCATTTCCTCCCTCACATTTGTCACTCGAGCTTTAGCGAGAACAGAGCATTTTGTGTCTGAATCTCTCTTATGATTGGCTGATTGTTTTCTGAGTGACACTCAGCCAGCCCAACCACAGGTAACAGATTGCAGCCAGTAACTTGGTGAAACTCACTGATGGATACAAATGTTGACTTTGAGAAAACTAAAATGCTCTGGTATTTCAGAGAAAGATAAACTTTTGCCACTGGTCAATAATTTTACCTTCCTTCAGAAGGCTGCGCAATATTGGCTTTGGACCTCTGATTGCTTCCTGAGTCTGCTAACTCAGAAACAGAAGATATATATTGTCCATAACTATGTGCTCATAAATGAATATATATGACCTGCAACAAAGAACTAATGTTTTACCAAAGTAAAACTTAAAGTGTCCCTGTCGGTTGCTCAGTTGGTTGCGGTTTGCAACTTTACCACCAGATGTCGCCAGAAAATTACACTTTGTGTAGTTAAAACAAAAAGGCAAAAAAGCATTGGACAGTGGGTGCATGTGGGCAGGACTGTGAGCGTGTGCCTATATAGTTGTATACATCACATATATATACGGTAGCCTACATCATTACAGAAGTCCTGACAGCTAGGGCACAGTTTCTGACCACTGGGCTGTGTGCATTTGCCCAAAGATTAAGCATTTTGATATTTATACACCAACTCACTTTTTACAGTATGAGACCTTTAAGATTTTTATAATTTTCATTTTTTCGTTATTTTCGCAAGTTTGAGTCACATGTAACAATATATGATGCACATTGACTGTACTGAACCTTTCTCTGTGTTATCCATTTAAGTGCCCATATACTACTATGGGGGCGTATTCCTTTCCTTGAGTTTGACATAGCTTTTTGAATGTGTAAAAGTTTTGCATAATTATAAAAGCGCAAGTCTACAGTGCTTCTCTCCCACAAAAAAGATTGCTCCTGAAATGCCTCTTTTGTCTACCTGGCTTTTTTTTCTCTAATGTCTGTCACCAAGCTAAGATGCCAACAGTTTTTATCCTGAACTACGGAGATCACGATTATGATGTTACATATAATAGCAACATACAAAATAAAATCTCACCTCTGTTAAACGTCCTGGTCCAGTTTTGTTTTCAGCCACAGTCCTGGTTACAGCTGATCAGGAAAGCTCTGGGTAATGGGTGTGACATTCAAATGCTGCACGTGCTCAAAGTGGTCGACCCATCACAAGAGAGTGGGCTTGCTGAGGAGACTGGGCTTTTTGGGAGGCAGTCAAAGAGCTAAAACTGCGCGTTTCAGATAGAGATTGAAAATAGATGATGCTGCAGTGTACAGTATGAGACAAATGATATGTATTTTGAACATTACAGCATGTAAACATTTTGAAGTGGAAACCCAGCTTAAAAATATGAACCTGTAAATGACCAAAATGTGGGTCTTTAATGTTCTTGGAACCTTACATCAAGTCAGCTTAAAAATATGAACCTGTAAATGACCAAAATGTGGGTCTTTAATGTTCTTGGAACCTTACATCAAGTTGACATACTGTGCATCCAGCGCCTCACTTTTCCTTTTTTTTTTATGTTACAGCCTTATTCCAAAATGGATTGAATTCATTTATTCCTCAAAATTCAACACACAAAATACCCCATAATGACAAAGTGAAAAAAGTTTGTTTGAAATTTTAGCAAATTTATTAAATTATATATATATATATATATTTGCTCAATACTTTGTTGAATCACGTTTGGCACCAATAACAGCCTCAGGTCTTTTTGAGTATGATGCTACACGCTTGGCACACCTATTTTTGTGCAGCTTCTCCCATTCTTCTTTGCAGGAATTCTCAAAATCGGGTTGGATGGGGAGCGTCGGTGCACATCCATTTTCAGATCTCTCCAGAGATGTTCAATCGGGTTCAAGTCTGGGCTCTGGCTGGGCCACTCAAGGACAATTGTCCCGTAGCCACTCCTTTGTTATCTTGGCTGTGTGCTTAGGGTCGTTGTCCTGTAGGAAGATGAAACTTCGCCCCAGTCTGAGTTCCAGAGCTCGCTGGAGCAGATTTTCATCAAGGATGTCTCTGTACATTGCTGCATTCATCTTTCCCACGATCCTGACTAGTCTCCCAGCTCCTGCCGCCGAAAAACATCCCCACAGCATGATGCTGCCACCACCATGCTTCACTGTAGGGATGTTATTGGCCAGGTGATGAGCGGTGTCTGGTTTCCTCCAGACATGACGCTTGGCATTCAGGCCAAAGAGTTGAATCTTTGTTTCATCAGACCAGAGAATTTTGTTTTTCATGGTCCTTCAGGTGCCTTTTGGCAAACTCCAGACGGGCTGTTGTGTGCCTTTTACTGAGGAGTGGCTTCTGTCTGACCACTATACCATACAGGCTTGATTGGTGCTGCAGAGATGGTTGTCCCTCTGGAAGGTTCTCCTCTCTCCGCAGAGAAACGCTGGACCTCTGTCAGAGTGACTATCGGGTTCTTGGTCATCTCCCTGACTAAGGCCCTTCTCCCCCGATCGCTCAGTTTGACCGGGCGGCCAGCTCTAGGAAGACTCCTGGTGGTTTCTTAACTTCTTCAATTTACGGATGATGGAGGCCACTGTGCTCATTGGGACCTTCAATCCTGCAGAGATTTTTCTGTGCCCCTCCGCAGATCTGTGTCTCGATACAATCCTGTCTCGGAGGTCTACAGACAATACCTTGGACTGAATGTGAATACTTTCCGGATGCACTGTACACAAAACAGAGTGTAGAGAACAAGTGTAGGACGTAGGCAAAGAGCGGCAATTGGGCCATAGCCTGATATCAATCCAAACAAACTGGCCAGTATATAATCAACAGTGACAATGAATGCGTGATTATTTTTAACCATGTGTCTTGGACCATAAACCAGTTCATTGCTGTAGTGTCCTACAACTTATAGAGAAACGTATGTTCAGGTACACATTGGTACCGAGTAATGTTACTTGAACAGTAAAGAGTAGTCTTTTACAGCCGTCGGCAGTTATAGAAATAATCTGTTCTCTCAGGTTAGACAGGCCATTTCTGAATACAATTTCTATAAATGTTTACTAGAATACCAACCCACACATGAGTAAAAGGAAAACACAGTGTAGTTCATGTGCATTAGCATTTTAATTGGACAAAGCAAGAAAACATTGATTACAGTAGCAGAGTCATCAGTTCTCAGGGCTAACACCGTTCTAAACAAAAGGGTCTCAAAATGTCTGTAGGCACTGCCTAATTAAAAAGAGGATCTTGTCAGCTAAAAGAAACCAGCTCTATAAGGCAACAGTTACAATGGCCTCCCCATTTCTCAGGCAAAAAGAGCAAGTGTAAAGGTTGAATCCACTCAGATTGTTGATATAAAATACTGGCGTTTCAATAGATATTTAAAAAACATCAGAAGTGTCAAACAAGATCACCCTTTAACATTTGAATTGTGTCAAATTTTAAGTATGCACTGCATGGCAATGCTGTCTTATCCCTGCATGGAAGAATCATGTGTGTTGCACTGTGCCAGTGTCACATCTCACAGTGCCACTCTGCTACGTACAATGTTGGAGTTAACTGTCGAGTCATCAAAACAAAAGAGAGCAAGCACCCACAGTTAACAGTAGCATTTTTTACTTACATGGTTTCAAATGAATGAATGGTTATTTACAAGTGGCGAAATGATTTGAGGCTGTCTGAAAGATATGAAGGAGAAATGGAATGCAAAAAGGAAACTCTTGGTAGTCAAATTTGTCCATGTACAAGAGAGGAAAAAACTGTGCAATATTTATCTGCCCTTACAGAGAAACAGCAGTGTCAACAATCCCTGCACTTGATTTTCATCCAAGAGAAAAAGAGAACAAATTGAACATATTTCCATTCCTCAAATAATAACTAAGGTTCATAACTTAGCACGCCTCAAAACTTAAAAAAAAAAAAAAAAAAAAAAAAAAAAAAAGGACAAACCCCTCTGTGGTTGTCCGAGAGGAAAGATGTGAAAATGGAAGCAATTTGTAAAACCCGAAAAAAAAAAAAGTTTTTTCCAAAAGTTTCTCCTTTACAGTTTTATACTCATTTACAGTTAACTTAAAAATGGTAAGAGCCCTGGTTCTTGGCCAGTCCTTCCACAAAGGATGTAAATACCCATGTGGGTCAAAATTGCTCTTCCTTGGCTCCCGTTACCGCAACCCACCCAATGAAATCCCATTAATATCTCCTTTAGATGCCAACCTTCCCATTAGGTTCCACATCCCAGTAAAAGTCTTAGTCCTGCCACAAATGGAGGCGGTGTGACACAGCACCGCGGGGCACCGTACAGCCAATAAGAGGCTGATGGTTGACAAATCTCCCACCCTGCCCACTTATCAGTGTGTGGGGTATCCTGCGGCTCCCATACCGGGCTGGTTGGCTAGCATACTCCCATTCAATCCCTGTGTAGGCTCCATAACCCCACCGTTACTGATGGCGCTCATGCCAGTCCACCCAGCACTGGCCGGTAAGTGACTGCAAAAAAAAGGGGTAAAGAGAGAGAGAGAGAGAGAGAGAGAGGGAGAGAAAGACAAAATGCCAGCAGGTTAGAAGAGACAAGGCGAAAGGGAGCCAAAGAGACGGTTTATTTTAGAGCTACTAGAATCTGGACAGGCTAGAATGAGAACAAGGTGGCAAACAGAGTTATCAGAGGTTTTGAGGGTGAAGCAGACTGGGCAAAAATCAAGCTAGCGAAAAAAATGGGAAACAACAGAAAGTGGAGGGCTCTTTGGAGGGGCCAAAGGTAAGTGTCATTTGATTAAACATGGGTGGACAAGCAGACCAAAAGCATAAAGGCTAAGCACAGCAAGCTAAATATTCCCTCTACCCACCTCCCAACTGCTGATAACCACGTACAAAAAAAAAAACCCTCAGCTGTAACCAGCCTATAGTCACTGTTTACATCCATGTAAATTATCTTCATTTCCCTTGCTACACTTCGACATTTGGCCACAAAGATATCATAAATTCTCACCTAATTCATATGGGTTTTTTTTTTAAGTCTTTCATTATTCATCTGGTAAAACTAAATTCTACATTCAGTGTGGAATCTTGAAATTTCAAGTCGAGAGAGGCCTGCCCCCTGTTCAGGTATTTTGCATGTACTGTACTACCTCTGCATTGAAGAAACACACACTGCTTTCACATACATCTACCTCACACCTTTGCACAGAACCTTTTCATACACCTGTTCACCAAGAATGTTACACTGTCAACATCACATGGCCTCTACTTTATTATTCTTTGGTGTACAAAGCATCACTGCACATAGGCTGTCTAAAAACAAAATTGGATAATCTACAAATGATATTTAATGTCCCACTGAAATTCATGTACAGATCAAATTCTCAGGCATATGTAAAAATAAATCAATGAAATCAAAAGGCAAAATCTGTAAAAAGCTATGACATGAATTTAGACATACAAAACAAATGAACAGCCTTAAAGAACACAGTTCTTACACAGTGGGCAATCGTACAAAAAGGGAAATTGCATTCGTCATCAATAAACACTTCCTTGGTGTGGACATTAGGTGAAACTTTGTTCTGAGCCCTTAGCAAGTCATCTAAATTCTATCAGTTACTTTTAATTTTCTTGAGATGAATAAAATCGCTTTTAGCTAGTTTAAGGCAGCCGTACAATCATTTTGGGGATAGTTAACAGTTATGAACTATAACATTACATTATTAGGATGTGCTGAGCACAGCGAGCTGTAATGACAGACTGAAACATGATAAACAACAAAATTGTAGTGACAGTGTGTGTGTGTGTGTGTGTGTGTGTGTGTGTGTGTGTGTGTGTGTGTGTGTGTGTGTGTGTGTGTGTGTGTGTGTGTGTGTGTGTGTGTGTGTGTGTGTGTGTGTGTGTGTGTGTGTGTGTGTGTGTGTGTGTGTGTGTGTGTGCTTATATCTCAATCTTCTCAAGACGAGCGAGATGAGGGGCTGGTGAGTGGGGGGAGGGGGAGGTGGGGTTTGGGGAGGGAGGTCATGGCTCCCTCCTTGGTTCTCGCTGCCTCGATGTTGAAGGGGAACTCTGTTGCTGGAGTAGAAGGAGGCAGTGAAGGGTAGCCTTTTGCACACCGTGCTACTTACTTGAAGCCCTGCTGGTTCCAAGCCTGGCTGTAGACGCCGTAGGTGGGGACCTGCCACCCATTGGGGACGTACTGGCTAATCTGGGGCCCGTTGCCATACCACTGGCCCCACTGGCCATAGGGCTGGGCTGCAGCAAAACCCATCTTGTTCTGCTGTGGGGTTTAGCAAAAAAAGTATGTCTTAAGCATGGTTCATGAAAGCAAACCCCTTCTACATGGATACCCGACTGCACAAATATTAGGTCAGCATGTGATGCAATAATGGGCTAAAGCCCAGACAAAGGGGATAATTTCCCAGAGTGTGTTACAGAGAGGGGCATGGCTTAAAAGCCAAAATTAAATTTATAATAACAATCTGTCGACTGAAAATAATAGTTCTATATTTAAAAATACCTTCCACCTGACTGGTGACCCATTGAAATTTACTAAAAAAAACATTGCCTGCTTTATGAATGCTTATAGAAAAATGCAAAATGCTTGTTACTTTACAATACCTTCTCATTGTGATGGTCAACAATGGTTTGAATTGCTTGATGTTGATGTTACAGACTCATGACACTGCAGGACTAACTGGAAGATGTCATCTTCATCTTGTCTTACATTCTTCTAAGTCAGTAGATTGTGATTATTTTATGCGGCGTTTACAGTATATGATGTTCTTACCTGTGGCAGAGGCATCTGCTGCATTGGGCTCATCATGTCCGGGGTCTCTTTACCCCAGTAGCATTTGACTATGTGGCCCTCTATTGAAGTGCCATTCACTGACACAATGGCATGGGCTGCTGACTCGTGGGAGTTAAACCTGGACAAAAAATAAAGCGAAAGAACGACTAAGGAAACACAGAGCCTCATTTTCCTTTTACTCAGCAGTGGTGACCAAAGCACCGTTGGATATTTGTTAGCAAACTGCAAGAAAGGCATAAATACTAATTAGATGGCTGCTTGGTATGTACGCATGTACAGAACTAATACTTCTCCAATGTGTGCTTCTAACCGGTCACATATGACCATGTATCAACACAAAATTATTTATATAACCAGCAACCAATATGCTGCATGTGGATAGAACGTATAGTATGCTGGACATGTAACTAAGAACATGATATATTAATGAAAATCCAGACTTCAGCAGGATATCTATTATATATCTACTACAGCAGGATATATCTCATCTAGAATGAAGACAACAGGACCACAGACTGGATCAAGAATGTGAAACCTCCACCTACCTCACAAATGAATAGCCTTTATCTGGGAAAACTCTGATTTCCATAATTTGTCCAAAGGCGGAGAAAGTCTGTCTCATCAGTTGTTCTGAAAGCCAAACAGAAAGGATCATCAGAAATCAAACTGTTTGGGCTGACGTGTAATGAAGACAAAAAAAACATTTGCTGTATGAGAAACATTTTATACTGGCATCTTGGATCTACTGATAACACCACAGGGCTTTTAAATGTGAGTAGAATGAGTAGACAGCTGGTATCTTAAGTTTTGCAGAGAATGACAGAGATAACACTGGCAATTATTTAAATGAAGTAATAATATTATCTATTGCAATAATATTAAGGCTGCAACTTAAGGTTATTTTTAGTAGTCGACTAATCAAATTTTAAAGCAAGAACCCGGCGGTCATTGAAAATAAAAGATCTACAGGGTATCAACTAGCTTAACTCGCTAAAACGTACTCATTCAGAGTAGACACCATGACTCCAGGGGGCCCACGTTTCAGATGCTTGTGTATCTCGATGTTGTTGCAGTGAAATGACAACCTGCATTTAACTCGTTTCATTGGGTTTTTTCGGTGAAATGCGGCATACATAAGTTTAGGTCTCGCTTTTTTAAGCCTCTTCTTCAGTCAGATTCTCTCTCCGTTTCGCCATCATTCATCCGTTCTTCTAGCCTGGCGTATTTGTCTGGAACCTCTCGGTTTATTTTCGATTTCCAAGAGGCGTTACCAACGGCCGCAATTGGATAGCAACAGATCATATGAGGTCTGTTGAGGGACGCGAAAATGTCAACAGACACAGAGAGGAGATGCCAGTGATGATGATTCCACAATGTCTGTGAACGAGTGTTGCCGTTTTGTGGGAGAAATGTGAAAATATCAGGTACTTTGTCAAATGCTTGTTCATCAGCAGCAGCCTTGGTTGTTTACAAAAGTCACTTCTGTCCATGTCGTTTTATAAACCCTGCCTATTATCAGATAATTGGTTGAGATTGGACCAGCAAGTTTTCAGCTCTAAATAATATGGCTCTTTTATGTGTTTTTGATTGTTTCCTAACAACAACAGAGTCTTATGACAGAGATGAATTAAATGTAGCTACATGGATTTAACTTAATAGGACAAGTTCGTTGTTAGTTTTGGCCTCACTGACAGAATGCTTCCATCCGTTAACCCACCAGTATCATCATCACTGTGAAGGTTTTAGTATTTATACTTCTCCTCACCTGTCAGTCCTGCGCTCACTCCACCACAATATACAGTGCAGTTACTAGGACTGGACTGATTCACTACTTCATCAAATGATAGGTGCTTGGAGTTACCTGGAAGGAAAATGCAAAGACATTGCTGCTGTTAACATATTTTCGAACAATCCAGCATCCATAGCAAACAAAAACTGCATATTTATGACAACGCACTTTCATAAGTGGTCTTTGGGGCAGGGGGCTTCCTTGTGGCCCAGTTAGTTCGAATCTGTCTTCCTCCTAACCACTGACCGCCCATCTGCTGAATGGCATTCTCTGCATCCTGAAATGAAGAAAGAATCTGGTTATTTCATCAAGCTGGAATACAGTTGGGTAAAATCTAAAATGCACCATTTAGAAGCACAGAACCCCCATTAAGAAGTAACCAATGTGTAATGTCTTTCTTATATAACAAGGCAGAATGTGTCTGCTCTTTGGAGCGTGTTTTATGGAAATGCTTTATGAACCCCACCATTACAACAACTATATCTACTCACCCATTTGTTGAAGAAAGACACAAAGCCGTACCCCCTAGATTTCCCTGTAGCCATATCTTTCACAACACGAGCATCTCTGTGGACAAATATAGCAACATGAATACATCACAAATAGGCACGGGCCAGTTTCCACTTTCAAGGTATACCACGGTATCAAAAAGTCACGGTTCCGAAACCACTAATATACCGTCCCGATGGTATGAACTGTCCCCCCCAAGTTAAAATGACTACTCACAAAGAGGTTTACGATGTAATGTTGTAACGCGTGTCGTTACCTCAGTGGGTTCCCTCGGCACAAAGCACACACACAGTCCCAACTCAGGATGAGCACTTTATTCTCTAACGCACACTTGACTCATGTCTTTTAATTCCAATGCACTGCCCGGTTTTATATGAGATATATATATATATATATAGAATATAGAGATGGGACTACCTAATGCGCGGTGCCGGTTGCAGTCTGTCTCAATCTAATAAATGCAGTGCCTTAAGTTCAAAGAGGACGGCGCTTCCCGACTACGGTCTGGACGCCTAGCAGGAAATGATATCCTAACTAAGGAACCGAAAAGTGCAGTGGAAGCCCCAAGGTCGCGTAAACTGCAGAAGAACAACTCTCTCCACACGAGCAGTACAGAGCAGTCAAAAGATCACCATCAATAACACTTAAGAGACAGCATTTATTTAAATTTTAGAGTTGCGTGATACCGTGAAAACGCATACTGTCAAAATCCCATGCCTAAACATGCAGCATAACACAAAGGCTTCACTGTAGGACGTGTAAAATGACCTCTAAAATTGAAATTAGGCCTGCAACTAAATAACCAACAAAACTTCTATTTTGTTATCAAATTGATCCGCCAATTATTTACCTACATCCGCCCACAAAATTTCAGAATTTAGTACTACTCAAGTGAGTAGACAATCAAAAACAATCAAAAACAGTGAAGTAAATGATTCTATTGTTTCTATTTATTGTTGTTTTCTATACTGCTTCTATTTTCTATCTCTGATTTAATTATATTTGTATGGCTGCAGCTAACAATTACATTCATTATCAATTAATCACAATTTTCCAAAGTCCATAGGGAGGTATTTAAATATTATGTTTTGTCCAAAGAACTGTCAAACTCCCGAAGACATTCACAGGACAATGAGGTAGAACAGAGATAAACATCTCTTCTCCATGTGATGCTGGACTCTAAAAGCTTGGCATTTTTGCTTAAAAAGTTTCTGACGATCAACTGACCAAAAATTACAGGTCAGAATCTTTGTCAGTAAATATTAGCTTTATACTTACGATATCCTGCCAAATGGACCGAAGGCAGCTTTGACGTCGTCTGTAGTTATTTCTGGGCTGAGGTCTCCGACAAAGACATGAAAGTGATCTATAGGGGAGAAACAGTATAGACATGACATGTGACAATACAATATTTGTGCCCCCCCCCCCAAAGAAAACGCACATTCCAGACAAGAGACTAAAATGACTAGCACTACACAAGAATGTATGTAAGCATATGTACCATATAAATATTTGCCTGCGATTGTAAAAAGTATCAATATCATTGATTATACATGCATTTGGCAGTTTATTAAAAGGTTAATCTAGCTAAAATGAATTCAGTGCAATACAACAGCCCTCTGGTAAATCTTCAATTACGGTTATGATGTTCAGTTTGTGTTGAAACAGTTTTAAAAAGATGTATTGAAGAAATGTATTAAACTCTATTAGTTTTAGGTGTATTTAATAAAATGCCGATCTACTGTTTATCTTGACTGACAGGCACTTGTACTTACTACTTGTGTCTTTTTTCTGGCTGGTTGGCGTTGTGGCCCAGTTTACTTTGACCTCCTGTGTAGAGGGGCAGAGAAAAAGCAGGCCAGGTGGGGTATGTTTACATCACTTACAGTAAAACACTGTCATTTCCACTATGAGGGTGTAGGACAAGGGCTGACGTATCAATGTACTACTCATTTCACATGATATGGTGCCTTTTCTCTCATTTCTGTCCTGTGTACGTCAAGCGGCATTGTGCAAGAAAGTTTATCTTGCCATCAAACCTCAATTAACTTAATTCAAAATGCACTGCAACTGGCCTACCATGTGTGACTCAAACAATTTTATAACAGGCCGCATGAATTTTCTCGCCCAAAAGAGTAAAACCATGGTATAATTGGGAGGGGGCATTAATGCATTGCTGAAAGATTTTAATGAGGGACATAAGCCAGTTTGTCCAAGCACCGAGTACAATAGCTCAACTCATTATTACACTATCCAGCGCCACTCAAATATTCTTTTATGAGGCCCCTGTGGTCTTTTAAATGTTGGAGGTTAAAATGTTAATGGTTTTTATGTTGTTCTAGATTAACTGACTTCTGTGTTTTGCCATTTTCCCATGTGGCTTACATGGTTTTGAACATTTTATTGAAAGTCCTGCACTGGCTAGTTCAGCGGCCCGCTACATTATATTGCCGCCATTTATTTCTTCTTCGCAAAACCTAAATTTGCTTTACCCATTCAAGTCTCATATCGTCAATGCTCCTCCACACCAGTTTCATTTATTTCAAGACCACTAGGTTTAAGAAGATGGAACCAATCAGTTGTGGTAACCTTTTGGCAGTGTTCATGATCTGATTTGTACCATGGCTACAAGAGCTTCCTATTCATCAGATGGGAAAACCTTATCCATGTATTGGAATATGAATGGTAGCAGCTCAATTTTTCCCCCTTTCAATATACAAAGTCACTCAACCTAAATTCCCACACCCAAAGCCAACCCATCCCCACTCACCCTGTAGATACGATAGCTTACCTTACCCATTATTTTCCTTCCATTCATGGCTGCCAATGAGGCAGCAGCATGCCTGTGGTCATAGAACTCCACAAAGCAGTATGGATCATTTCCAGCTGTCTGTCAATGTGAAAACAAGACTGATATTAAGTTCACAGCAAAGGCGACAATTTAATCACTCATGGCCGAGAGTCATCTACTGTATTTTGACACATACAACCTGATATAACAGACTGTGAGAGGAGAATCAATACCAAGCACATATGCACATTGAGGCACCACTATCTCTCAGGGTCATCGTTGAATGCAATTTCCTACTGTCAAACAATGTATGCCAGACAAGGGGATAACACTCACATCGACTATCATTTTACAGCTCTTGCAGGGTCCTATCTGTGTGAAGACCTGCAGGATGAGGGGCTCGGTGACATCCCTGGACAGATTCCCCACATACCTGCAGACAAGGAGAGAGATGAGGAAACAGGAAGTAGCATGCAGACAAAGGCTAGTTAACTGGGCTAGCGGTAACCCACAACAATTCCATATTTTCGCATTAAAATCATCAATAATTGTTGACTAAATGCGACTGGGAAAAAGTCTCCATTTTACACAGACAGCTCAAGTGTGGTCGACCCTTTACAGGTGCTGCCCTGTACCGTCTCTTCGAGCGTTGACGTGGCTCGTCAACGCTCGAACCGGCTAGCTAAAGATAACGCTAGCCGGCTCAAACGGGCCTCATGCAAAGGGGTTTGCAGCTAACGGTGTTTTATAGAATAACAACCTTGGGGCTAGATAATTCATGTCCATTGATAAGACAGAGCAAGTCTGCTTGTGAGAATAAAGCAACAGCTCAACGAATACGTGCGCATTTTAGAAGAGGCGGCAGGCTAGTTGCGTTCGCATCTCCAGCTAATGGTAGCTAGCATTGACTAGCCCCTCCGTTTCATTTTCAAACGAGTTGCGATTCCGTCTATTTATACGGCTGAATCAAACAGAGCGCTGCGTTCATGTCCGAAATCGTCCTCGATTTACTGCTTTTGCAAACTGTGCATTGTCCAAACAACGGCCAATTGCGAATTCAATGTCCCTGTGGCTCTACGTTTACGTGGTTTTACAGTCAAATTGAAACAACAACGTGGAAACAATTCGGACGCGCCGTAGCTACACAGAGCCTGCCCATTCCAGCACGTAGTCAGGGCCGCAGTTACTCACAAGGTTTTGGGTTGATCGTCCTCCATCATCAAGGTTCTGTGGTCGCGTCCGAATTGGTCTTTAATCCGATGACATACACTTTCTTTGCGCTAACCTTGAGCAACTGTGAACGTAAAGGCTATATCAACTATTAAATGACAGATCAGTGGCCGATTCTGCTCTGCTCCCCCCTCTCTCTCTCTCTCTCTCTCTCTCTCTCTCTCTCGCACACACATACACACCGCAGACAGCCTCCGTCTGATGCAAACAATAGGAAGTTGAAGATGGCGGAGGAGCAGCGTCAGCAGCGTCAACCTGCGCGCTGAAATAAAGCCAAAATTAAGCGCTCTTTTTTCCCACACACACACACACACAAAGATGTGCCTCCATATCTGCAAAAGCTGCAAATATAGCCAATTGCTGCCAGCCTTGCATAACAGACATAATGATATTGTGTTTGCTAATTTCTATTCATAGCTTGACTGACCAAAAGTACTAAAACGTTGGAAATAGGAAATGACAAAATTGTATATTGTTTTTTGTAACAACCATTTTAAAATGATAGTTGCGTGATATTTCATACGTTTAAACATTTCAGTGCTACGTTTACCGTGAACAAAATACGTGCGCCGCCCGGGAATCGAACCCGGGTCGCAAGAATGGGAATCTTGCATGATACCACTACACCAGCGGCGCCGTTGTAAATTCAGACGCCAGTTATCTTAATAAAAACGTATCATTGGATCTGGGAGAAGGCGATATTGTAAATTCTTGAAGGATAGGACAGAAAAATTGTAAAAAAAAAAAAAAATGACGAGAAATCAGTAATTACTGCGTCGTATTAAAACGCGACTGACCTTTATTCGACGCAATACTAAATACGTAGGGATATATTAAATCATCATACTGCTAAAGGTTTGTGTTAGTGCAATTTGTGTGCTACAAAGGTCCACCTCAAAAATTATTTGATTTGAAAATCCCAAATATTGAACAGCGGAAAATTGTGGAATACTGCCACAGGCAGCATTAGGCAATTTGCGCCTTGGGTCTGGTAGATGTCTCAAACACCCAATGGGGGCAGTGTTGCTAAAATCTGTGCCGTCAAACACCGACGAAGAAGAAAATCGGACAGCCTCGTATTGGACGCGAAGAAGAGACCAAATCGAAGAAAACATGGCTGGCACTGCAGGCTGTGAGCATTATGTACGAAGCTGCTTGATGAAAGTGAGTTTACTCTCTGAAACTTAATGTACATATTTGCCTCACATGAAAGGTGGAGGCATAGCGGTGTTTATTGTGTCTAACTCTCTTACTCTGCCGTGACGCGTGGTGCCACTGGACAACTCTGGTAGCAGCCACTCACAGTTAGCTAACGTCAGTTAGTTGCTTAAACACGATCTGTTACAACCGTATCGTCATGGCACATACGTTCGTGTCGTACATGGTTCTTATGTGTCAGCGGCACAACAGTAATGAAATGACAAGGGTTTTAGAGTTGGGTCGGTATCGGGTGATCTATTCAGTTAGCTTATCACTCACCATCTCAGTCATGTGTGTGTGTGTCTGAGACCACTTTGACATCTGGCAAAGTGGTCTCAGACTTTTGGACACCAACGTATGCGTTTAAAAAGGCACTTAAACTCTTAGCAGACCTTTTTCAATACGCTTTTAATAGTTGCAGCTTTTTTTTCTTAATTTAACTGCACAACACTCACTTCTTATCTTTTTCAATTGCATGGTCTAATGTGCAATATATATAGGTCTAATGGCGATATATTTCTATTTTTTTTTTAAATATACTTTGTTGTGTTTATATTGCATGTGTACGTCCAGGGCTCCAGACTAACTTTTTTTTACTAGGAGCGCTGTAGCCCCTTCATGGAAAATTTTAGGGGCACAAGCAGAAAAATTTAGGGGCACACCTTAAAAATCGACCTGCAACGCAATTATCTTCATTTTCGCCCATTTTAACTGTATTATTGATAAATGTTTTGGTAATGAATAGACGACTTACAGAACGTGTGCTGTTTTGTCTTAAGTTCACAATGTCACAATTTAATTGAATTGATTGAGGAAAAAGGGCCAATGATTATATTTTGCCATTGTTGAGTGAGACGGTAGCAGGGATTAATGCAAAAAAAAAAATTAATCTCAGTCATTTTCACTATCTACTTTTTTAGAGGCCACTTTTGTTCCGCTATGCGGTCGCTTCCCATAGGTTTTCATGTAAAAGGGTGGATATTGTGTACACACCTTTGACCCTCAATGCCTTATAAATAAGTGAAATTATGATATTCAATCACCACCCCACATTGCTGCTGTTCTGTAACGCCTTCGCAAGCGCACCGACATCAGTCAAGCTCACGGAACAGGCCGGCGAGGTGCGACGCTTGGAGTGGAGGTGATGGGAGGAGCGACACAAAGACGTCCGGTCTGGACGGGGCCGCAGACGGTGAAAGGGATAAAAGAGTGCGCCATTCCGGTTAAACCGCAAATAAAAAAGTCTGCACATTTGCAGGTCGCACGCCCGAATAGTTTGTCTGGAAGTCGTAGTCTGGAGCCCTGTACGTATTTATAACTTCTTCTTCTTTTGTTACTATTTTTACTATCCCCCTTTCCTGCAATAACACAGTCCCCATAGTAGCACCATTAAAGCATTATCTTATCCTAATTTCTAGCCTACGGTATCATCTTTCCCTCTGATATGAATATGACCAGCATTCATTTGCACATTCCCTGTGTAATCACATTTCTATGCACTGCAGGCTCCTTGCTGTGGTAAACTGTATGTGTGTCGGCTGTGCCATGATGCAGAGGAAAACCACCAAATGGATCGTTTTAAAGTCAGAGAGGTGCAGTGCTCTGAGTGTCAGGCAGTGCAGCAGGTAACTGGAAAATCAGCTGCACTCAGTATATTCCAACTGTACTGACAGTGATCTTAAATGTCAGTTCCCCTTGGTGTTTATGTTGTAGTTGTGCATGTAGTGGTCAGTTCACTTAATAAATCAAAGTTGCAAATGTTAAATTACCGCTTTTTTAGGCCCAGCAGAATTGCCAGCAGTGTCAAGTGCAGTTTGGGGAGTATTACTGTGACGTTTGCCACTTGTTCGACAAGGATAAGAAGCAGTACCACTGTCAACCCTGTGGAATATGCAGGTGAGTAATAGTAGCTTTCAGAGAATACTTGTTATTCTGTATGGTTCGTTACAAATCTTTTTATACTTGTAGTCTTATTTTTCCATACTAATAATAGAAACTAAAGTAAAAATGTCTCAAGGTCAAGACCATTTTAAGTCGGATGCCATACTACTCTATATGTTGATATTTCATAAGTTGTGTCAGGATTTCGAAGGAGGACGGCTGTGTGAGTGAGACTGACGAGATTTTGAGCTTCTCGCAATAGATCGGTGCGAGACCACCTCCTCTCCCGGAAGAACGGGGTTTGCAGATGTAAACAAACTCAGGAGATAGTGCGTGGTTGAGGTGAAAGTAATCATCAGGCTGTTGCCAGGTCTCAGTAAGACACAGAAAGTCAAGTTTTGAATCCGAGATGATGTCGTAGATTAGAGGGGCTTTGTTGGTGAGAGATCGGACATTGAAGAGTGCAAATTTGGATCCATTAGAGAGAACAGCAGGGTCAGTTAGCAGTGGAGAAAGTACACTCTGGTCAGCAACTCTGCCGGTGTTGTGGGGTTTGCGAGAGCCAGTGGACCAAATGGAGCTGATGGAGTTGGAGTTATTGTTGGAGAAGTTCCTACGGGATCCGCGGTGGATGTATTTTGGTCGGCGAAGAATGTCACGATGGCTGAGGAGGCAGGAAGGAGCCACGGAGCGGGATCGAATCCGGTGGAGTTCCGCTGCCGAGTAGGGCAGCCGTGGAATGGCTGTTTTGACAGTGATAAGCAGGATAATCCAAAGCAGCAGTTTCAACGTCCACATATTGCAGTTTCGGTGATGTTGTTGGCTCGCGAAAAAATCCAACAGCAGGCAGAAAAAAGGCAGTGTTCACAGCTGACGTGGACGCTATCAGTAGCAAGTTAAGCCGAGAGTATTGCCGAAGATACAGTATACAGCAAATGCCACAACGGCAATGGCAGAAGATAATCACTCCAACAATATAAGAATCAACATTTGCCGAGCATAGTGAACACAATTTGTAGGCGGTGCAACTAATTTAAATTAAACAAAAGTCAAAAGTCCGGTGAGCAGCGGCAGCCAGATACGCCAGCGTTCACTCACCGTAAACATGGTGGTTGTTAAACATTACAACCACCTGACGATTATTGTTTTTTGCAAGGACTGTAAGTTTTGGTTTTTGTTTTTGCTTCCATGTATTGTTACTCACAAATCAGTGTTAGGGTGCCATCATCTAGAATCCATTCACATGTTACTCATGCATGATGTGATTGGCACCTGTATAAGTGGCACTGTGTTTTGGGCCCTACAGGATTGGGCCCAGGGAGAAGTATTTCCATTGTGACAAGTGCAATCTGTGTTTAGCCAAGGATCTTCGAGGAAACCACAAGGTGATTATTAAATTGGTGCAGGATGCACCTGTTTCTGATGCACTCATTTTTTCCCCCCAAAAGTATCATCACCACCTTTATCTCTAATTATATTTTATGTTTCAGTGTGTTGAAAATGTGTCAAGGCAGAACTGCCCGGTGTGTATGGAGGTAATAAAACATATAATACATTAGGAGATAGTTTATAGAGGGATGATGGATTTTTATTCAGTTTTTGTTATTGCTTTGGTTTCTCTTCAATTTGACATGGTCTTCCTTTGTATGCACAGGATATTCACACATCCAGAATCGGAGCTCACGTTCTGCCCTGTGGCCATCTTTTACACAAGTACGACTCAATACAAGAATCTCTGACAATGGCCTGACAGGTCCCAATAAAGATTGATTACACCATACACTATATTTCTAAAACATCAAATAGTACAATGATAGTATCTGGAAAAAAAGAGAATAGGTATGTTACAAATAATTACAAAGTTAAAGAGAATTGAAAATATGGTAAAATACAGTTGATGTAAACTAATTAAAATGTTTTATTTTCAAACCCCACATAATCCTTGAGTAACTCTAGTTGGTCATCCTTAATAAGTTATAATATGAAGATATAAAGATCTGTTATGACATAAAAGTAACAATGTATGTGTTGGTTTCTTCTCTGCAGGACCTGCTTTGATGACATGGTCAGAACAGGGTATGTCTCATTAGTTCTTTTTCCTGGTAATTTTTTAGTTTAATAAATATAGTCTTATTAAAGGCTCCACTCTGCCTGTTTGTCTCTGTCCTCCCCCACTGTACTGTTCCAGCACACACACACACACACACACACACACACACACACACAGGGAAAAGTCTGAAAGCAGCGTTGCAGTGTCTATCACCACAGTTTGAATATGTAATGGTTTCAAAGTAAGATCTCGAGGAGATGACAAACCTGATTACAAACCTGCTGCGTGTATGTGCAGATTCACAGGAACCAGGATACTAAAGTGCATGTAAATACATTTGCCAGTTTCCTGCGTAACCTTGCTTTTCTGAATAACCTGGTCACTGAGGTGCATGTAAAGGAGTTACACCTTCCAATTAAATGTAATTTGTCCTTGTTTGTTTTAGAGCATATCGCTGCCCTCTGTGTATGCACTCTGCCTGGAACATGGTGGACCACTGGGATCAGATAGACATAGAGATTGCTCAGTCTCCCATGCCCACTGAATACCAGGGTGCTACTGTCAAAGTAAGACCTCATAGAATACTGCAAAATGCATTTGTAATATTTGTATTATGTTAAAAGAAGGGTTGAATTACTGATTGATCATATTGTTATTTTTAGACATTGTATAATGTATTGTGACTCTTATGAGTAATCAACCAATTGGATAACTTTACATGTAATCATTACCTTTTTTTGTCCTGACTACAGATTATTTGTAATGACTGCCAAGCTCACTGCACGGTGCCTTTCCATGTGCTGGGCATGAAGTGCAGCGGCTGTGGCTCCTACAACACAGCACAGGAAGGAGGACTCATCCAGAACCCTCAACAACAACAACAACAGCAGCCAGAGGAGGACACTGAGATTGAGGCAGAAACAGACACGGAGCCAGAGCAGCAGGATCAACCTGAGTAATCCACTGCATATTAGTATTACAACCAAAATGATTGACATTTGGCTGGCCACTTAATTTTCGTAACTTCATTTATTGTAACACCCAATATTCCTTGATCGCATACATTACAGAAATCCATCTATTTTTCCGTATTGGCTTGTCCTCTGCAGCCGTAGGAACCTATTCCAGCATGCACTGGGTGAGAAAAAGGGTACAGTCCTGCCAGTCTATGATTGGGACTGGGTGTACAGGAACTAAAACATAACACACATACACACACACACACTCACTTACACTTACAATCATAGTCCATCTGACCTGTATGTCTTAACACTGTGAGAGGAAACCCACAAAAACACGGCAAGAACATGCAAATGCCACGCAGAAAGATCCGCACTGGTCAACTTATTAAAACCCAGAAAGGCTGTCCTGTGGACAGTCTTCTGAGTGACACTGGCACAACGATAAGTAAATGAACAGAAATACTTTTCCAGTGAAAAGCGCTGATGCTTTAAAGGCTCAACGGCATCTGACCAATTGTGATTATTTCCTGTTAAGTTGTGGCAACATGCCACACGTTCTATTTAAAGGGGCAGTAAGCGATTTTGGAGAAAGATTATCTTTCTCTCTTTGTTGCTGTTGATGATGATGTTTTCCCTTCACTGGTCGGGCCTCAGGTATGGGAGACAGATGCATTAACCATGAGTCCAAAACCCCTTAGCTATAGCGTCTGTCGCTAGCACGTCTCCTGAGGTGTCGGGGAGCGATGTTTACAAACTGCACACAGTGTTGTGTGGTCCTCACCATTTTCTGATTTCAATTTCAAGAGCCAGGATTTCTTTGCGGCGCTCACAGAGAACCGAAAGCTAGCAAACCGTGAGTAAATATTCGCAGAATTTTACTAAAAGGGGATTGGATTAAAATCGTTTACTGCCCCTTTAAATGCTACAAAACAACATCATTCAACACTATTTATATTGTAGTAAGTGTTCACAGTAACTTAGCACTAACTTCAAAAGCTAGTAACACAAGGCAGTGTCTATAAAGGATTTGTAAATGTGAGACCCATTATGGAATTAAAAATGGACTTGGTGAAAGGGATGGCATTCATGCAGAGAAGACAGATGTTTCAGTCCATATGTGGACTATTCTCAGTGCAGTATTTGCACTGGTCTTTTTTTTCTTTTTCTGCATGTGAATCAAAGATTAAAGAGAGACATTTTCTACATTTGTGTGAGTTTGAATCTCATTCGCCATGAGGTATTTCATGAGAAATAAATATTACAAGTGTTGTCATATCGCAATTATTATTCAAAGGCACAAAGCAAGTTCCAGCACCAAAATTCAAAGCACAAGACGAGAACTACTACTGTAGGTCTTTAAAGACCTACAGTAGTAGTTCTTTGAATTAAACCTATTCTCATGAACCTGCAATATTACATCACTTTTTTTGTAAAAACTAAAGAATAACTGACTAATACATTGAGTTATGATAAGCTGAGACATTTTTCATTTACAAGTCAAACAATACTTTCAATTAAATGGTTAAAAATTACTGACTGGGTCTATAACCTACTCATTTTCTAAGGCCAACCAAGCAGATGATTGTACAGTCAGCTATATGGCATTGGAAATATGTTCTAAATTCTGCCAATGTCTTAAACTCTGATACAAACTCCCAATACAAAAATCATAACTTTACTTAACACATGGTATGTTATCAATACATTTACTATGTCTTTATATAATCATTAAACTTGCACCATTTGACAAAATTACTACTCATTAAGGAAATGTTAAGTAAAAGCAGTAAAGTTAAAAGTATAGTCTTGATATTAGGAAATTGATCAGTTTCTAGGATCAAATGCTATCTCCTCTGGGTGGATCTGGCTCACGGGTCCCGAACTGGAAAGTGAAACACAGAGGAACACCATTCATGGTGGCACCAATGGGGATTGGCAGGGAAGGAGTTGTGGAGAATGGTGGAAGTGTTGGTTTGATGTGTGGAGGAAAGGGTGGAGTGGCGCCCTGGGGGAATCCGTGGTATGTGGTGGCGAGTTGGGGTTGAGTTGTGCCACCAAAACCCATGAATATGTCGGGTTCTGTTATTCCTGGGTGCGGTGAGACCTCATTAACTTGTAGAACATGCACAGTGTCAGCGTGATTTGAGTTCTGCGCAGGATCAGGTATATCGTTAGAAACGTCAATGCCAATATCAGTTTGTGCAGGATCATCTGGTATGAGTTGTAAAGGACTAGTATCAGTGGAGGTTTGCGGGTCTTCTGGGTCCAGCAGTGCTGAAGTGTTGATCGTGGCTGGAGAAGGTCCTGGGGCAGTGTCCTCAATAGCATTAGGAATGACGGTTTCTGTAAACGCTGTTTGCAGGGGATCCTGTGAAGGTTCGGCATTAGCTGCGGCCTCTTCTGATGAATTGCATTCACTGGACTCTGATGACTTGGATGAATCCCCACCCTCACTTAGATAGACCTGTTTATATAATAAGGAATGTGACAAGTCCTCTTATACGGCTTTACAGTGATATTCTGTAGATAGTATGACAGAGTAGTAGAGCTACTCACTGGTTTGGACATGGCCGCAGTCACCATGAAGACAGCACAAAGTGTAGTCCGTAGAATTACCATTGCCATGTTTCCTGTATTTGATGAAACAAATACACCTTAAGCACTATACTGATTCATTTCAGTGGAGTAATGTGACTTAGTACATTTACTCAAACAGATTTGAGGTCATCTAATTTTACTTGAGAATTTTTATTTTATACTTCTATAAAATTTTCCGAGATATTTTACATGCACTATATTTTTTCCTTACTACCTGACAGTGGTACATATTTTTTTTTCATATTGTTCCATTTTATTTAACATACAAAACACATGATCAGCTTTTAAAACACGAGGCATTGTGTATTTTGTATTTGTATTGTATTGTATTTTCTTACAAATTGTGGAAAATATCTTCAAGTGTAGCAGGAATATTTCAACCCATTTTCAATGCAAATGACTTGCTCGTAATTCTATTACTGTAACCTGCTATTATTTTGTGTCTCAACATACAGATATGCATTTCTAGAACATATTTAACAAATGGCCAAATTGCTGAACACCCCTAGACATAGAAAGGTGAAGTGCTAAAAACTATAATGGGATAAGAGATTAAGGATGCCAGAGGTTCCTATTCATAAACTAATAAACATGTTGTGGCTTTAGAGTGAACAATGGGAATATTCTGGTCTAGACTTACTCGTCATTACTATTTCCTGGTTACGTCTCATCACAGAGACAAAGAAAGACACCCTATTTGGGAAAAAAAAAAAACTATACTATATACTATACTACACTATATTTCGGGCCCAAGCACCGGATGGTGCGAGACCCCTATTGTTTCGTTAATTTTGCGTCTTTCACATTGTTGAGGCCCTACACATTTGAAAAGTCCAAACGTTGCACACATCTAGTCCGGTAAAAAAAAAGTATATATTCTATGGGTCTCGGTCTCACGTCTGGTAAAATGGCTTAATTTGCCATTTTGAATTTATTGGTCAAATTTTGAGCATCTTGTACATCAACAAACTCCTCCGGCTCGAAAAGCTTCCAATTACAAGGCTTTGACGATGTTAAATTCCAAAGATTTTTTAGTTTTTGTTAAACAGCAGTTCCATGGCATGGCATCCTCGTAGCAGGTTGACCATATCCATTTCAAATTTTGTCAAAAAAGCTGCATGACAATGATGATTTAAACTCATTGGCCGTGGGATGGCCATGCGAAGCAGCCCAGTTAAATTTATTTAGTGAATCTCTGATCAGAGATCCTCACAAGTGTACTTTATAGCCAAAGCATTTGACATATTGCATTTTCTTCAGTTGAGGTCTCTCCTCCTAGGTCAGAGTGCTTAATATGCCACATCCTTATTGCCCATTATCATACTCAGTGGAAAATATCTTACTAATAACTTAAGATACTGAACTGATTTGCCATCCAGGTCAAGAAATCTTCATTAGTGGTCCAACTGACAATAAATGATGCTCAAGCAACTTGGAAAGGAAACCGTTGACAATGAAAACTTTATTTAAAACATCACATGCCCACATCGTCAGCCTCAGTCCACAGACAATACCACGTCCTGCCGGGAAAAAGAAAAGTCAGACTCATGACCAAGCACACTCAGACAAATTGGGAACCTGCTAATTGGAGTTGTAGCTGCTAAAATTATAGAGATTTCGGATGGTCCACCTCTTGTTTCTCTGTGTCTGCAGTTTTTGTGCTGGGGGTGGTCTCAGCTCTATTCTCCAGGTCTGTCATACTTGTTCCCTTCACAGCTGCTGGAGTAGCACTCCTGCAGAAAAGGGAAAAAAAATGTATTTGAAGTCCTGTGCTACCTGTTCATACCTTCCCCGCAGACATTGAATGTAGAAATACACATGATTCCCACTGCGTTAATGGATCATGCTTTGTTAAATTTAGCTCGACCACAGGGTCGGTGTTTCGTTTTTTTTCCTGTTTTAACAACTGTTGCATGTATTGCCATGGAATTTGATATGGGTATTATGGTGCACCAATGAATCTTCATGACTTTGGTGATCTAAATTTTCATCTAGCATCATTATGATCAGGTCATCATTTTAAATCTGACAAATACAAAAATAACCTTCCGTCAGCCTCAGCTGCACTTTTTGTTTAGCAGTTATTAGCGAAGGTTAGCATGCTAACTAAGATGTCAAACATGGTTAATACCTGCTAAATGTCAGCATGTTAATATAGTCATGCTGAGCATATCGGCTTCCTGATATTTCACATAGTGTAATGTGCCACTTTATCTGCCATATGTAAATAAGAGTAAATGCAATTATGAGTCCCAAAGGGCCATCATAGAAACTGGAAAACTGATTTTTGATCAATTAAATTTGACATTAATACAAGGCGTCTGAAAAAGACATGGTTCAATGTAATCAAACTCAAATTAATTGATATGACCAGTATTTTAGTCCTCACATGTCCCCATTCTAATCATGCATCTGTTGACATAAGTTTTAAAAATACTAGTTCATCATAGCATGGTCCTTGTGAGCATGTTAGCTCAAAGCATGGCTGTGCCTTATACAGCTTAGTTTCCATTCTAAAAATTGGTGTCCTATAAAACGGAAAATGTTTGGTTATGTGTTTGTGACAGGAGGGGTTCAAATTAGTAAAAACTGAAAAACCTCATGTTGGTCCTCTTCTTCCTCTTGACCACCACTGCCATCACAGCAATGACCAGCATGCCTACACAAAGCCCTGCAGTGCCATAGATGATTGGACCCTGCATGGTCTTCAAGATATTGTCCTGACAGGAATCACCGCTGTAACCAAGTGAACACGCGCATGTGGTGTCCCCATTGATTTTCACACAGTGCCCATTGCTACTGCAATGTCTCTGGCTGCACTGCTGGGCATCCAGGTTCAAGAGCCGGCTGCTGACATTCAGGGTGGTTTTCAGATCAGTGGTTTTAAACAGAGGGGGGAAAGGGGAGGGAGAAAGAGATGAGCTGCGAGGCTGGATGGGAGCAAAGACCTTGACTCCTGACCACTGCTTCAGATTGACGCCTAAAAAGACAAAAAAATTTTTTTTTATTAATGTACTTACATCTACGTGGCTGTACTATGACGTCTTCATAGTAAAGATAAATACTCACAGTTCTCATCAGAGTGGTCAGAGCAGTCTACATGCCCGTTACAGAACTTCTCAACAGGCTGGCATGAGAGTTGATCCAGACATGGCCTACTGCCCACTGGGCAGCCCTGATCCAAGCTGCAGTGGGTGGCATTCATAAGGATGTGATCGTGGCTACACCTGCATGTCCGACCTCCTGAAGTGGCGAGGCAAAAATGCTGGCAGTTGCCATTGTTTTCTGTGCACTGATTGGAACCTGTTGAAAGAAGTGGACTGTCTATCAGTTGGAGTTCATGATGTTCGAATTTGGCACCAGATGACAGAGAACCATCTAGATGGGTAACTCCCAGCTATATTAAGACCAACAAGAAATTGCCATTTTATGCCTGAGGTATCCTGATGTGTGGTTCGTACATACCAGACTGACTTGACTTGCTAAATGCCTTCATGCTGACCACTTGTGTGCCAACTTCAAACCACAACTTGCTCTGCTGCTGCTCATCTCTGTACCAGAGTCTGGTCTTGTCTGTGAGAAAGAGCAAACACCATGAAAAATTTACAGGAAAAAATAAAATCTAAGTTGTTGCAGATTAAAACAGCACTTTTCAGTCATGTGTTCTATTTCAGATGCAGATGTTATGAGACTATTTTCCTATTGGGGAATTACTGATACACAGTAAAAGAATTATGCCGACCAAGTAGATACATAATTCAAGCTTCAATTATGTTGTTGAAAAGCATCACCCACTAATTTGTGCCCCCAATGGCATTAGATGTTATTTCATCAAATACATACTATTAGACATTACCATTGACAGTCATCCAGAGTAGTGTATCATCACTCAGAGCCACAGCAGTCAGGCCATCACCGACCTTCATCTCTCTGTATCTAGAGCCATCAAGCTGGACAGAGCCAATGGCCCCTAAAGCTGAGAAAGAATCCATGATATGTTACTTCTTTTCTAAACAAACAATTACAGCTGTATTCCAAAGCATTTTTACTTTATAGCATGGAGACTGAAACTATAGATCATCTTGCAACATATTCACAGTAGCTATGACACCAGTCAACATGATATTCCAGCCCATGAGTACTCTGTAGTCATTACTACTCGATATGAATGGCTATTGAGTAATACTCATGGGTCGGAGATCCCTCATCATGTTGATCTCAACTTTTGACAGCTGTGACGCCATCCGTGACAAAATCTGTCCACAGACTCAAAAACACCTCTACTGCAGTTCCAGCTACAGTAGTCGTCTTTGGGATCACATTTGGCCAAGATGACACATGGTAAAAACAATACCAACCACGTAAAAACTTCCCATAATTACAGTTTTTTTAATATATAAATAATATAAAATTTCTTACCGGTGTCAGCCCAGTAAATTGCATCCCCATTACTGGAGAAGACCACAGATGTGGGCTGGACAGCATCCTTCCACACTACCCTCTGCTCAGCACCGTCCATGTTGGCACACTCCACAGTAGCCACTGTACCTGTACCCTGCAAACCCAGGTTGGTGAAACAGAGTCTTCCACTGGGAGGGTGAATGGCAATGGATCCTATTCTTCCAATACCTTCCTTTAAGAGAACAGCAGTGTGCGCACCCTTGATGGAGGTGACCAGCAGGCGGGGCTGTTTATTGCTGCTCCAATAGACGTTTAATGTCACCCAGTCCAATGCCATGGCAGTGATAGTGTCACCCAGGAGCTTGAGAAGCTGCCCTTGGGATGCCAAGTTTGATTCCTTGAGTTTGAAAGAGCTGAGAGAATTTGTGCCATCATCAGTCAAGAATAGGGTGTGGTCATGTAGGTTGTAGTCCATGATTGCAGCTTCATTGACACTGGGCAACTGCAGGGCCAGGTGTTCTGGCCAGCCCTTCAGCTCTGCTGCTCTGTTTCGGGACTGCAAGTAAATCTACAGACAACATATAGATAAATCTACATGTATGAATAATGAAAATACAAAAAGGCAGACTTTGGTATTTGTGGGAAATACAGTTTCCATATTTTGGTCATTTACAGGCTCAAAATTTTAATTTGGGGGTCCGTCTGAAATGCAGATTGGTCAACTGGCTTACTCATTTGTGATCGGTTAATTGCTTTGATCAAATGTCGGAAATGTCACACCTCTTACCCAGAGGCTTCCTGATCAGCCCTCAAGAGGGAGCTTGGTTTGTCTGCTTTGTGGAAAAGGACCTGCACTTAATGTAAATAAATGCTTGTTTCGGGTGACATGCACACCAATTAAACCATAAATATGAATATTTAAATAATTTTCTTCCGATAGGTCCACCTAACTTCTACACATTTGTCAACAAATGACAACTTGTAAGTTAGAGTTTAAAGCTCCATGTACTGGTAAGTGGAATTGTTTCCTTTGAACAGAGCTAACTAGTAATTTCCCCCATTTCCAGTCTTTGCTAAGCTAACCCCCTTTGGCTATAGCTACCCATTTAGAGCACTGGTAGTGTGCAATCAATTTTCTTACTTTACGCCAAATCTCACCAAAAACCAACTAGAAAATGCAATTATATTCTGCCAAAGCCGATTAGACCTCGGAAATATGCATTATAGCAAGACCTGGGTGACAGTGGAAGGAGACAGCATCAGCAGGAACGCTGAATTGACCAGGCTGGAACAGGTCAGGCCATCCTCAGCCAGTAAAAGACCAGAGGGACACTTGCACACAGCCTTGGGTCCAGGGGCCAACACACACATGTGGGAACATTCCCTCTTCTCACAGGGGCTCTGGCTACCCATCTGGAGCCATGGATGGATTATCTGTAAACCAAGCAGGAAAGCATATTTTTAACCATGCCTCTTTTTTTTAACCTTGAAATTTATGCTGGTAAGACACTGAATGGATGCGTTAGATGTTAGATACCAGTGACAATTTTTACCTGAGTGATTTCTGGATTTTTATAATTTCTCTAAAATGTGCCAAAATGGTTTAAAATCTTCATAAGTGGAAAGCTTTGTAGATATCAGGATGCCATATAATATCAATGCTGTGGGAACAATTTGGTAAGCTACTGTCAGCACTTCATACATGTGGGTGATCCTAATCTAGTTACCGTCTATCATACAATAATAACCCCATTTCCATCTGTGCATAAGTCAATTTTATTCTAAACATTTTATTCACCTTCACACCAAAAGGTTGTTTATGTCTTTTCATGAGAATTTGATGTTTTTTGCCAGAGATTTTATGAGCGGCCTGGACCACTCGCTTCTTGGCATCAGACCAGTAGAGCATGTCATTGAACACTGCCAGAGCAAATGGGTTGGTGGTCTCTTTCATCTGTAAGATCTGGAATGACATTTGTACATACCACATTTATATTTAGGCATGCGACTCGCTGTTACTTCGTTTTTGTTTTAAAGCTTTTAACCTGAGTTTTCAAGTTTGGAAAGTTCTGCAGCAAGATTTGTTGGATGTAAAGAAAAACATTTAAAAGCAAAGTCAACATCACAGCATTCCGCTGGTTTACCCGGATATCATCTCCATCCAATGTCGCAGATCCAATTGCCCCGAGTCTTTCATCTGTCCAGTAGACTCTGTCAGTGTCCACAGCCACGCCACCAGGCCAGCCCAGACTGGAGTTCACCACCGCCATCCTCTCTGACCCATCCATGCCAGCCCGCTCAATCTTCACTACATTACCAATCTCTGTCCAAAACATCAGCCTGGTAGAAAAATGTAAGACTGAATACTGATGTGAAGTTTTTTTAATGAAACATTTGAAGAATGTTTTGAGCTAAATTAATTCATACAGACCCTTTTTGTGGCAGGAGGGCCAGAGAGCGGGGCTGATCCAGGTCTTCATCCAAGATGACACTCTGGTCCTGGGATTTCACTGTGCCTGTGCCCAGTCTGATGGCAAAAATCTGACTGTTCATCCCATCAATCCAGTACATGTTCCTGCCGAGCCAGTCCACAGCTACAGAATCAGCACGGACTTCTGTGGAAACAAATTGTGTCATCTCTTGAGGACGTATCCTTGAGCATCACACTGAATTCTTTTGACATCTATATTAATATTCATGCAGTCACCCACAATACTCCCAAACCTTTAATCAGAGTTCCCATGGTCTTCTGGTCTAGCGAGGACCACCTGATGCTCTCAGTGTCCAGACTGGCCCAGAAGACCCTCTGGTCCCTCCAGTCGTAGTCCAGAGACAGGATGGCATTTTTGGCAGAGGAAGGCAACACATCTAGGCTGCCACTGCGCAGTCCAAACACAAACAGGTCTGTCTTGACTGACGACAACAGGTAAGGTTCACCTGAGAGTTGAGGAAAAGATCAAGTATTAGTTCATTATTATAATTTTTTTTTTTTTTAAATAAAGATAATCTCAGTGAATGTATACATTACTCAAGTGTTACTATGCATATATAAGACACATGTTCTAATAAACTTAAAACCATTCAAAGGAATGTTTCATATTCAATACCCAATTTTTGTAAGAAATATGGAGCTAGAAGTGTTACAGCTTAATTGAACGACTCGAAATTGTGCACAACAACTAGCCTGGCTAAATCCAAAAGGTGCCCATGCCTCTAGTCACTGTGTCCGGACAGGAAATATTAGAGCACAAAAATACCAGCATGACAATTTCACACTTGGCACAAACAAGATTAGATTAATTTAAGATCTAGACATACTGGTAGATTTGTCTTAAGGCAGGAAAGGCGTTTTCCTTCACTTCCATTATTTGTGCTAGGCTAATTGTCTCCTGGCTGTTGCTGAATTTAAAAACAGTTGTATTCAATATCCTCATCTAATGTGTTGCAAGAAATTGAGACGCATGTTCTAAAATGTCAAAACTATTCCTTTGAGATGCAATATTTCTTTGTTTCAATAATCCTTGCCTTCCAGTCCCTGTTCTAGCCTCCTGGAAGGTCTTTACCTGGGATCTTGCAGTGGTGTTCACCTGCCTCCATTATGAAGCCTGGGTGGCAGTCACATCTGTAAGAGCCAGGAGTGTTGACGCACAGCTGACTGCACACACCTGGGCTCGGACCTTCACACTCGTCAATATCAGCACAGGTAAGCCCGTCCTCAGTGAGCCTGAATCCTGCTTTACAGTGACAACGCTACACAGCAGGAATAAAGTATTAAAAGATAACAATTCTAATCTTTTCATACAAAAAGTTTGTTCATCTAGCATGGCCCTTAAGAATCTTCAATATACTGCTACAGTCAGTTCAGATTCTACTGCATTTCTGTCAGGATGGACAGTATGTGTGCTTGATGTCAACCAATTAGGTCAAAGTTGAAGATAAAGGGTCCTCACCGTTCCTTGTGGTGTGCTATAGCAGCTCTGGGAACAGCGGCTGTCATCTGCCTCTGCACAGTTTATCTGGCAGCTGCCTCCCTCGTCGGAGCCATCTGCGCAGTTGGTCATGCCACTACACACCAAAGACGGATCCAGGCACTCCTGACTTCCACACTGGAACTGGTGAGGAAAGCATGGCACCACCCCACCTGGTACACAGTTTTTACAGGTATTCAGCCCAGATTTGACAAAGTAAACACCTATGATAGGAAAGTTCCTTTTTTTCTGCTCTTATAGCCTAAAATATATTAATCCAGTAAAAAGGTTATCCTTTTGGTTTTCACATGTGGCAATACATGATTTTGCTGAAAGCTCAAGCTTCCTGATAAAGGGCAAGCAGTGATATTTTATTCTGAAATTCAGATTGTATCCTGTTCTCAGCCTTTGCTCAGAAAAAAAAAAAGTGTAATTTCTTAGGAACAGTTATTGCTTTTAATGTTGTGTAGATTTTACCCTAAAAACCAAGGCATCATTATTTTCTTGCATTTTTTTTTTTTACTGTTTTCAACAGTGCAGAGACTCAGACATGAAACATGGGTATGGGGTGGGGTGTACATGCCTACCAAATATCTCCAGCTGGATTCTAACATGTGTTCTATAATGTACAAGTACTCACATTCAGTCTCATCACTGCCATCGTCACAGTCCTTCATGCCATCACACCTCCAGGCTGTAGGGATACACTTGGTCTTGGATTTACAAGACCATTGGAACTCACCACAGTTCAGTGGAACCACAGGACAATCCTAAAGAGGAACCAGTGGATTTTGTTACGGTCACAATTTCATTTTATTACACAATTTCATTTGAAAACAGGGTACCCTGGTGAACGTTTCGAAGTACATGGCTTTAAAACACTTTGCCATTAAGAACTCTCAAGCTATGTCCCAAATCTCTGATACAAATGAATGTATAAATAATGCGTCAAAGAATGGGAGAGCTCAAGTACTGCACACATTTCACATCAGCTTAGTGTTGTTCTTGATCCTAAGCTTTAACCATGTGGCAAAAAAAAAAAACAACCTTAAATGAACACACTATGGTCATTATATTTACACAAAAACTGTTTTCAGCTATGTCCGTTTAATTTTTTTTTCTTCTCCAAGCTACATAAGTAGTTTTACTTCATTACACTTACATAAAAAAAATTTAAAAAGTAAATAATCCTATAGAAATTGGGTCCATCGTAGAATTCTCACTTTCATCGACACTTTCGTATGGTATTTATCTAGCTCTTAAAAGCTACATTTTTGGTTCATATGCTTTTTCTTTTCACTTGTGGTATTGCCTTTAACATGCACCTTCTCATCAGTGCCATCTTTACAGTCCCGATCTCCATCACAGATCCACTCTGGCAACAAACACTCCCTGCTCACGGGACAGCGGTGTTTGGTTGTGCAGACCGGTGCTTTAGGGCAGCCCTCCTCATCTGAGCGGTCCCAGCAATCTAGGCTTCCATCGCAACGCATTATAGCCGACACACACTGGCCACTGGTGCACTTAAATTCCGTGGCACTGCAGCTCTCTTCAGCTACAGGGAGAAGGGGCAGAGATGGCATCACAAAAGTGCCCTGGAAGAGCAAAACTGATAGTCAGTAGATATTAATTTCCTAGTTTAGTGACAACCTACCACAGTTTGCCTCGTCACTGCCATCCAAACAGTCCCTCTCTCCGTCACAGAGGAAGCTGTTGGGAATGCAGCGGCTCTTGTCATCACAGTGGTGAGCACAGCCCTCCATGTGCTTGGCACATGCCAATTCATCTGAGCGGTCCTGACACTGAGGCACTCCATCACACACCTGGCTCTGCTCAATGCACTTCTTTCCATGGGCACACTGGAACTGGTCTGCAGAGGATACACAACATCAGTCAGGACGCTGGCTGGTTAAAGTTGATTTTCAAATAGTGTTTTCTCAGCTTTAGTGAATGTAACAGTGTGAACAGACTCCAAATATCCGTGATGTTCCACTAGAAGTATGCTATATACCTATGGATGCCTTTTGTGTTTATTAGCCATAAATGATTTGCACAGTTACACACCTTTTTCTATTGACAATACAAGCCAATGTTTCAGAACCATATGCTTTGACTACATTCAGGTCAATACATTTACATCTACTAAAAGGTCCTCCTCATATAATGTCAGTGTATTGTATGAAGCCAAATTGCTGACAGTCTCTGTACCATCATCACTGAAGCAATATCCTATATATTCAGTGTAGGTGAAAGAAATGTATTTAATTCTGATACATACTAGAATACCCACTAGAGGGCAGTCAAATGGTTCTTAACCCATGTATAGGGATCAACCCCACACAGATCAACCTTAATACCTGTTCCACATGCTAATGCGCAGTCTCCCTCATCTGAGCCATCGCTGCAATCCACTTCTCCATCACAGACATGGTTGTAGAGGACACATTTTGTGTTGTCCTTGCAGGGTATGGCACCCAAATTACACTTGATGTTGGTAGATGGGCCACCAGAAACAGGGAGATCAGGGGTTGTGCTGTTTTTTTCTTCCTTTTCATACCAATCTTCCTCAAGGTTTCCTGATTTAGACGCAGAGAGAGATGAACAAACATTATGATTCAAGGATGTATTCTGCCCTTAATATGGTTGTGATTATCGCCACAGAAAGATCTATATTCTCTAATCATTTCAGTCTACCACAGCTGGCCTCGTCGGTGCCATCTAAACAGTCCTTCTCGCCGTCACAGAGGAAACTTGCAGGCAAGCAGCGATTCCTGTTGTCACAGTGGTGAACGCAGTCATCCGTATGCTTCATACACTGCAGTTCATCAGAACGGTCCTGACACTGAGGTACACCATCGCAAATCTGGTCCTTTTGGATACACTTCTTTCCATGGGCACACTGAAATTGATCTGTTTGGTTTCAAGCAAAAAAAAAGTTTCGCATTTGTGGTTGCATTAAAATCACTTGTATGTGTGATAGGTTTCTTCTGTATTCCATTTGTCATCCTAACAGTGGCTTAATCATGAGTAGTCTTTAAGGTACACCAAGCTTCAAGTAATGTTGTCTTAAACAATATCGTCCTTCATGACACTTCAGTTTTTAGTCCCATCTATTACTTTAATACTCCTTTCAATGATGTTTTAACTTTCAGTCATTCACATATTTGCCCTGTGTGAAAGTAGTTCTTCACAATGCACTTTTGTGAATTCAGTATCATACCTCTGTGGCACTCGGATGCACAGTCATCTTCATCCGAACCATCCTTGCAGTCTGGCTCTCCATCACACACATTGCTGTAGAGGACACACTCGGAGCCGTCCTTGCACAGTTTGGAGCTCAGGCTGCACTTCAAACGACTGCTTCCAGCTAAAACAATTGTTTGGACCAGGTGAAGAGAAAGACAAAACCTTTCCTATAATAGTTACAGATAAAAAAACGATCACACATCCCTTTGTTCTGTGTCTGAAGTGAGTAACATCACTTGGAATAAGTTACCACATGTATAGTCTAATCGGGTTGTTTTTGAAGGTGAAAAAACAACAACTTTGGTACACCTGACTCACCTTGCAAGGACCCCATGAGCAGCAGTAAGACTGCACCAAGAAGCAAACATCCACCCATCGCCGCAGATATAATAAAACGGGCCAAGTGCTGCCGATTTTGCAGTGTGGCAATTTTATAAAGGTACCAGGTGAGACCAATATAGCCTAATTATCCACCTGAGTAAAGGGAGGAGCTATAACTATCTAACTGACTTACATAAAACGGAAATAAAGATATTTAAATAATACTGACACTTTTTCTTTTACTTTTACTTTTTTTATAATATTCTGTAAAAATGCAGAATAAAATATTATAATGATAAAACATGCTGTCAAATAAACAATCAGGATTGTCAAGGACACGGGCCAGTATTTAGAGGTCTTTTCATAATCGTCCAATCAGGGTCTGAGTGGGCGGGACGAACCCCCTGTAGGTAGCTATCAGTTTGTTGTGTTGTCCCGGTCTACCTAACATAGCTAGCTAGCTTCAGTAGCACTAGTAGCAATTCGAGAGGAGCCTACAAGCCTTGTCAAAAATTAGTTGCGGCACAATTCAGTTTATGCGTTCATAATTGCCGGCAGGGCGTTTAAAGGGCTGTGCGCACATTTTTCTCAAAAAGCGGAGCTTTGGACTTTAAAACTGAGGTAAGTATTTGAATGCTTTAAGCCGCTTTCTCGACTTTGAAGCATGTTGATTTGTGTGAGAGATGTTCGTTAGCTCCGTTAGCCAGCGGGAGCCAGGGCTCAGTTTGGAAGAGTTTGTCCAAGACGCTAACTCCTTTCGGTGCCTATATTATAGCAAAAGTGACAAACGCGCAACAGCTGCGTCAAACTAAAAATATTTCAACGGCTTCATTCATAAAGTGACAATTTGGTTGACTGGATTACTTGTAGTTTTAAAATGCATTCGACAAGGTGACGTTAGGCAGCGAAGTAGCGCGACTTGACTGTTGCGCACAGGAGGTTTTTTTTCTTGGATCACAACAAAAGGATTTTTGATAACAAGCTGGCAGCTAGCTTGTTGGGCTAACGTTAGCCGACCTAGCCATACGAGGACTTCTCCACGAATTCCCTTTCGATCTACATATCTAGGTCACCTGAAATATTTCGCCTTTCGCGTCAAGCTAAGACTATTTTAGCATTTGACCGTTAAGCACTCAGTAAGATAGTGAACTTATTGTTGTGATTTCAGTTGGGCAGGCCCCCCCATCAGGTAGCTAGCAGCCGGCCTTCCCAAGCCAGTGGGAGTTAGCAACTGTCAGAAACTAGTCTCTATGCCCATCTGTTTGATAGCGTCCACTGTGCGCTTCATTATCTTCATCAATAGCTGGTCGTGATCGCCTGTATTCACGGGACGCGACGGTACGAGGCACAACCCGTGTGTTAACTTTATAAGTTTGCAAGTTCTCTAGCTTAGAAGTCGGGCAGTGTGTGACCAGCTATCATCAAGTGGACATTTCTGTGTTCGATCATGTTCATCAAGTGTTTGACTTCATACAAAAGGCACTAACGTAACATTGCGCCTGCCACATCTACCATGCATTGCTTGCTATTTCATTCAGTGTTCGAAGTTGCATTGATTAATACCTGACATATATTGTGCTGATCAGCCAGATATGGTTATTTTCCTGTGCCAGATTTTGTTTGTAATGACGTACACCGTTTATGACTTTCTCCCAAGGTGTCCATCTCTTTTGAGTATACCACTGCTTGCACTGGCTTCCACCCTGTGACTCACTGGTCTCTAGAGGGGCCCCCTTTCGAGCAAGGGTCCCAACTGTTGCTCCAGGTCCCCTCTGTCTGTGTGTGTGAGAGCTTGTGTTGAGTCCTCTGGAGACTCTCAGCTGTTCTAGCTAAGATGTCCTCCATCTTGCCATTCACCCCTCCTGTGGTGAAGAGGCTGCTGGGCTGGAAGAAGTCGACCAGTGGCCAGGGCGGAGCGGGTGGTGGAGAGCAGAATGGGCAAGAGGAGAAATGGTGCGAGAAGGCTGTGAAGAGCTTGGTGAAGAAGTTAAAGAGGACGGGCCAGCTAGATGAGCTGGAGAAAGCCATCACAACACAGAACTGCAACACCAAGTGTGTCACCATCCCCAGGTACACTCCCCAACACTTGAGTACTCTTTAATCTAGGGCCAAAGCTTTTGCTGTTAGACATGTGTTTTGCATGTGTGCTGAGGTGAGACCTCTGCTTGAAATAGAATTGTTAGTAATTTTTAATCTTGCAAAGCTTTTTTAGGGATGTGATAGTGATGCAAGATAGTTGGACATAAATTGCTCATTAAAAAGAAGATGCAAATTAATCAAATTCCTGTTTGTTTACAATTGTTCTTACTGTTAGACAGTTTCATTACTATCATGGGGAGAGAGACCTTGGAAGGGCGAATTAAGATGTTGTCTTTATCAGCCAGCCAGCCTTGATGGCCCAGACTCACGTTCAGGGGGAACACTGTGTTAACAGATTATGTCCTCACTGATTTTCTGCCAAGTACCGTGTCAGATGTTTGTATGTCTATAGATAACAGGCTGGTTGTTATCGCCTGAGAATTTTTCTAGGCCACACTGTTACATTTGTAGAAATACAGTGGCTGGCTTGATGTGGTCGAAATAATCTGTTATGAGAGGACAGGACAAGTGGAGAATACCAACATATGTGAAGGTGGGTTACAACCCCAAGATAATGACAGATTGGGCCATTGCAACCAGCCATACTTGAATTTGTACATTTAGCTGTTCCTCCCCATAATTAACAAGGTGACACAAGAAAGGCAAGCCATTTTGGTGGTTACCCATTCATAATTTGGACACTCCAAACTCCTAGTTTCCCTTACTAAAAATAGCTGTTGAATTGTTGGACTTATGAGCTGCTATGTCTGTTGGACAAAAGTTGGTTTCCTGCCCTGTCATTAACCAGACAATTGCAGTTATTAATGGTAACTTTGATCCCACTTAAGTTATGAAATTTAGTATTTATTTTTGTGTATTTGTAGCATTTAACGTGTAGGATGTGTTATTGCCCTGTTACTCAGAAGCAACAATTCTCATTTGTCCGTATTCCATGTTTTTAATTTCTTATTTTTTGGCCATTTCCTTGTGAATATTTGAGAATGTCTGAAAATTGTTTCTTTTTTTCTTCAAGGTTGCGTCCTCCACCCCCTCCCGCTTTTTTTTTGTGCAATCGTCTGTCTTCACTTTTTGTTTGAATGTCTCCAATTAAGTTCTGACATAAATAACTATAATGAAACGTTTGATACAGTGCCACACTAGTGAAGAATGCTCTTTGTTTTATTCATTGTGTTAGCAGATTCCATTTTCCTTTAAATGTTCACATTACCCATACTGATAATCTGAATGATCCATATCCCATGTTGTTTTTTTTGTTTTGTTTTGTTGTTCTCTCTGTGCACAGCAATTGCTCTGAAATATGGGGACTGAGTACACCAAATACGATAGAACAGTGGGATACATCAGGCCTATACAGCTACCCTGACCAAACCAGGTGACTATCCTCAACTGTTGTGTAGTGTTGCATACAACTTTGATGTGGGAGAGTTGTCTTTACAATGTTTGAGATGACAGACATTAAGAGCATCTTTGCTTGTCATTCTTGTCACCACTCAATCTAATCCATCTCCATTCCCTCCGCAACTTGGCCATATTATGTGCCCACCGCCACTCACCCTGTCTTCTACCCCTCTCATCACCATCTCTTGTTTGCCATTCAATCAGATCCCTGGATGGCCGCTTGCAGGTCTCCCACAGGAAGGGGCTTCCCCATGTTATCTATTGCCGCTTATGGCGATGGCCGGACCTTCACAGCCACCATGAGCTGCGCGCCATCGAGGCTTGCGAGTATGCCTTCCACCTCAAGAAGGACGAGGTCTGCATCAACCCCTACCACTACCAGAGGGTGGAGACCCCAGGTGAGAGGATTGTCCAGTGGACAGTTGTTACCTAACACATGCACATCTGTTTGTATTTCACTGACTATTGCGTGATTAGGGCATGATTGTTTACATCTGTCAGCTCCCACTGACACCTGGAAAGTTCAGTTGCTAAACTGAAATATTTTAAAGACATTTGCCCAAGTAGCATTTTGTTTAACTTATCAGAAACTACATTTACAGTTTTTCTTCTCAGTATTTATCTGATGCTTATGGGAACAGTTATGACCTCAGAGCTCTTGAAAATAATCCAGTGTGTCATCTACATCTCTATATTTGATGACACCACCTCTTTATATTAACTTGAATAAATAAGTGAAATTTAGGAGCGTTAGATTTGAAGGTCACTAGCATTCTGTCCCTTTATGCTAACTATGAGGCTACAGGCAGCAGCAGCCGATTAGCACAACAACTGTCCCACAGTAAAAAAAAAAAAAGCCCTATAAATGCAGCCCGGCTTATGAACATGTTTTTTGTTTATTCAATCCATACAAGAAGAGAATTTTCTCCCGCACATACCCCCATAAAACAAAAAACATTGTCATCTTTAACCTGTAGTTTTGGTATAGATTAAATTAACCACATGGAATGTGTTAATTTGTAGTTTAAACAGGGCAAATTCTTAGAGAATAGTATTAATCTATGCATTAAACACTCAGGGAGGAAAAAGTGCATTTTTCTTCGCAAATGTGCAACTACTTCCTCAAAAGTTTCAGGGATAGAGAAAATCTACAGTAAAATCTGCTTTAGGTTGCCATGATCAGTTAGTGATTCATCATTGTCTCATTGCTCTTGCAAAGATTTTCCCACAACAATGAAACCTGTTTGAAAGCACATGTTCCTTTTTGCATCAAAAATGTCCAAAAACCTCTGACAAACTGATCAGGGTCTCTTCTGATGCTTTACCCAACACTATAGTGCTGCCTCCTGTTCTTGTGCCAAGACACTCAGAAATCCTGCCAGAGCTGCCACCTCTGGATGACTATACTCATTCCATACCCGAGAACACAAACTTTCCAGCAGGAATTGAACCTCCAAACAACTATATACCAGGTGAGTTTCCCTCTGCAGTGGATGGACGTGACAATATTAAAATAATTCCCTGAAGTGTAGTAATTTAATGCTGTAAGTGAAGAAATAGTAATTATTTTCTTATGCATTGTATTGTGCATGCGTTGGTGTGTAATATATACATTTTATTTTTCAAATTGCTGATACTGTATTCAAGAGAAACATATGAGTCTCTATATCCAGTCAGACTTTTACTGTGTGCAGCATTTCAGGAAGGAAAATGTGATTAGTTAAATGGGTGTCTTTGCTTTCAGTTAGATAAACGGCCATATACAATTTTGATAACATCACAGCTACATCCCTGTGTCCTCTTAACAGAGACGCCTCCACCAGGCTACATCAGTGAGGATGGGGAGGCCAGCGATCAACAGATGAATCAAAGTATGGACACAGGTACCCTAGACTAGCGCCTCCTTCCATTTTCTTTTCAGGGAATATATTGGTATGTTGTTTTTTTTCCAGATTTTTATATATCAGGCAATATATCAGTTGACAAAATGCAGTGAATAACCTTGTAATAAAGTTTAATCATTGTAAAAATCATTATGTTTAACATCCTCATGTGCTTTGACAAACATGTATCCTTGTTTGAGGGATTTAGACTTAACTTCACATACTGATTTCGACCTGGTGATATGTAATATCAAATGCTGTACTTCATCCACCTTTTGCCCCTGTTATGTAATCCTGTGTTAACTGTCCAAATCTACAACTTCCTGTTGTCTCTTTCAGGTTCTCCAGCCGAACTATCCCCCAGTACCTTGTCCCCCGTCAATCACAGCATGGGTAAGACCCAAATCTTTCCCATCTGAAACAATACAAAGACTAAAATAATACCGAACACACGAGCATACTGTGTGTTTAATACATGACAGGTTGGCAGCTGGTTAATCAATATATACACAGATGTGTAGACAGCGTCTTTACATGTTAGGTCAAAGGAAGAAACTTTACTGACATGAGCTTCTACTGCAGACTTGCAGCCGGTGACTTACTCGGAGCCGGCCTTCTGGTGCTCAATAGCATACTATGAGCTGAATCAGCGTGTGGGTGAGACGTTCCATGCCTCTCAGCCCTCGCTGACAGTGGACGGGTTCACAGATCCATCAAACTCTGAGCGTTTCTGCCTGGGGCTGCTCTCTAATGTCAACAGGAATGCCACTGTGGAGATGACCAGGAGGCACATAGGTATGGCACAGATTCACTCAGCTTCATGGGAAGGTATTATCTGTGTGCGACATCTTAGCGTCTTACAGTTTTTGTTACAACTCAAAGTGTGTCAGTGGTCTAGTCTTACATATTCACACGTTGTTTAATTCAGGTCACGAATATGTGCTGTCTGTGTTTACAGGAAGAGGGGTTAGACTGTACTATATTGGAGGGGAGGTATTTGCTGAGTGCCTGAGTGATAGCGCCATCTTTGTCCAGAGTCCAAACTGCAACCAGCGGTATGGCTGGCATCCAGCAACAGTGTGTAAAATTCCTCCAGGTAAGATGTTGAAGATGTCCCTTGTGTAGCAATCAGAGAAATTAGCTTAGATTTACAGTAAGGTGTCCACTGAACAAAAGAGAATTATAAACTATATATCTCATTGTGATGAATGTACAATTTACATTCCATGTAAAGAAGAAGTTGCTTCTTTTGTATTGGACGGCAGCGATATTTAGCTTGGATTCATATTAGTTGCAAATGATTCCAATGGCGAACCAGAATAACGGCCTAAAAAACTTAACAGCCACAGTTTCCATAGATACCTCTCAAACCACTAATGTAGTACAGGTTACTTCTCCAGTGTATCTGTACTATTGTCAAATCAGTCAAAAATGTGATAACATGTAGTCAGAATGCAAATTTACAGTATATTTGATTTGTATATAGAAAAGTTTTGCTTGAAGGTGAAAATGTAGTAAAAACCCTGCTAAATGAATGTAATTACTGATTGGCCGGCCAGAGCTCACGCTCTCACCCACTGGTTTTGATGCTAAAAGACAAGTCAAGCCAGTGAAGCCAAACGCACCACAATAAATGACAGAGCAGTGCCAGCCAAAAGCTGTGTGGGGGCCTGGTGTGTCTGGGAAAAGCCACATTAACTGCTGCCTATGTCTTCAACTCTTTCAGGCTGTAATCTAAAAATCTTCAACAACCAGGAATTTGCAGCCCTGCTGGCTCAGTCAGTCAACCAGGGCTTTGAGGCAGTCTACCAGCTCACCAGGATGTGCACCATCCGCATGAGCTTTGTTAAAGGCTGGGGGGCCGAGTACAGGTGAGAAATGTAGTATTAAATTGCTAGTCAAGTTAACTTCTTCAGTAGAAGTATTGTTTTCGTTTTGAGAATGTTTTATGTCCATATTAATGATAGCATAAGGTGATGTCACATGCAAGGTAAATGGTTAAATCCAGGGATTGGTTCTTGTTGTTGTCGGTGGAAGTTAACATTGCATATGTATTATCATACATATTTCCTTCACATAGTCACATAGTCAAGACTTACTAACTATGACCTCAGTTTCCTGGCCACATACTGCAGAGACATTAAAATGTATGCCTTTGTTTCCCAGGCGGCAGACTGTCACAAGCACTCCTTGCTGGATAGAGCTGCATTTGAACGGTCCCCTGCAGTGGCTGGACAAGGTTCTAACCCAGATGGGTTCCCCATCTGCACGTTGCTCCAGCATGTCCTAAACAGCTAAGGAAACGCCCAAAAAAACTCAGCCCATTACAAAGATCATTAATTTCTTAACTTGTGAGTCCTCTCGTGAAAAAAAAAATGGAAACCCAACAGAATGAATTTTCTGTAACATACTTCATAGTATTTGTGGCCCGGTTCCACATCCCTCTTTAAACTTTATACACACACGCACACAAAAGAACAAATGCACCTACACTGTTGCACTCATACACATACAGACTTTTCAGTAAGAAATTTGGCACTTTGTTACCCATCTATGTCATGCACCTTGTTAAATTGCTTTTCCCCAAATCCTTAATATTAGATCTATTTGTGGTACAAATAAAGTGTATATTGGTTTTTAGTCCAGGAAGTGGGGGAAATACCAAAAATATCTGTGAATAGTTTCTCAGTATTGAAGATTGCTTGTATGAGTAACAGGAGCTTGAATGCTAAAATTATTTTTGTTCCAGCCCACCCCAACCATTGTTCTGAACCTAAGTTTACTTTTCTCTGGAAAACTTGGCCCCATCTTTTGTGGAGGGGAGAAAGGTTTGGTGAAGAAATTATGGTCTTGGTGGTTGTTCTCCTCTGAAGGAATATGCCACAATGTTTTTTGTGAAATTTGATTGAATTGACTTAGCCAGTATGGCCATTTTTTGTAACTCCTTACGTGTGTCTTTATAAGACATACCTCTTAACAGACAAATAGGAATGTTAGTTAAAAACAAAATTGAATACCCTAAACAATCTGCAAACTCAGTCTGGCTGTGTTTTTCTTTCCTTATCATTATAAGGCCCTTGGTTTAGTTGACTTGCATCCCCACTGAACAGCCTGATATAGAAAACTAAAGACATGTTGGCCAGGCTTTGCAGGGAGCACTGGGCAGGGACCAGAGAATATCAGCTGTTATATAATTGCTTTTTTCCCATTTTGACATGACACTGGGAGTCCTGGGGTTCTCCAAGGTGAAGCATTAAAGGTCTGACCAGGAGAAATTGAAGGTATCAATAAATTTATTCAGTTTTTAGCCTATATCCCCATTGTTTTGCTACTTTTTTGTATTCTCGTGTATTTTTATATATAAGTATACTTAAATTTTTCTGTCGTTCACTTTTTATTGAAGTAATATTTTCAAGACCACAGTTGTTTCTAAAGTGATATGAAGGGCAAGGATCATTCCTTCATTTTTACCCAAAAGGTTCAGTTTGAACTCATTTCCAATAGCACCTCTGTCTTGGTAAAAAAAAAAAAAAATCACTGCCCCACATGACGTGTAGCCTGTTTCTATCCTTTGTTTTTTGCAAAAAAAATCCAGTGCATTTAAAGTACATTTAAAGTTTAAAGTGAAACCCAAAATCTACTTTCCTGTAATGGTTTTAATGAATCCAGAAGCATGTAAAACTTTGTAATGGCCATTCATCCACTCATCTCTTCACTTTTTTTGAAAAACACACGTGACCTCTTGTAGCCTTTTGGTGCTCAGTCAACCGGATTAAGGTCAACCAGATGTAATTGGCTTTCAAAATGTTACAGAAATGTGGGAGGAGAGCAGTTTTCTTCCATGAGCAAAGAAGAGCGAATGTGCCTGCACACTGGGACATTCTGTGTTAATGTGTGTATTGTATTTGTTCTGTCTATAAAATACAGTATGTACAACAAGACTTATTAGCCTAAACTCTGCCATTATCGTCATTACGTGGCTGTTGCGAGTTTAACATGTTTCTTTCCCCTCACTTCTTTTTGGTGTAAATGTGTTTACCTTATGGCACTAGTGATTGTACTTAAAGTGCACCTAGTGGTGTTTTGTTATGGGGAACTGAACCATGTGTTAGAGTCCAGTGTTACATTGTTTTTATCTTTGGCCTACAACATATGAATGTGACAAAATACATTACAAAAACTGACGTGGACCAGACGTACATATACATAACAGTAGTAAAGTATGTGTGTATTTATCAGTAATCTTTTTGCAGAGCAGTCAGTACAGTAGATGTCGCAGTTGTTTTACCAGTAGAGGGCGGTATTGATAGAGCAGTTCTTTTCTTTTTTTTCTTTTTTTTTTCTGACCATAAGCTTCTCAGGCGTGTGGCAAATTATGCAGACTTCATAAAACACTAATAAAGATTTTTATTCTCATGATTCATGAGTCTGCTGTGTGTTTCTTGATTGTAGCTGTCACTGTTTAATCTATTGCACCTTGGATTGTAATCCTTTTTAAACTGATGTTTTAATGTTAGTGAATTAGCACAGGTACCAATGGTGGCTGAAATTGTCTACACAATTTTTTTTTGCATGGTGTGAAGTGCATTTTATTTTACTGTAGTTCAGTACAAACTGAAAGTATTTGTGTTTTTTCATGTATTTCTATGATGCATTATACTTAGAATTCACTGCGATTTGAAAGGGCAAACCAACTAGCTTCATCTGGCAGCTAGTTAAAATTAATTCATCAAATTAGCTCTGCCATGACAGCTACATTTACACCTTTAAATCATTATAAATTATACTGAATCAATAATGACAGTCTAGTAATGTAATAAAACATTATGAGGTTGGACATTGGATATGTCTATTCTTATTTTTGATACCTTATATTTTGCACATGTTGCTGAAATAATGGTTATTGTGCTTTGATTTCTTGAATGCAGGAAATTTAAATGTGCATTGTAGCAGAAGTCCAGTTTGACGGATATAAAGGGTATGTGCGTATCCCCAAATTGCACAGGTTTGTCCTTCCTCCGCCACCGTAGGCTACGTCAGATATAAAAACAGTTTGCTGTCTCGCAGCTAGTCGCTTGTACAGACAACATGGCCTTTACTTTGTACTCTCTTATTCAAGCAGCAGTTCTTTGTGTCAATGCTGTAGCTGTGCTGCACGAAGAAAGATTTCTCAGTAAAAGTAGGTGGCCGTCGTAAAAGCTTTGACATTAAGTGTCATTTCAAATTGGAAATTGGGTTAGCTAATGCTAACTGCCTTCTAACTTAACTAGCTAGAACATGTGAACATTTCGGATTTATCCTTCACTGGTACCAGTGAAGATTGACGTTGCCTAAAGTTGCCGTGCCAGACTCTAATGGATGACTAAAACTGGAATGAATGAAATGTTTAAGATCGAACGGACATTTCCTAGTTTCAAAGCTTCATTAACAACTTCCCCTGACTGAACCCGTTAATAATAACCCGCACATAGTACGGTTAACCAAAAGGGGGATGTTCATCTGATCCGTTTGTTGTCCATCCCCAGTTGGCTGGGGGGTCGACCAGAGTGTCGGAGGGTTTGGGGACGAGCCGGGCGTCCGAGCGCAGCTGATGAACCTCGTCCGCTCTGTGAGGACCGTGATGAGAGGTGGGTGTCCACTGCACAGACACGGACGGACGGTTTGTTTACTGATGAGTGACACGTTCTCGTGTGTTGTGTTGCCCTGCAGTGCCGCTGATCGCCGTCAATTCAATCTGCATCGTGCTGCTGCTTCTGTTCGGATGAAGTGGAGTGACAGAAGATGTCAGGAGACCACAACCATCATCTCAGGAAAACTCCTCTGAAGAAACAATTTTTTTTTATATCTCTGACAGAATGTGTCCTGTCATCCGGAGTATGAAAGCTGTCATGTACTATTCCACATCAGTTCATGGGACATTTGTTATGGCTTGCTTTATTAAGCACATGCATTCACTGTAATACAATGTGCAGCTATTTAAAGTGGTTAACGTACTAGTGAAGACCTGAACACCAACTGTCCTGTGATGGAGTGACCCGACTGTAAAAAAATAAATAAATGTGATTCTGTGGTACGTGTTTTTGTTCTAGAAATGCTCGGGAATAAAACGGTTTTAAACATTTCACCTGTTGTGCTGACTAACGAGCCTCATGCCAACTCTACCGGTCTGCTTCAGGTCTTGAAATAGTCGAATGTGTCTCGTTTGTCCCAGTACGCTTGCCGTATGAGCCATTGTGAGCAGCAGGGCGGATCGTTGTGTTCGACTTTTACATACGAACAGAAGCAGTATAATCATGTAGATGAGTTTTGTCAGCGGATTCCTCATCACCTTGGTCGACGCGGTGACGTGTGTTTAACTCGCTGTGTTGCATCAAAAAAGCACTTGTTTTTGCGCAAAAATGGGGAATGCGCAGAGTTACGGCGTCGCCTCGCTCACGGTGTGTTCGGTGTACTTCGTTTATGTCTACATTTACCGTTCTCACAAGTTGCTGCAAGTAAGTGTACTCCATTGCGACAAACTCCCCAGTTTCGCGTATCTCTACATTAAATATTTGACCAGAGTTCTGACCCGGAGAACAGGCTGTCTGCACAAAACACCAACACCACAGAAGAAGAGTGAAGTTGCGTTCACGGTCCGCGAGTGCAGGTGAGCGTCGCCCACCCCCAGTTGAATGATGAAGAGAAAGATTAGTTGGGTTGTGCTTTTCCACATTCTGTCTTCTAAGGCTGGAGACTGTCATGCTGAGGAGGTTCTGCAGTAGAGGAGGCTATGGTTGGGATTACCCCGAAACTGAATACAGAGACCTCCCTCTGTGCTTCCCAGAGTTCCTGTGTGGCAGACTGCTGCTGATGCTGCTCACTGATGACAACTTCCGGCTCAGCCCGGCAGGTAACTGTCCTGGTCATGTTTAAGGGTTCTGAAAACTTCAGTGAGAATATTTTTGTGATATTTTAAGGGCCCGACCGATATAGTCGGACAACTGATTTGAGCCTTTAAATGTGCATTTATGTTTATATTTTATGTAAAATAAATGTTTGTTATGAGTTCTATGTATTTGGTTTTATTTGAATTTTCAATTTATAATTATTTATGATAATGTGCATGGTTAAACTAACATATCAAGCCTCGATTACATGTCTTTGTCATAAAGGTTTGATAACGACATCTTAGGAATCATTGACAGATTAAAAAAATATATATACTGTATATATATACTGTATATATATCGTATCCAGAATCTTGTAATCCCAAATATTGATATCGGCATCGCCCCCCCCCCCCCCCCCCCCCCCAAAAAAAAAATCCATATCAGTCGTGCTCTACTTGCTTCCTCCCTGATGACACAATGCCATGGATAAGAATTTTAACATCTCAAGTGCCTTGACTCTTTTAGATGTTGAAACGTTTTAAACAAACAAATAATAAGCAAAGCAAATGACAAGATAATAACAAAAGTTCAGTCATAAGAGATTGGATAAACTAGGACTTTATTAATCCCACGCTGGAATATTTCACTTGTTTACAGCAGCAGCAAGAGTCAAGGCATCAGGAAAGGGGTGGAAATATAGCAAAATATAATAATAATTTAAAAAAAAAGTTATATACATTTTATTCAGAGTACATGTATTGCCTTGTGAAATAATGCTAAAATCTACAGTGGTTTGGATTTGAAGTACCAAACACATTTCAGCCATTCACATTTGAAAACACAGAGCATTGGCCGATGTGCAGTCTGTTACAATGAGTCTCTTAGCTGTGATCAGCCCGAGCATCAGAGTTTGTTGTATGGCTGCAGGTGGATGCAGTACTAAAGCCTAACAGCTGAAAACTGCAAGTTCCACGTCAGGCCTAATGTCTTTGCCACCCAAGGCAAAAAGTCTGGCCAATTAACAATCAAGGACATCTATTTTGTGACAAAACCAAAATGTACAGTATTTGATTAGATCACGTTCAGCTATTTTGTGGAACAGAGTGATTAATACATTCTGAGGAATAGGGAAGCAGGAGAGCAACTTTGAATGAATCAGTTGGTATCACATAAACACAGATATGAAACCCAAAGCAAGGAGTCAGGAGGGTCATTATTATTAAAACTATGCCTGAGCTGTACACTACAATATATTTAGTTTATTCCAAGTCCTTTGATTCCAATGTTTACTCTCTATGCTGGCAATAAAAAGTTAGGTCATATTGTATTATTTATGCAGGTCTGGTTCCTGTGTGCCAGAGTTTGAAAACCCATCAGCCAATTGATGAGCTGAAGAAAGGTCCATTCATGCTGCAGGTGCAAGTCCTGTTGTACCGGCAAATTGATGCAGGGGTGGAGGTGGACATCTGTCTGTCTGCCAACTCTTGTTCAGGAAGCCCAGTGTGGGAGAGCGTCCTGAAACTGCTGTCCAAAAACAAGCTCCACAAAGCCAACAGTCGCTTAAAAAAGACTGAAAATGACAGTGAGCAGTTTTCTGGTGAGTTCTGCCAATAATGTTTTTAAGTTTTTCACACTAGGAACATAAATTACAGTTTTTTTCTTCACCAGATTGCAATTTTACATTTACTGTTTACCCATAGAGATCAGGCTAACCCAAACACCACAACATACATGGGTGCCGCCTCAGACTCTTGTCCTTGTTCTGACAGGCCAATCACATGAGCCTGTGCCAGACAACATGAAGCAGGTAGAGCTCAGAGTTCCCTGGAGTACCGACCTGTTGTGTTCATGGTCCTGCTCTGACTACTCCCTCTATCAGCTCCTCTCTCTACCTGCCAGGCTGTTTGGCTGCAGATCACAGACCGTACCAAGTCTCTGGATGTTGTCCGTCTGCTTGGCTGAAATCGAAAAACACAAAGGTATTCAAAGATTATCGTGGAAAGACAAAATTATTTTTTGGGGGTTATTTTCAGCAGTAATTAACGGACATTCTCATTCCTCTGTCATCAGGTGTTGAAGTCATCACAGCTCCTATCAACGTCACAGCCCAGTTTAAGGAGCCTCTCTCGGTACCAGGCAAAGTGACAATCAGGTTTTGGGAGACAAACAGGGATCAGTCCTCTGCCCAAAGCCTCAGCTTCCACATGCAGCAGCATGGAAGCAACATATCTCACATGGTGGGGATGATTTCTAGGTCTTGATTAACAAGGAGTGTTGATATTTGTATTGTAAACACAAAATGTTAATATTGAACCTTTTCCAATTACTTCCGGACAATCAATCAAGTTTATCACTCAAGAGTTTCCTCTTTTTCAAAATATATTTTCCTCATTATTATTGATATATGGATCTGCCTCTGAGCCGTCTCTCTGTTTTCAGCTTCATTCAATGCTACCACTGCCATACCTGTGATAATGTGTGAGTAATATCCATATCCCACAAACAAGGCTGATTTTTAAAAGAAATATAGTAATTGTGCCTTGTTCAGACATGTTTCAGGACCTGAATTAAAAACGATCTGAATCTTAAATGTAAATTCTGGATATTTAAATTATCTTATTAATTCCGGCAGTTTTCTTACTTGCGACATGACAGCAAAATATCATAGGCCTATGATGCTTATGCTACATAATCATGCACGCAGTCAACTACCAACACTTAAAATGTACATTTTTCTACCTTATAACTTCAATTGCAAGATTTACTTAGATACAAGTTAACAGTACATCACACTATAATTTTATAAAGGGGTAGTGTAACAGGAAGAGAGCAAAGTTTGGATGTGCTGTACTCTCAGGCCATATTGATGCAGACAGTTATCGAAAATTGTGGCACAGTGTACAACACCCACAGCCTTCACCCAAATGTTGGACATTTTTTTATGTGGAGTGACACATGCACCAGTATCTACTGTGAATGACATATTTTCATCACAATGTTTAAGGCCATATGTCTCTTTGGTTACACATACACCCAAAACACATTTTTCCATGACAGACATTGTGACATGATAGCAAGAAAATGACATTTGGGAAATACCCTTTTCCTGTTTCTTGGTGAGAGTTTGATGAGAAGTTTAATGTCACGTTTGTGTCTTAGTATTGTTGTAGTCAGGAGGAAGCGGCTAGGCCAGCTCAATGAAATAAAAATGCCTATGAAAACCTGCACATGTTCCAAGCTCAGCAATAATGAAAAAATACAACTTGTCCTGTTTACATTGGTTTTTACATTTACAATAAATAGATGAGATATACGAGGAAAATTAGAGCTTTACATGTCTCGTTAGGTGTAAATTTTAACTTTGGACAGACCAACTGCTTTGAGTGTTTATGCTTAGCCAAGGTAATCGCAATCATATTCAGGAGAGTTCATTACAACGCACTAATTTTACAGACATTGTTGACTTGTCACACAATCTTTTTTTTTACCTGAAATGAATATAATTTCTGAGAAATATTTTCAATTTAAAGATTCCTGATTAGTTTTAACAGCAGGAGTCATTGTGCTGCAGGTCTTTCCGGAACCTACTGTACCTGAGCACTTTGTCAGATACCCATTGACTCTAGGCTAATGTAGACACCGTCCCTACAGGCCATGAAGACTTTTCAATATTTGATCCCCCTTCATATTCCCTTTTGCAGCTTTCATGTATGTGAAGGTCTGTCCTCCTGTATTATTTACTGGAACACATTCAGTGCATGGGGCTGAGAGATGTGTCTTTTCATGCATGCCTGCACCATGGCAACATTTAGAAAAAAGGAATCGGAGATGGAGTTTTTTGCATGATTGTGTACAAGAGGAGAAGAATTGTCTGAAGTTTCATTTTGGTTTTCTGGGGTGATTTGAAGATAAAACACATTTTATTTCACTTTCACACTAATCAGAGAAATCTTGTTTTATTCAAAATTACCTCCACAAGTTTGTTACCTTTACTTTAAATTAAAAGAAAATGTCCTTAAAGCAATCTGGTCTGTATTTTTAACAATTATATTGAAACATTAGTGCTATTTTGGAAAATTAGACTTAATATAAGCTATAAGCTTTTTTTGGTGGTGTTAAACTATCATTCTGGCTGTACCATGTATAAGTTTGTATGTATTTGTTGGTATGTTAAATGTTTTCCCAAAAGTGAATGTCTTCATATTCTGTAGATACTGATTGTTTCCAGGTATTACTCTGAGCAACCGTACAAATGTGGACATCCTTCTGTCCAAAAATCTCATTGTACAGCAAAAAAGAAGAAGAAGAAGAAAACACATCACTGATGTGATTAGAATCACTGGAATGTCCCGTGACTACCTAGCTGCACACACACACTGAGCACAGTTGTAGTACAAGATGAGGGGAGGGTGTGTGTGTGTGTGTGTGTGTGTGTGTGTGTGTGTGTGTGTGTGTGTGTGTGTGTGTGTGTGTGTGAGTGAAGAATCTCTGTTAATAGACATCCAGGTGGAGGAGAAATCAGTTTACGAAGCTGTACTGGAGATCAGCGACGCACACTGGGTCATCCCACCACTGCCATGTGATTCTCATTACAGAGACTTCTGGGGAGCAGTGTTCAGCTGTGGACGGCTTGAGGTAAAAGCATTTTTTTTATATATATATATATTTTAGTTTAAATAGATTTTTAAGAAAATCCTCCATCTGTTATTGCTTTGTCACTTCTGTGATGAATATATAGCCTGTAAGTCTTGTTAGTGTATAGTACAGTGTTAAATATGTTTTGCAATGCCTGTATAGTGCTGCTGTTATTTAATAGTAAATATTGCCAAACGCAGCCAGCTAAAAAGTGCTTTAGTAATGTCTGTCACTCCACAAAAGGCTCCTATAAATGAAATGCTTCGAATTGTGGTTGGTAATGAAGTTATTTATACTGAGGTGAATCTTTGGTCTTGAACACAGGGTTAATTCGAAACATTAGAAATCAGTGACTGCTATGTTGTTGTGAAGAAATACAGTTTGGAGGGTAGAAAGACCAACTATAGTTGCAGTCTTACTGCAGTCACAACAGAGCCCGCGCCCTGGTGCAGAGAAGAGCAGTAACGCGATGAGTGTGTTTAAATCATTGTTCGGTCAAGCTGGAGAGGAGCACGGCGACAGTCGCTCGAATGTGTTCATGCTGTTATTATTCATTTATAAAGTCCTGATTCTGTCGTGCACATGAATCACTCAAGGGTGAGAGAGTTGGTCTGTGAAGCTTCTATGAGGGGCGTAGTAAATCTAGCATGTAGAGCAATAAAATGAAAAACAAACGAAGAAGTCCTTCAATCAAGGGCTTGCTGTTAATATCTTATTTCTCTAAACATAATATTTAAGACAAATGTGTTTGTCTAAATGCTTACTCTGTGTGTGTGTGTGTGTGTGTGTGTGTGTGTGTGTGTGTGTGTGTGTGTGTGTGTGTGTGTGTGTGTGTGTGTGTGTGTGTGTGTGTGTGTGTGTGTGTGTGTGTGTGAGAGAGACAGAGAGTGAGAGCTATTAGATGAAACATGCTCACACATTCTCCTGTCTTGGTTAGAGCACTTTAGAGTTCATCTACATCCCTCTTCAAAGTTCCAATCCTCTGGGAGTTTAAGTTATTTTTTGCTTCCTTTTAAAGTACCAGCTTCATTTATTTATTCAGAGAGGCCAATACTAAATGACAGCTTGTTCTCTCTTACCGGTTCACTGTTGTTCATAAAACAGCTCCACTACCCTTACTATTACCCATCACAGGTGGGATCACCAAATTCATCTGGAGGGGAACATGAACGTATGTAGCAATTTCATGATAAGAATACAATTTCACTCAAAACCACAAAATGGGCAACATGAACGTCTCCACCAAAATTTGTGCCAATCCAACAACAGTGGAGATATTTTGGTTTGAGATTTTAAAAGTCAGAGATGCTCTAAGAAACACAGATATTTTCTAATGTTCCATGATAAATCCACAAATCGTTTTGATTTAACACTTTTCGTTATTCATAGGCTCATTCATAAAGACTTTTAACTCAAGGTTGTAAGTGTCTGTAGTAACACCAGCTGACTGATTTCCTGCTCAAGTTGTTAATTTCAAACTGATTTCAGCAGAATAGAAGTAAGAGTACATATTGACGATCATTATAATTTCCATTATAAAGAATCCTTTCTATTCACAATGCAACTATCACAGTCTGATTTTACATGATTCAATTGAATATTTAAGATTGGTATCATGGTTCAAACTGGAGCTTAGTTTCCCACAGTGGAGACAACACATTTTGGAAGAAGGTCCACTTACTAGCCTACAATTTCCAAGGTCACGAATGAGGTTTCACAATAAATGCTCTGGGTTTTTTTTTCAGTGCAACAAGAGAAAATACATGAAGAAGCAAGGAAAGGGCGACACTGCCAGCATCCCTCTTTCTTCTCCAACAGGGAGCAGCAGCGTGCAGGTGTACCATGACTATCAGAAGGTGGCTATTACAATGCATCCTGGGAATGGCCATGCTACAGAGAATGGTTCCCGCAATGGGAGAGACCAGGTGACCAGCAGGATGCCGGATTACATCTCTAAAAGCCAAGACCAAAGGTACACCATGAAAGAAGAGAGTTTGTACAGGAACTCCATGTGGATGATGGATTCAAGCAGCCAGGTCTACTCAGGCCAGGAGGACAACTCTACGGACCCACACGAGTGCCTGACGGACACCTCAACTCTGACCTTTGTGGACGCCCGCACCACGGAGGATTCGGCAGAAAGCCACAGTCTCCACGGGGTGACGATGGTTTACCTCAAGGAGTTTGTGCTGATAGACGATGATGATGATGGAGACATGTCTCTAAGAGAGAAAACAGTCACAGACTTGTCTGTCATGGATGGGAGAGCTGCTGACCTGGTGTGCGGGAGGCTGTTCTCCACCTCTAGCGGCTCGGTGTCAGAGTGTAAGGAGGAATCCGCGGCTCCTGAGGCACCACCACCCGAGGAAATTAAGACTGCACATGAAACGAGACGCTGCTGTGTCTGCACCATTTTATGACCCCGCAAGAGGTCACAGGTTTGGAAGCTTGTGTCCAAGATCAAGGCCGAGAAGCCATCCAAAAGGCCTCTGTGCTCTGAGCGCTCTGGTCAAACATGCTGAGCTTGATTGTACACAATCAGTATTGATTATTATAAACAATCAAAAATCTATTTTTTCAACCTCAAACATTAGCCAGTAATGTTTTTTTATTTAAACTAGCTATTCATGTCAATATAAAATGTGCAGTATGTGTGCACATTAACATTAACAGAATTAACACACATAAACATCTTTACATTGACAGAATTTGATCACGTGAGATGTTAAGATAATAATTTTCAACTTTAACAAACATCTATGATAAAGTTTTGATACTGGAAAAAAAATTGCATGCTACTGTAATTTTTGATCTAAATGACAGACTGTGATAGTTACGTAGGTCTTGAAAGATCAGGTGCTGACATCAAATAAAGGAAAGTTAAAATGACAAATGCTGTGCGTGGTTATTATTTTTTTATGTAGCAACCACAACATCACTGCAAAATATGATACTGAAAAGAATGCACAATGATTGCACATTGTGCAATGAGTAGATCCAGCAATCTTGGTTCAGCCTGCACTTAAAGGAACCCAGTGGCGTAATGCTTTTACGGGTGGAGAGAAAAAAATGGCAAAAAACCACACACATCCAGTAAAATCATTTTTGAGCGGTGCTGGATCACCAAAATATCCCTGAAGTTTGAAAAGAGGAAAGATCTGCACAACAAAAAGACTCCCATTAAAGGGTTTCATTTGTAGTGACGTTTCGAGCACAGAGGCTCTTTCTCAGGCGCAGATGAAATAAGTGTATGATTGGTCTTACATGGTCTTTCAACAGAATTTAACCAGATAAACTCAGCTTTCTCGAGTCTGAGACTCGCTCATTGCTACGATTTAATTCCTGCTGATTGAGCTGCTTCCCTCTGTTGAGCACAAAGGGGTTGAAACTCTGCTGCTTAAGTTGCGGCTATATGTATTCACACATTCTTCAACAGCATTTGCGCTAATAGATATGATCATCAGGTCTTACAATCTCATTTTACATTGGCATCATCAATGTAATATTATTTGGGCTGGCCTGCATCCTATTCTTCTTATCATTGTCAAGTTAAAGTGATTTCATAATTCTTTCAATGAATTACATTCATCTGCATCATGTGCTTAAAAGTTGCACTGCAGCGCAGGTGTTGCATCTCTCGGAGTGCATTTCTAGACTTACAGTATAATGGTTGACTCTGAGAGTGGTGTTACTGACAGGGATGAGGCAGACCAATAGTCCCTTCATCCTATGGGTTAAAAGGGAGCAGTAGTGAGTACATTACAGAACTACATTTTAAGTTACCATCCTGTTGTCATAGCTTTAATTGACAGCAGTTGTCAATGGTGGACCACAATATGTGACAGCAATCCTGACAGTCATGGCACATGAGAGCAGTGTTTCAGACTAGGACATCTGACTGCAGTTAAGGGACGGGAACTCGCCTTGGGTCCTGGGGAGTTGTCGCATTTATTAATTATTCATTTTTATCTGTTAACTTCTAACTCGCTGCTCCAGTCACCAACCGTCACACATCCACTCTCTCCCTCTTTCTTTCTTTTGGGCCATTTTGGGCCAACACAAAGACATTTCTTCTGAATCTGATCAGATCTTTGGATTGGGGCAGATAGGCTTTGGAGACTGACTGCTCTGAAGAACAGACAAGGTTTAATCAGTCCAGTCTCAGCAGGCTCTGCTGTGAGGCGGTGGCTTAGTGCTTTGAGTGACAGCGAGACTCCAGTAAGGGCTCTGCTGGGCAGAGAGATAGCAGCCCACCAGACTTATCTCCCCCTCCCATGACACACCAACTGCCATCCCCAAGCACCCACTACAGACCCTGTGGTAGGATGAAGAAGGTTATCAGCATCAGTTATGTATTTGTGGCTTATGATAAATGATTCATTGAGCTACATGTAATGAAATTAATTAAATAATTTTAAGTGCATTTCAATAACTTCATTCAATTTGGTCTAAATAAAAGTGTTATTCATTAATATCAAGTTGTACTTAGCAGGAGCAGAGTGCAACTCAAGACCCTTATTCTTCTACACAGATAGTGATGGTGTATTAATTTGCTTCTACATGAAACAGTCATGTTTTACAAAATGACACAAGTTTTGGGAAAGGGCATGTCGCACTTTTCGTTAGGCCAAATTTAGCTGTTATCAGCCCAGCACCATGAGTGTGCAGTTCACCAGAGTGAGCGCTTAGTGTGTCATCAATGCATGTGAAGAGTAACTGAATATGTCAGTGAATGACAGATGAAGCCACAAAAAGTCAGCGTCTGCAAGAAGACCATTGAGAAAAGAAGTGACCTCAGCTCACCCGCTCACGAGAGTCGTCTCAATCCTGGTTGTCAAATACACTCAGCGTCATCATGGCCCACAAGACGGAAGTATAAAAGTATAGAGGAAAAACAAATATGACGATGAGGAGGATGATTGTCAAGTGAAGCCAAGAGAACAACGGGACGGCACTCACTGACGAGAGAAACATACAATGATTGTGGTTTTTCTACTCGCTGTCATTGCAGGTAAGAATGCTTTTTCACTCCATCATTCTGCTGATCATTAATTGGAGACTGGTAGAAAGATCTTTGAAGACACTGACTGATGGTTGCTCTTTGTATCCTCTCAGGTACTCCAGCAGCAGGCCAAATTTTGGATGTTTGTACCACCTGCCACACTAACGCCACATGTGACAACAAGCCAAACAGCTCTGGTAAAGTTTGTAACTGCAAGTATGGGTTTGTTGGAAATGGAAGAACTTACTGTCAAGGTAGGAAGAAACTTTTAAGTCTTGTCTTATCAACATATTATTTTGTCTAATGAGAAAAATGTTTTTTGGAAATTTGAATATATATATATATATATAATTTTTTCTCTACCAGATAAAGATGAGTGTCAGATAGGAGCAAGTAAAATCTGCGGGCAGCACACCCAATGCCACAACACCTATGGCAGCTACTACTGTACCTGCCTGTCTGGCTACAGCCCTACTAACTACATGGCCACCTTCATCCCAAATGATGGAACCTACTGCCAGGGTGAGTGTAGACAGGACCTGCATCTTTTTCAGGGCCGTTAAACAAATGCCCAAAACACAAAAGCCCAAAACTGAACCTGTGATCTCCGGACGACAGCTACTATATGGGTGAAACGTAAATACATTGGAGTGTCACAGCAGAAATGAAAACAATTCTGAATAAAAATGTAATATGCCAATGTAAACTAAGTAGTTGTGTAGCCAAAAGCTTAGCGGTTCTCTTATCTCACTGACAGGACTTTTTTATTCTCAATAGGTGAATTTGTGTTGGACACGTCATGTGGTGTCTCCAAGGTATCAGCCTTGAGGCCCATTTGTATGCATGCTTCCACTAGGATTGATCCTCAGTAGTTGGAGCATTGTCTCCTGTAATTTATAAGCTGATGACATTCAGTCGTATTTTTCATATAACTTGATGAGCTTCATAAAAATTCTATGCTGGCCACCCTTTTGACTGCAATTAAGAACTATATGGCAAACAAATATTTGCAGTTAAATGCAGTTGAAACCTGAGTCTTGATTATTGTCCTGATAACCTCCACTCAGTGATCAAGCAGAACTTTGGTGCTTTAACCTCATCTATTAGGTCCAGTCTGTGTAATCCCTGTGTGAATTTTGACCTATCCGTGAGTTTAGATGCTCACCTTGAGATGCTGATTGGATCATGTTTCTTTCACCCAAGAAACTGATGGAGACTGACAAACTCAGGTCTGTTGTCGCAAGAAATTAAATGGAGATTCTAATACATGCTTTTCTCTCATCAAAAATAGACTACTGCGATTCCTTTTTCACCAGCTTTGATAAAAAAAGTACTTTCGCCTAAGCTTTGGAATAGTCTCCCACTAACCTTGAGGAATGGAAATTACTTACCTACTTACTTTCCCATTCTCATTGGCTTCGCAGACATTGATGAGTGCAAGATCACAGGGCTGTGTGGACAGGGCGGTTGGTGCAGGAACCTGGAGGGCAGTTTTGAGTGCGCCTGTCTGCTGGGATACCAAATCCACAATGGAGCAGAGCCTTTTCATCCTCACAGAGACAAGGCTTCCTGCAAAGGTAAAACTTGGAACTATACCACAGATGCAGTACATTGGCAGGTGTTCATATGACTGTCTGTCACAACCATGCAAGATACACAAACATTTACAGGTGTGTAGTTGAGCTCAAGACGAGGGCTGAGTTCGAAGATAGGTGTGACCTGAACCACGAATACTGAGTACTCTGTAATAATGAAGCAATGACAACTGTACTATTAGGTCAGACTCAGAACATGTTGACTGGCACTGTGATCCCATCACAAGGGATGGTCATTTCTTTCATTTACTTACAGCAGAGACATAACACAAAACATTTTACATTTAACTGTGGATTGAAAGATAAATATGAACTTTTTGAGCAATTCTTGGTTATTCATCTTCTGAGATCTTCTTTATAAGTCATAGTAGCTGTAACACATTTTCAATCTAAATGCAAATTCCTGATGCCAATTACCCTTTGTTCATAGATAGATGTCTTATTTTCCTAATTTGTAACTTAGGAGATCTGCGATCACTGCATGTATGTATAAATGATTAACTGGTTAGTGCATTAGTTCTTCCAAGAATGTGGAATCAGTGGAGATGATCAGAGGGAGATCTAACATGTAGTTTCATGTTCTTGTCCCTCTCAGTGGTTGACTGTGGCCAGCCTGCCCCAGTGGAGGACACAGTGCTGCTGTCAGTCACTGGGACCACATATGGCAATGTAGCCACATATGTCTGTGATGAAGGCTTCATTTGGGCCAGTGGAGACAACACCTCCGTGTGTGGAGCTAATGGGCTATGGAGAGGACCAACTGTGGTCTGTGAAGGTAATAAAATAGGCTACAAGGGAAACAATTCTACCTCTCTTAACTTCCTCTACTACATTAACCATTCATGATCAACAGGACACTGTGACTGAACATTGCTTTCTCTAACCTTGGGGTGTCATTAAATTCATGATTTAAGTGTGAATTTAATTGTGGGGCTATTCTGTGTTTCTCCATGAAGTCAGTTAAATGGCTATAATGTAAAAAAAATATATAATAGAACATGAATTTAAAATCTATACCTTGATAAACTGTCATTTTTATCTTTTAATCATTGTTAACAATTAATTTTTTTAGCTATGAAAAGTGGCATCTTTCTGTGAATGATATTGTCAGTCTTTACACAACTTTGTTCCAGACTGAAATATCAAAATAAACATTATATGGATTGCCTTTTTTCAGAGAAAAAATACATTTGTTTTTTTTTGCTTTAATAATTAAAAATAAAAGCCTACGCATACATGTGCAGGTGCATGACGGTGCAGTACACTTAAGGGTCCTGATTTGCGGGTTTGAAAATATGGTCATCCTAGTTGCAGATTGAAACCTACTGAATACCCCTTGCCTCCTCCGCCCCTTCCAAGCATGTGGGAGAATCTTCGGTGGTCTTTAGGTAATGTAAAAATACTCAAGGCCCTCTCTAAACCTAGCGTTTGGTTTGTCCATTCAAGGCTACTGTAGAAACATGGTGGTGCAACATGGTGGGCTCCGTGGAAGAGGACGCGCTCCCTAGGTAGATATAAAGGGCCCATTCTAAGCTAATGAAAAAAAACTAAAAACCCAATGATTCTTCAGATGTTTAAACATTAAGGAAAACATATAATTCTGAATTTTAAATTCTATTAATGCCAATCAACTCGCCTAAATCCTACACACTGGACCTTTAATTTTTTTAATACTGTGATTTATGACAAAATACCTTGCAAACTAAGAGCTTGTCAAACAGCTTGAGCTTTACTTTGCAATAAGTGCTAACATACTCAACTAAGATGGTGTGCCTGATAAACCTCAGCAAGTCACCGTGAGCATGTTAACATTAGCAATCAATTCAAAGGACCACTGTGCCTGAGAACAGCCTGACAGAGCTGCTGGCATGGACTCATGGTTTCCTGACACAACTCTCATGTAAGTGAGGTGGTTTATCAGTGTAACTCTGGCTATGATAATGTTGGAAAGGGAAATATGTCCATTTGAACCGCTGCTGGACACTGGGAAGAGCTGCCTGTGCTCTGCCAAGGTAAAGTAACTGCCTTATCATTTTAGAGGTTTTCTACTTCTGAGGATTATTTATAGAACCCCTCATACTAAAACTCATCTAATCTGAACTGATATACTGTCTTTCGCTTTTATTTACATTTTTTATTCCCTGAAATTAGTCCACTTAAATTGTATTCATTAATTAATTAATTAATGTAAATTCGAGTGTTCATAGAACATGTGTTCTTCCTTGTAGAGGCTTTGTGTGGGAGTCCTCCTATAAGTGAATCCACTGGGCTCGTGTGGAACGGTAGCACAGCTCCTGGAAGCACTGTGCTCTATTTCTGTAAAAAGGGCTTTTTTAACAAAGGAGGACATAATGTGTCGGTCTGTAATGAAAACGGTCAGTGGACACCACCAGCTCTATCATGCCAAGGTAATTCACACAATATTCATCAAAACAGATTAAATGGTTTTCTTTCCTAGTGTGAAAAGGTAAGAAAGCTTTTGTTGTGATTCTATTCTATACCTATTTTTTGTAAACAATTTTAGGAAAACATAGCGACCTGATTAACAGTATTTTACACACAAAAAACACAGTGTTTTCAATCACCTAATATGTATATACTGTATGTGTACTTCCTGTCCCAGAGATATTATGTGGGGATCCCCCTATACTGCCCAATACTGAGCAAGTATGGAATGGCAGCTCCACCCCTGGAAGCACTGTGACATACTACTGTAAAATAGGATTTTATCACAGTGAAGGAAACAATATGTCATTATGCACAAATAATGCCTCCTGGACAAAACCAAACATCTCATGCAAAGGTAACCACTCGCTCCAAAATGTTGTTGGTGCTTTCAAGGGTCAAATAGTTTCCACACGGTAAAATGATGTAATTTCCATCCCTGTAGATGTTCAATGTGGTGCACCCCCACCCGTCCCTCATTCAGTCATGCTGTGGGATAAAATTCCCACCGTGGGCTCTCGGGTTGTGTATCAGTGTAATTCTAGATATCGCAGTGTTGGAGAGAGAAATGTATCAGTTTGTACTCCCAGTGGAGAATGGGATGAGGCATCTCTGCTCTGTCAAGGTGATAATGATATTAACTCTGACATGATTTGAAGATCTATCAAACTCCAGGTGATCTAAAATGACCTGCTGTGTTTTTGTTGCAGAAATCAATTGCCAAGAGCCTATTTCCAAACCTCATTCTAAAGTACTGTGGGATGGCACTTTCCACATTGGCAGTGTGGCGCATTACCAATGTTATGAAGGATATCACACCAGAAGTCTGAAAAACTACTCAGTATGTGGAGAGAATGGACTCTGGGAGGATACTGATCTGTGGTGTGAAGGTGCACATCTGTTGACAGATATATTTAAAGAATGTGATTTTTTTAAAATTTGAAATCAACTTATTTGTAGCAGTATTTGCAAATATATGTTTATATTCATGTTTTCACATTCTGTAAAAATCAGCGAATATTACCTCACCGTCCATTAGCTGTCACTTTTGTGTCTGCGCCGAAAAAAATTCGGGTTTTCGGCGCAGCCCAGGCTCAGCAAATCGGAAAAACAATACAAATGGTGCGTCCCACACCACATAACACTGCGAGCACAGTTTGTAAACATCACTTGTCGACACCTTAAGAGACGTGCTGGCGCTGCAACTCCGTGATTTTGCTTAGTGGTTAGTGTGTCGGACTCCCATACTGGAGGACCCGGGTTTGCGGCCTGGCCAGAGGAGTTAAATCACAACAACAGAAAAAAAAACAAGCTTTCTCCAGAATTGCCTACGGACCCTTTAATACTGTAAAAAGTATCTCCTCTTTGCATTTCACAAAGATATGTACACATGTAAACCAACTTTCAGGATTTGGATGTGTCAATCCTATATGCTTGTTAATAACCCACATTGTGAGCTAATTTATTCATGTGTGTGTGCAGAAATAAGATGTGGCCCCCCACTAATCCTTCCACATACTAACCTGCTATGGGACCACACCAGCCGACCAGGCAGCGTGGTATTGTATGAGTGTATGGATGGATATTACCTGGAGAGTGGAAACAATATTTCAGTATGTTCATTATCAGGAAAGTGGGGGGAAATATCGGTTAAGTGCCAAGGTACAGTGCTTATCTCCAAATATTACTGTGGATTTTTCTGTTGTGTTCAGTTTTGTTTGTTACGTTTGTTTTGTCTATCCCTGCTTTTGTCTATCCCACATTCTCAGTGGCAATGTGAGTTTTAAGGTTGATATTGTGGAAACATAAGATGCAGCTTAAGATTTAAATCCCATCCAAAATGGCTTTTTGTCACTTGCAACTCCTCCACCTTGTTGTGTGAAATATTCTCCATCAGTGCAGAAAAGCCTTACAATTAAATGCTTACAGCTCAATTTTCATTTTTGTCTCATTACTCTATGCATTGTAACGTTCATGTTGGAGTCAAAAAGTCCTTATGTGCCATTGTTTTTTCAGCTAAATGTGGCCCAGTTCCCTTCCTTGCCAACTCAGAGGTTGTGTGGCATAATAGAAGTGTTGTGATCCACCGCTGCATGGATGGATATCACATCTGGAAGGGCAGTAACATCTCTGTGTGTGGCAGTTCTGGGGTGTGGCAGAAAGCTACTTTGAGATGCAGAGGTGGGTAAAAGGACACAGCAAAGTGAACATTCAATTCAATTCAATCTTATTTGTATAGCGCCAAATCATAACATTCATTATCTCAAGGAACTTTACATGGTGAGGTTGAGGCCTTACAATATAACAGAGAATCCCGACTGTTTCCACAATGAGCAGCACTTGGTGACTGTGGAGGAGAAAAAACTTCCTTTTAACAGGAAGAAATCTCTAGCAGATCCAGACTCAGTTGTGGGCGGAACATTTGCTGCGATCGGTTGTGATGAGGGAGAAAAATGGGGGAGAGAGGAGAGAAGAGAGAGAGAGAGAGAACAGTTGTATAACCGATGCTTTAACCTCTATCAGACTAATTCTTATGGTTACAATAATAATACTGACACTTATAGATACAATGACTTTGTGAATATTAACAATAATAATAATAATAATAATAATAATAATAATAGTAACACCACTGGGAAATGCTGATGATGGGGATTTGCATTTTGATCATATTTGTCCAGGGATCTGATGCATGCTCCCACTACGATTGATCCTCAGTAGTTGGAGCATTATCTCCTGTAATTTATATGCTGATGACATGCAGTCGTATTTTTCATTTAACTTGATGAGCTTCATAAGTTTTCTATGCTGGCCACCCTTTTAACTGCAATTAGGAACTATATGGCAAACAAATATTTGCAGTTAAATGCAGTTGAAGCTAAAGTCTTGATTATTCTCCTGATAACCTCCACTCCGTGATCAAGCAGAACTTTGATGCTTTAACCTCATCTACTAGGTCCAGTCTCTGTAATCTCTGTGTGAATTTCGACCAATCCGTGAGTTTAGATGCTCACCTTAAGATGCTGATTGGATCATGTTTCTTTCACCCAAGAAACAAAAACAAACTCAGGTCTGTTGTCTCAAGAAATTAAATGGAGATTCTAATACATGCTTTTCTCTCATCAAACATAGAACTACTGCAAGACCTTTGTCACCAGCTTTTATAAATAATCTGTACATTTTTTAACCTGTCTGCACAGCCATGATAATAATTTCAGAATTCCTTTCAAGATTTTTGTGCTTATTTATAGAGCCGTACATGGTCATGCTCTGCAATAAATCATGGTCATTCTACATCACACCACGAGACAAGATCTTAGATCATCTAACCAGGACTTTTTCTAAGTATATCTCGACCACACTATAGGACTCGGCGGGGGGGGGGGGGGGTTGTACTTTCCCCTAAGCTTTGGAATAGTCTCCCTCTAAGCTTGAGGAATTTTTCACAAGTGTCTGTGAAATGTGCTATATAAATAAACAATACTTGCCTACTTTCTCTCATATTCTCATTGGCTGCGCAGACATTGATGAGTGCAGGATCACAGGGCTGTGTGGAGAGGGCGGTTGGTGCAGGAACCTGGAGGGCAGTTTTGAGTGCACCTGTCAGCTGGGATACCAAGTCCACAATGGAGCAGAGCCTTTTCATCCTCAAAGAGACAAGGCTTCCTGCAAAGGTAAAACTGGGAACTATACCACAGATGCAGTACTTTGGCAGGTGTAACACACTTTCAATCTAAATGCAAATTCCTGAAGCCAATTACCCTTTGTTCATAGATAGATGTCTTATTTCCCTAATTGGAAACTTAGAAGATCTGACTAAGACAAATTTATACATACATGCAGTGCCAGCATGTATGTATAAAACATTAACTGATTAGTGTATTAGTTCTTCTAAGAATGCAGAATCAGTGGAGATGATCAGAGGGAGATCTAACATGTAGTTTCATGTTCTTGTCCCTCTCAGTAGTTGACTGTGGCCAGCTTGCCCCAGTGGAGGACACAGTGCTGCTGTCAGTCACTGGGACCACATATGGCAATGTAGCCACATATGTCTGTGATGAAGGCTTCATTTGGGCCAGTGGAGACAACACCTCCGTGTGTGGAGCTAATGGGCTATGGAGAGGACCAACTGCGGTCTGTGAAGGTAACAAAATAGGCTACAAGTGAAACAATTCTACCTCTCCTCTAAACACACAAAAAAACACAGTGGCCTGCATAAAGACACAGGTTTTTTCAATCACCTAATATTTGTACTTCCAGTCCCAGATATATTATGTGGGGATCCCCCTATACTGCCCCATACTGAGCAAGTATGGAATGGCAGCTCCACCCCTTGAAGCACTGTGACATACTACTGTAAAATAGGATTTTATCACAGTGAAAGAAACAATGTGTCATTATGCACAAATAAAACCTCCTGGACAAAACCAAACATCTCATGCTAGGGGTAACCACTCATTCCAAAATGTTGTCGGTGCTTTCTCCTTTTGTTGTCAAGGGTCAAATAATTTTCACACGGTAAAATTATGTAATTTCCATCCCTGTAGATGTTCAATGTGGTGCACCCCCACCCGTCCCTCATTCAGTCATGCTGTGGGATAAAATTCCCACAGTGGGCTCTCGGGTTGTGTATCAGTGTAATTCTAGATATCGCAGTGTTGGAGACAGAAATGTGTCAGTTTGTACTCCCATTGGAGAATGGGATGAGGCATCTCTGCTCTGTCAAGGTGATAGTGACATTTACTCTGAGATGATTTGAAGATCTATCAAACTCCCAGTGATCTAAAATGACCTGCTTTGTTTTTGTTGTAGAAATCAATTGTCAACAGCCCATTTCCAAACCTCATTCTAAAGTACTGTGGGATGGCACTTTCCACATTGGCAGTGTGGCGCATTACCAATGTGATGAAGGATATCACACCAGAAGCCTGAAAAACTACTCAGTATGTGGAGAGAATGGACTCTGGGAGGATACTGATCTGTGGTGTGAAGGTGCACATCTGTTGACAGATATAATTAAAGAATGTGATTATTTTTTAAATTTGAAATCAACTTATTTATAGCAGTATTTGCAAATATATGTTAAAATTCATGTTTTCACATTCTGTAAAAATCAGCGAATATTTCCTCACCGTCCGTTAGCTGTCACTTTGGTGTGTGCGAAAACCCAAATTTTTTCCGGTGCAGCCCAGGCTCTGCAAATCGGAAGAACAATACAAATGGTGCGTCCCACACCACACAACACTGCGATTACAGTTTGTAAACATCACTTGTCGGCACCTTAAGAGACGTGCTGGCGCTGCAACTCCGTGGTTTTGCTTCACAACAACAGAGAAAAAAACAAGCATTCTCCAGAACTTCATACGGACCCTTTAATACTGTAAAAAGTATCTCCTCTGCATTTTACATAGATATGTACACATGTAAACCAACTTTCAGGATTTGGATGTGTCAATCCTATATGCTTGTTAATAACCCACAGTGTGAGCTAATTTATTCATGTGTGTGCAGAAATAAGCTGTGGCCCCCCACTAATCCTTCCACATACTAACCTGCTATGGGACCACACCAGCCGACCTGGCAGCGTGGTATTGTATGAGTGTATGGATGGATATTACCTGGAGAGTGGAAACAATATTTCAGTATGTTCATTATCAGGAAAGTGGGGGGAAATATCGGTTAAGTGCCAAGGTATAGTGCCTATCTCTGAATATTACTGTGGATTTTTCTGTTGTGTTCAGTTTTGTTCGCTATGTTTGTTTTGTCTATCCCACTTTCTCAGTGGCAATGTGAGTTTTAAGGTTGATATTGTGGAAACATAAGAAGCCTCCAAAATGGCTTTTTGTCACTTGCAACTCCTCCACCTTGTGGTGTGAAATATTCTTCAACAGTGCAGAAAAGCCTTACAATTAAATGCTTAAAGCTCAATTTTCATTATTGCCTCATTACTCTATGCATTGTAACGTTCATGTTGGAGTCAATAAGTCCTTTTGTACCATTGTTTTTTCAGCTAAATGTGGCCCAGTTCCCTTCCTTGCCAACTCAGAGGTTGTGTGGCATAATAGAAGTGTTGTGATCTACCGCTGCATGGATGGATATCACATCTGGAAGGGCAGTAACATCTCTGTGTGTGGCAGTTCTGGGGTGTGGCAGAAAGCTACTTTGAGATGCAGAGGTGGGTAAAAGGACACAGCAAAGTGAACATTCAATTCGATTCAATCTTATTTGTATAGCGCCAAATCATAACATTCATTATCTCAAGGAACTTTACATGGTGAGGTTGAGGCCTCACAATATTACAGAGAATCCCGACTGTTTCCACAATGAGTGACTGTGGAGGAGAAAAAACTTCCTTTTAACAGGAAGAAATCTCTAGCAGATCCAGACTCAGACTCAGAACATTTGCTGTGATTGGTTGTGATGAGGGAGAAAAATAGGGGAGAGAGGAGAGAAGAGAGAGAGAGAGAGAACAGTTGTATAACCGATTCTTTAACCTCTATCAGACTAATTCTTATGGTTACAATAATAATACTGACACTTATAGATACAATGACTTTGTGAATAATAATTATAATAATAATAGTACCTCCACTGGGAAGTGCTGATGATGGGGATTTGCATTCTGATCATATTTGTCAAGGGATCTGATATTTTGTGATGGCAGATGATAGGTGAATATTTGCATAACTCACTTGTTTTCCCCTATTTCTCTACAGTAATAAAGCCACCTATCAATCACCTATATGTTGTCAATGAAAAATGTGTGCATTGGAAGGCAGAGAAGTATGAGGAGGATACAGAAGCTTACAAGGTAACAGGGTCATCACCCTTCTCTCACTTGAGTTACTGTATTTATCTTTTACCATCATTTCTACCTATTTATCAGGTGTTTTAAGTAAGTTCCTAACCATCTGTTTTTTAATCTATGGAGGGTTTTGTTCTATGAATGATTCCACATCCCATGTAACCATTCCAGGTGACATACATAGGTACCAGAAACTACCAAAGGTCTTTTCGTGATAAAAGGAAGCAATTTCTGAACTCCAAAGCCGACCAGTTGGCAGTCTGTCTGAACCTGCTTCCAGCCACAAACTACAACATCTCCATCACTGCACTATCTGCCAGATTCACAGCCTCCATCACAACTAACACCAGTTTACCAGGTACCAAAAACTCCCATGTCTCCTTCACAAAATAATTTGCAGCGTCCTTGCAAAATCTGTAGTTTTTAGCTTTGCTCTGCATATATTTAATCATATTCCATTTCTTCTTTATACTAAACAATTTACATTGAATGCAATTCCATTTGACAGTGCCTCCAGTGCCAGTTGTTTACTACAGAGAATTTGAGACTCCTGTGCCAACTTTGAGGCTACACAGATCAGCCAACACACTGGACCCAATAAGGTAACGACCAAGAAGGAACAATATCTGACCCATGAGGCAGGGACTGGAACACAAACAGCCATGCAACTTCATACTTTAAATGACAAATGTCCCCTAATCTATAAAGCTGGTTGAGTATTCATATGTTTGCGTATCTTTATTCATGGCCATACTGATAACAGCCTGATAATTTGTAAATCAATACGAAGAAATTGAAAAATTTTAATTGTCATAATTATAAACCTTTTTTTGAGTTGTCTATATAATGTATGCACTAGCTTAATTACTTTATCTAAATGAGACACATTCAGAATGAACCCTGTTTAGTAAAATGTCCATTGAACATTAATATGACCCATATATGTCTAATATATACAAGTTAAAATACTGCAATGTGCACCTTCAAAATAAAATATTGTTGTTTTTTTTCTTTCTTTCTTCATTTGGCAGTTTGTACCAAGTGTTTGTGCTTCCTGTAGAGGAGATTATGGTATTTGACTGTTCTTTCCCTGGACGCCCTGAGCCCATAAGCAAAAACAAATTATCTGGGGGATACATTACTGCCCAGATCCTTGTCAGACATGTCGGGACAGAGGTAAACTTTACTGTTGGGGACGGAATCCACTATGGAGGCTTCTATAATGCACCCCTGGAGAATGGCCGGAACTACTATATCATCTTACGAGCTGTCAGTCAGTGGAACACAGTAGGTGAAATGTTTTCTGTACAACATAAAAATGGATTGACTGGCAAACTGCAGCAGACCATACTCGTTAAATGACCTGAATGTTCTCTCACCTTTAGGCCATAAAAAGCTCCTGTGTCCTGTGGGCTAAAATAAAAGGTAATTCACTGGCTACTGTAATTTACTCATATCTTGATGTTTGATCATTAAAAGTAGGACTTCTGGATTGAGATTTACTTTGGAAAATTATTTTTTTTTCTTTCAAATTACAGCAGAAAGTAAAAAAGTATATTGAAATGCATAAACAAGTAGATGTAGAAGAGGCTTTGTCGCCTAATAGTCACATTAAGCATTGTCTGGTTCCAGGTACATCCTATGTTCTGAGGGTTTCATCGCTGGCTGCTGCTTCAGTGGGACTGGTTGCCTTGGCCATTTTCAGTGGTTACAGTTGCATCTGGTATGGACGATACAGAGTAGAAACTCTGTGTACCCCTCAAACAAAGTTGATCAATTGCCTCATACAACGAAATACTACATATACCACTATATAAAAATATATATATATATGTATATTTCCCTGCTAGCCCCATGTGGGCAGTCTTCTACCAGAGCCCTGGGAGCCTGAGGGTTCTGTGCAGTATCTTAGCTGTTGCTAGGACTGCGGTCTTCCGGACAAAGATCTCAGATGATGCTCCTGGAACCTTCTGGAGCTTCTCTCCCATTTTGGGGTTACAGCCCAGTGTCCCGTGATCATGTTCCTTCTTCTAGAAGTTGCTACATCTATCACAACTGATTTCTTCAGTTGTTCATTGACCCACCATGATGGTTGGTTAGTCATCACCAGCTTATTAGTCTGGATCTGGACGTCCCACAGGATCTTAGCCGGGTCATTCTCCGCCACCTTTGGAGGTGTCTTCTGTTTTGACCTTGGGACTTTCAGCCCATACAGATGTTTTTCTACACTATGCCAGCCACTTGGTTAAGGCGTTCCATGTACACCATACCTGCTGCCTCACACGACCTGCTGTTGTGTACAACCATTAGGTGGTAATTCTAGTTTGCACTAGAATAAAATACTACTTTTGCACAAGTGTTAAAGACACAAAATGTATTGTCAATTGCTGACTAACAAATTCAAGTACAGTATAGACTTCAGCTAAAGCATTTGATCAAGGAATGTGAATATTACAGTGGATTAGGGGTACCATTTTAGCCAATGATGGATGACATTTTGTGATAAACCTTCTAAAACTCACACAAAGAGTAGATGTGCAAAACATGTACAATAACAGTTCATGTCAAGACACAAGACCTACTTAAATAACATTTTGTCTTTTTGTCTTTTCTTTCAGGCTTTTCAAGAAGACTTGACGTCCCTCAGTGTTGATATTGATAAATAAATGTCTTGATTTTCTGCTTGTGTTTTTTTTTTACATTATGTAACTAATTATTATAAACCTTGTTTAACCCTTGCCTTTTATCAAACTAGTGGATGCGGATGATGTGTCCCTTGCAGCTATGGCAGCAGTGCTGTCTGTCTCTGTCATATTTTCCATTATGGGAGCCTACAGTTATAAGTCATGCCAGGCAGTGAAACCAGTCTGGTCTATGGCATTAACAAAGACCAAAGGGAGACATTACTATGGAAATAGTGGAAATGTTCAAATAAGGCAGAGTAAGAACGTGTGTACTGGCCCTTTAAATGAGTTTCACATCCGGAGCGGCTGCTTCTTCTCCTCCGACGGACACAGGTCAGTGTACAAAGATAACGACATCAAACCTTCTCGATATCAAACACGGGGGGGGGGGGGGCGGGGCGCGCGACACTCATGACAACGTCGACCAGAGTTTTTGTTTTTTTTTTTAAACTAAAAAAAAAACCGCGGCACAGCCAGTTAGTTAGTTATCCGCCGTATCAACCGTCACCACACAGCGACGAGATGTCCGCTCGACCAGCGGAGGAGCAGGCCGGAGCACGGGGGCGTTTTTATGATGAACTCTTGACATGTGGCTCCAGCTGAACCGAAAGCGAGGAAGGTTGCTTTGTTCGAGGTCAATTCGTCGCACCGTTCCCACCCACGGGAGCGAGCAGGCTCTCGCGTTTTCCCTCGGAAGGGGGAACACAATTCGTATTGTCGTTAGCGGCGGTGCTAAGCTAGTATCGATACTGTGCGCGCGGACAGCGGAAACCAAGTGACAGTCTCCGATTAGGATTGGTCAATTTTTCACTAATGTCTTCGGTGTTTCCCCGAGGTTTCACAAATCATGTTAAGTTTCATCCACAATCTCTTATACAGGAATGAGGAATAAGTTGTATAAGGAAAGGGACCTTAAATGACTTCTGCTTGGCATTATATGTAAAATAGAAAAAGAAAAAAAAAAAAAAATTATCTGACTTTTCAGGGGGGCGGGGGCTCCCGTTGGTGGGGCGGGGCGACCCCCCAATTCAATAGTTGGGGAAACACTGGTCTTGTTTACCTGCAAACCTCAGCAACACCATATATAATATGTATATATATATTTTTTTTTTAAATCTATTGCTGCCCGACAGTTACGCTAGGCAGATAACATTAGTAAATGTGTCTACGCCAACACAGACATGTATTTGTATTTTTCTAAATTGACCGTTTTTTTTTTTCATTGAGTCTGGTTGTTTGTCATCGGCTTCTCCCCAAGCTCGAGAGCAGCACACACGCTTGGTTTGATGCAGGTTGGGTCAATGAGTTCATGACTGTGGTCGGCTCATGTTGTGGTGGTTATAACCTCAGCTCTCCATCTTCAATTATGATACCGGCTGTGTCTCACAGTCATCATATTCATCACGCTGCTGAACCCATGACTGCGCTCCATCATTCAGCAGCAACCATATAGTAACGTTTGCGGACAACACAACCGTGGTGGGTCTCATCTCAAACAATGATGAGACCCACTACAGGTAGGAGGTCAGCCAACTGGCCACGTGGTGCAGGGATAACAACCTCTTCTTGAACATCGTCAAGACCAAAGAGGTTGTTATTGACTTCCGGAGAGGCCACACCCCTAAACCCCCACTGACCATCAATGGTGCTGCTGTGGAGAGAGTGAGCAGCACCAAATTCCTGGGGGTACACATCAGTGAGGACCTCTCCTGGACAATGAACACTGCATCACTGGCCAAAAAGTCCCACCGGCGCCTCTACTTCCTCTGCAAACTGAAGAGAGCAGTACCGGGGCACCATCAAGAGCATCCTGACCAGCTGCATCACTGTGTGGTACGGGAGCTGCACCTCCTCCAACCGAAAGACCCTGCAGCGCATAGTTAAGGCAGCTGGACGGATCATTGGTGTCCCACTCCCCTCACTCCTGGAAACCTATGAAACCGGCTTCACCCGCAAAGCAACCAGCATTGTGGGTGACCTTATCCACCCGTCACACACCTTCTTCAGCCTCCTGCCATCTGGGAGGTACGGGAGTCTCCGAGCCTGTTCCACCAGACTGGCAAACAGTTTAATTCACCAGGCTGTCAGGAAGCTCAACATCCTACCCTCCCCTCTACCCCCAAGAACTCTGGACTCTGAGTTTCCTGTATATTACACATACTGTACAGTATTTCCTTTCTATTGCACATTTTCAATTTCTTTAGCTTTTCTATCCTGTGTGGTTTTGCCTTACTCTTATTTTCAGTTTTTTTGTTTTTGTTTGTACTATTGCACCGTGGGTCTGAGACAAACGTTTTTTCAATTCCTCTGTATGTCTGGAACAATACTGCAGGAATTGACAATAAAGTTGACCTCACTTGACTTGATATTCTTGTAGAACATGATGATGAGCTTCCATGCCCATGAAACAGTTTGGAGGAGAGACTGCAGTTTTGTGTTTATAGCAAAGTGTGTTAAGTGTTTAAATGCAGGTTAGACTGCCTGCTAATGATGTGAAAAACAATATTTGAATGTTACAAGTCGAGATCTTACAGTCTCTGTGCTTGGTCCTAACAGGTGCACTGCTGCTGCAGGCCTCGAGTTCACTATGGCCCAGAACCAGGTGATCCTGCAGTTCCGATTCGCCACGTTTGGGGACTCGATGCTGCAAAAGATGAACCTCCTACGACACCAGCGACGCTTCTGTGATGTCACTGTGCGCATCAACCAGCTGGAGGTCCCTGGTCACAAGGTGGTGTTTGCAGCTGGCTCATCTTTTTTGAGGGACCAGTTCATCCTTCAGCAGGACTCCAGGGAGGTCCAGATTTCCATGATCCAGGAGGCGGAGGTGGGACAGCAGCTGCTGCTATCCTGCTACACAGGCCAGCTGGAGTTTCCCGAGCTGGAACTGGTGCATTACCTGACGGTGGCCAGCTTCCTTCAAATGGGTCACATTGTGGAGCAGTGCACCCAGGCCCTCAGTAAGTTCATCAAACCACAGGCTGCACACCAGCTGGAGGTGGATGTGAGTATGAGGAGGGAGAAGAGGGAGGAAGGTTCATCCACCCAGGCCCAGAGAGAGCAAGATCGCTCCCAGGTGCGGACTGTTAATCAGCAGATGGAGGAGGTAAAGCAGGTTGAGGATGACAACAATGGCGACGATGATGATGATGACGACGACGACGATGATGATGGAGAAGATGATGTGATTATACAGCCTAAGTCCCTTCTCCAGATTCTAAGCAGACGCCCTAGGCAGAGTATGGTGAACGACATCACTATAGTAAAGGTGGAGTCTGTGTCTGACGTAGCAGAAAACTCCAACAGTGGTCACTTTTCCACCAGCCCGCCTGCTGCCCTCAACTCGCCTGAGCCCCAGCATTCACTCATCAACTCCACCGTAGACAGTCGCAGTAGTGAAATGCCAGTTCCACCTGGCATTGCCGGATACCCGCTCAGCCCCCCTCCTCCATCCCCGCCTGCTGAGAAACACAGCGCACATCAGCGGAACTATGACAAGCCTCTGCAGTGGTACCACCAGTGCCCAAAGTGTGCCCGGGTCTTCCGCCAGCTGGAGAACTACGCCAACCATCTCAAGATGCACAAGCTCTTCATGTGCCTCCTGTGCGGAAAGACATTCACACAAAAAGGCAATCTGCACAGACACATGCGTGTCCACGCCGGTATCAAGCCCTTCCAGTGTAAAATTTGCGGCAAGACCTTCACCCAAAAGTGTTCTTTGCTGGATCACCTTAACCTGCACAGTGGGGACAAGCCCCACCGCTGCAACTACTGTGACATGGTATTTGCTCATAAGCCGGTTCTTCGTAAGCACCTTAAACAGATCCACGGGAAGAATAGCTTTGACAATGCAAACGAAGGCACCCTGCACGATGGAGGGCTAGACTTTGATTTTGGCCGAATATGAAATCTTTGTTTTAGGAGATTTGTTGGGTGGCATCTGTAGATTTTCCCTCAGAAGGGACATTTCTCAAAGTAGTTTGAAAAGAGGAGAAGATCTGCACACTTAAAAGCTCAAGTTAAATGATTATTTTTGCTGTAGGTATGTTTCGAGCACTAGACTCTTCCTGCTCTAAGTGTGACTATGACACACAAAATCCTTTAATGGGAGTTTTTAGGTTTGCAGGTCTTCTCCAATTTTCAAACTTTCTGTGATATTTCGTTGATCCAGCACCTTTCAAAAACATTTTTTACTGGATGTGCATTTTGTTTTTCCACATTACTCAAATGTGTCATCATAAATTTAAACATTCAAGAAACAGGCACTTTTTTTCAAAGCAAAAGCAAAAATTGCATTGATAAAAAACGAATAGATGAGTGAACATGATTGCCAGTTTCCTTAAGGGTCAACCTCCTTCTGATGGCTTCAACTGGAAAACAAAAGCTTAAGTTTCCTCGTCTACATTTAACTGTAGCTTAATTTACTGTGGAATATTTTTTTATAGAATACATTGTAGATGCCTTCATATCATACTTGAAAATTCAGCACTGAAACACAGAACATAATGACTGTGCATCATTAGTTTTATCGATGAATTAAAATGTCTTTGTTTCTAACGAAAGAAAAACATTGCAGACAAATATCCATTTGTATATTGTGTATACAGTCTTCTGTAGGCGTTTTGTCTTACCTGTATGAATATGACAACATGGAGTTCATAAGTAAAGGAAACTTAAAAGAAAGTGGGCATAAAACTATTTTATTGAAGGCAAGCTACTGTACACCAGTAACAAGTGGGATGCCAAAGTGTCTGTGAGCTGAAATTGTGCTTTTCTAAAGACTTACTATTTGACCAAAGTGACATTGTATCTGTCCTGTGTTCATCAAAGTCAATGTGTGTTATGAAATTAAAACTGACTGAACCAATGTTGCTTTCATGCTCTTTTTGTTGTTACACACTTCCCCTCCAACATAACATCTGGATTTAATATTTTGAAGATAAAGTGCATGCAAAATATTAGTGTTGCCGTGCTGATGTTAAATTTGTGCAGGAAAAGTTCAAAACAGGTTTGTTGTGGTAAAACTTGACAGAATTGAAATTTTACACGTGTTCTCTGTTGTTTATTGTTTTTTACAAAGTGGAGGAATAGCCAGCACAAATGTTCTAGCTAATAACTTCTTCCATGTGCAGGCTTGGTTTTACAAGTGTCTTTATAAGTCCAAGTTCCACTGCGAGTATCAGAAAGTGGTATGTAAATGTGTGGTGAGTTATTGTAACAAAGGTTTCATTGTTCTTGCAGCTGTGTATTCTCTGACTATCTTCAGACCAGTCAGATAAGTAAAGCGGAGCACACAGCAGTGCACCTTTTGCATTTCATCATGCTCCACCCTGTCGTGTCCTTTGTATCTCACGTGTATCATGCAGTGTATGTCGTTGTAGTTGTGTGTGGTACGGGTACACAGCACTGTGTGTCAGTATCTTCTTCTCAAGTATCGGATATAGAAAGAGTTATGTATGCACAGCGATAGGTGGTATCAACAACATGTGGTTAGTGCATCCTCGTGTGTATCGTGTCATGTATGTTGTCATGGACAAACTACATTATTCAAATTGATGCTGCGTAGATGGCATCTATTGCCTAAACATATGATATGAAAAGTGGAATTCGCTGTGTGTTTATGGAAGTTTTTAATGTAAAACAAATGCGCTGAAATAGAAATGTTAATTTGTAGTCTAAGACCAGGTGTTAATGGCTACGCTACAATACTCGAGTACAAGTACCTTATCGATCAGACCGCTAGTACGAATGGATGAACGGATCGGTCTACCAGACACAAAAAGACCAAAAACGAATGACAACACAGTTATACAAAACAATTAAAACAGCGCATTCACTATACTATAAAGAGAGAAAAAACGACCATTGAGTCACTAAACAACTTTGAAAAGAGGAAAGGTGACTACAAAGAGATAATCACAATCAAAAAGACACTAAACAACTAAAAGGAGTGATCATAGAGGCCTAAAACCACCAGGAAGATAATATTTAGGTTTTTATAAAGGTGTGGATTAGTGCTGCAAAATAGAAAATGGCTATTGAATTCATTCCTTTTTGTAAGTGTGTGAGTGTGATCAGCGCTGTCCAGACTGACACTATTACAGTCAGAAGTAAACAAGAAAATGTACCAAATTTAATTGTCTAACATAATCTGTGTAGAGCCTCTATAATCATAACTAATGTCCAGAGTCCACCACATTAGAATGAGATCATGCTGTCAATATGATTTGAATACGATGATTTGAATAAGTGCACCTATGTGCACTTATCATTATTGAGTAGTCCCTCACTGGTTAACGTTGCAGCAATGAGCGGGACTACAGACTGCTGCCAGGACTGTCTGCATTACATGTTTGATTATGAAACCCCAAAAACTCTGGTTATTCCAAGCATCCGGGTGGGATTTATGTTCAGGTTCACCCAGCTCCTGGTGGTGTTGTATGTGGTGGGGTAAGTATCGTGTGGGGAAAAAACAATGGGGTGACATACTCAGTAGGATTTGAGTAAAATGTGTCTCTAATGCTAAACAAGTCACCAAATATCGATGTTATTAGGCTGATTGGTGACTTGTGGTTGTTAACTTTGCTGTAAACCTTGCAGATATGTGTGTGTGGTGCAGAAAGCCTACCAGGAGACAGACTCTGTCATCAGTAGCGTCACCACCAAAGTGAAAGGTTTTGCCTTCACCAACACATCTGACATGGACCCTCGGTTATGGGATGTGGCTGACTATGTAATCCCTCCTCAGGTATGTAAACACTCCCAATCTTAATAACCCCCCTCTGTTCTGACAAATCATCAGTAGTATGGGCTACATGACATGATGAGGCTAAACTGATCTACATTGTGTTTACTACTCTTTGACCTTGAGCCTTTGACCTTTGTGCTGCTCCTTATATCTTACAGGGTGCACAATCCTTCTTTGTGTTGACGAACATGGTCATCACCCCAAAGCAAACTCAGTCACGTTGTCCTGAGGTGAGGCATGATCATGATGTTACCTGACCTGATGGATGTGTTTTGTTGACATCTTGTCAGTGGAGTTTAAGCTAAATTCAGATGTATCCTCCATCTGTTAAATTCAAATAATTTTGTTCATTACAACTTTACAGAGCTCAAGGTCACTTGAATTGCCTGTTTTGTCAAAGCAGAAGAACAAAACCAAAAAGATGCTAATGAGAATGATGTAATGTGACCTAACATTTGGAGAGAGGGAACAAGACCAACTGACGTTTCGTTAGCCATGCTAGCAGGAGGAAAAATATGTTTGCACAGACATTCATTGTTCATCCAAAGGATGAATCTTAACGGCTTTTGTGATCCCCTGACCTTTTCTTCTAGCGCCATCATGATGTTTGTCTTTGTGGTTTGAATTGAGATATTGATGAATTGTCATATAACGTGGAACAGAACTTTGCCCTCAGAATGAACTTTGTTGTTGTGATCCCCGGATTTTCCTTTCAGCAACATCACTGGCTCGAGATTTGTCCAGTGCTTTGGTGTTGGACCACTGATGGACTTAGCAGGAAAAAGCCACGGTTAATGGAATTGAATCACACCTGCGTTTACCAGCTAAGACAAGTCCAAATATCGTCCATTAAAAATATCCATTTCTAAATTATTAACTTTGTTGATGATTTTCTACTCTTTTTTTGGTTTACAAATCAATAAATCAACTCAGCGCTTTTGAGCTATTAAGCTATTGTACCAGTTTTTATGTGCTGGCCCAAGTCTGCGATTCAGATTTTGTATGTATGAACACCAACTGGCTGAAACGGCAAAATGTTACATACATGTATGTATGTGGCCTCATACCAGAAGGGTTAAGTTAGTTTTGGATACTAATTAATATACTGGCCATTTTCTCCTACAGCTTCCAAGTCCATCCACGACTTGTGTTGATGATTGTGACTGTATCGAGGGACACAATGATCCTCGGGGCAGTGGTAGGCCTTTGATATACAGATTTAAATGCGAATAGGAGTTTGGTTCATTTATGATATACCATACCAGACAGTGATTTGCATTTCTTTTCCACCCAGGTATACAAACAGGACTGTGTGTAAACTATTCCTCAACTGCCCAGACCTGTGAAGTGCTCTCATGGTGTCCTCTTGAAATAGACACGAAACTGCCTGAGTGAGAAAATATGAAATTCTATATTATTTAGAAGTTAACATGGTATAATGTAGATATGGCTTCCTTGACATGCTGTTTCCTACAGACATGCCCTTCTGGCTGCAGCTGAGAACTTCACTGTGTTGATCAAAAATAGCATAACATACCCGAAGTTCAAATTTCACAGGTCAGTATACTGTATCTGAAGTTAAGAGGCAGTATATGCAAATGTAACACTTTATTTTTCATGCGCCATTATGTCAAACGTACTGTATATCTTCCTTGCTCCACCAGAAGAAACATAATGCCACATATCAACTCCTCGTACCTGAAGATGTGTGAATTCAATCATGCAACAGACCCTGACTGCCCCATATTCCGCCTCAAACACATTGTTTCAGGGGCTGGTGAGGAGTTTCAAGACATTGCTGTGAAGGTACGCCCAGAATTTAACATGATCATTTTGTATATTTGTATAATTTACTCCTCCACAAGTGCTTGTCTATCATTTCCCCTGACTTTCAGTTGTCAGCTCTTTCTCAAGTAATGACACCCTCTGTTTGTCTACACTTATACACAGTAAACGAATGAATTTAACTTTCTATTTTTTAAATGTTTTTAAAGGGTGGTATCATTGGTATCACCATTGACTGGAGCTGTGACCTGGATTGGTGGGCAGGAAAGTGTTACCCCATGTACAGCTTCCGCAGGCTGGACGACAAACACCCTGTCAGAAATGTGGCCCCTGGATACAACTTCAGGTGACACTTTTTTTTTAAACAGGCTTATAAATAGATTAATGGATCTGACAAAACTAAAATAATTTAACTTTGCTTTTAGGTTCACCAAATATTTCAAAACCCCCAATGGAGAAGAGACCAGGACCTTGATCAAAGCATATGGGATCCGGTTTGATGTTATCGTATTTGGAACAGTGAGCCCTAATAAATGTTGTAATGCAATGCCCTTATTCAAAATGTGTGTGTTCTCTTTGCATTGATAATACCGTGGGGGTGGTTCTTTATCTTGCAGGCTGGAAAATTCAGTATTGTACCAACTGTAGTGAATTTGGGTGCAGGATTGTCATTCCTCAGTTTGGTGAGTAGACATGTTGAGTCTTGCAACATTGAGAAAAAACACACTTTTCTAAGAAAGGGGATGATGCAAAGAATTTGTTTTAATTATTTGACCTCAGGTTCCCATAGTTTGTGACTGGTTCATGTTGACATGCACGAGGAAACGAGATCTATACAGCCGGCATAAAATCACATATCTGAGTGACAATGCTGACACTGAATCAGTGAGTAAAAATCCTTCGGTTTCACATGAACACACATACATTCCTCACTGCTGGATGCAGTTAGCATTGAATAATACATTGCTTTCTTTAAGTCAATTATTACTCCTGATTTAATCTGTTTATCTCTTTTTTCATTACACAGATGTCAATGGGCACTACCTATGGAACTCATTAACACGGTCACATCAACATGGTTGCATTTTACATCAAAGTTATCTGAACCTGCTGTAAAAGAAAACTTTCTTCAACATCATTTAAATTGTCAAAAAAAATGGTTAAATGTTAAATTATAAAAAATGACCTTCTACTCTGATTCACAGAGTACATGTACAAAGATAGGGTTCAAACTTGTACAGAGGGGTCAAAGGACCCACAAACAAATGCAACCGGATCTGTTATTGCTGTGCCAAGCCACAAAGTCGAAATAAATAGAAGAACATCATACTATCTGAATGTATTCACTGGAGATGTTTGCTGTGTTGATGGCGCTGCAGTGGACTGAAGAAGTAAATTGTAACAGTTTCTTAATATCCAGTGGCAAGGCAAGGGAAATGCGTCACATTCATGTGGGTCCCAGCACATTCAAGCATCCCAGGAAATGAAAGAGTAGATAAACTGGCAAAAGACACAGTCAAAAAAGGAGCTGTATAAATCAATGTTAAATTATCAAAATCAGTGGGCAAGGGCATTGTGGGGTAGAATATCATGAAAGAATGGCAACAGCACTGGGTTCAGGAAGTAAAGGGAAGACATTTACATTCAATACAAAATAGAATAGGCAGTGTAAAAAAACGGGGAGGAGAGATCATACTAACAAGATTAAGAATAGGACACAGTAATCTACATATCACCCTTCATATTATAGAAAAACATCCAACTGGCCCCTGTGAAAACTGTCAGATTCAACAAACAGTAGAACAGGTGATACTTAACTGCAGGAAATACGCAACAGACAGAAAGGACATGATGCAGGGATTGAAAAGAGGGATGTGGAGAAAGTGCACAAGGCAGGAAATATTTGATCAATTTCATAAAGAAGACCGGATTAATAGGAGAGGTATAACAATATTGGGAGTTAAATAACTCCAGAAGAGGGCGGTGATGCATCACAAGGGATGCAAGCCGCCGCTAAAACCCAAAGAAGAAGAAGATTTTTATTTTTTTTTAAATGAACGTACACAGGTACAAAGACAAGTTTGCACTTTACATTTTGATATGTAATAACAGGACATCTACCTCCTACACAAATGTGGATGTTAATATGAGAATTTTCCGCATAAATAATTCAGGTATTAGGGTACCACATAATATAAAACCAACAACATTAGTGGTAATCATAACAATAATTTAACAAAAAAGACAGTAAATAAAATAAATGAAAAATGAAAAACATAAAATATTACAATATTGCACAGGGGGCTAAAATAGGTCAGACTTAAGCATATAAAAATTTCTGGCATGGACAGTTTTTATGTGTTTATTTTTTTTGTTTTTTACGAAGAAATTTCATTTTTAAGTACAGTCCATAATGGAGGTGTTTTGGCATACCGGGATTTGTGTATATAATATTTGGTAATGGTGCTGATGTTATTGATTAAAAATTCCAGTTTTTTGTTTTCTAGAATTAGACAGAATTGAATATTTTTGAAAGAAAAGGAAAAGGATTTGAGATGATCATTCAAGGATCTCCATAAACTTTGAACAGCTTCAAGGAGAAGAAGAAGAAGAAGAAGAAGAAGATTCACGGAGTAAAGATGACTCCCCCGCGCCGCACGGGGGCGCCATAGCTGTAGCTGACCGACGACCACACACCAGAAGCTTGAGTGCTAGCAAACAACCGAGTGAGACAGAAGAGACCATAGATGGAAGCGTCAGCAAAAAAAATACTTGCTTTAATTGAGACTTTCCTTATTTGTACCCATATTTTGTCATTCATCTAGTAACCGTATGTCTAGCAGCGGTGCGTGTCGAGGGGCCAGCCTCGCTGTGTGAGCAGCGAACCTGAAACCAGGCCAGTGAACGTTGTTAGCCTAACTGCTAAACTTGCTGCTGGGCAGCTGGTTTTTCTCCTAGTTAGCATCGATGAGGAAACCCAGCACTGCTTCAGATGCTGTGAATAAGCCTGACCCGTCTGTCCGGAGTTAGCTAGTCGGCCGCTTGTCCTAGTACGAAGACAGCAGAATGACAGGTGAGTTGCACGGATTGACACCTTAACTACTGGATTACTAGCCAACATGGGATTGTTGTTGTTGTTGTCGTCGTTTTACACTTTAAATAATAATGTGAGAGGAGTTATAATAACACCACGGCTTTTTTTCAGAGGATGCCATCCTGCTGAATGTACCTGTCATTCGGCAGCTGTACCACTGGGACTGTGGGCTAGCCTGCTCCAGGATGGTCCTGAAGTAAGTGCACAGCGAAGTCGCTGACTCAAACAAGTCAATGCTTTTGCAGCATGTACTAAGCCAAAAAGCATATTGATGGCGTAGTTCCTTGCAGCACTGAACTGTCTTGTGGTTACAAACGGGTGCAGCATTGTTAATGCACCGGGATTCACAGTCCGTCACTGTCCTATCTCGCAGGTACCTCCACCCTGTCCACGATGAGGAGTTTCAGAGGGCATGCTGGGAGCTGAAGCTGACGGAGAGTGTGTGGACTATTGACCTGGCATACCTCATGTGTCATCTGGGAATCAAACACTGCTTCTACACGCAGACTCTGGGCGTCGATAAGGGTTTTAGGAATCAGGTACCTTACTGAGTCTTAGCTATCAAGTACAGCCCTAATCGGCTTTGACTTCGTTTTGTGATATTGTCTCTGTTGTCTCTTGGTGGCGTTTGCAGTCTTTTTATAAGAAGCATTTTGAGACAGAGGAGGACCGAGTGAATGAGCTCTTCCTAAAAGCAGAGAGCAAAGGTGTGGCTGTGAGGAAATGGTGAGTTTTCTGTCAATAATTATTCACTTGGACAAGCCACCTGCTTTTGATTTACCCAGAATAAACCTGACATGTATCTGTGGTTATCTCTCTGTCTCTTTCTCTGTAGTTCAGTAACTGTTCAGGAAATCCAATCTCATCTGGAGCAGGGCCATGTTGCCATAGTGCTGGTCAACGCTGTTGTCTTGACATGTGAACTGTGCTCCTCGCCTGTCAAATATTGTTGCTTCCTGCCGGCGGGTCAGAAGTGTTTCTGCAGGAAGCCAGAGTACCAGGGTCACTTTGTGGTAGTGTGCGGCTTCAACAGGACCACAGGCTGTATTTTCTACAACAACCCTGCATATTCTGACAGTGAGTAATCCTATATGTCCAAAGCACAAGCTGAATGTGACGTAGCTGTGTTTGAATAAAAAGCGATTACTGTATCAAGGGGCGACAGTAAAATTGCCATGAGACAGTGTAAGCATACACCAGGTCAGAAAATGAATTATTAACAGTCTAAGTCATTTGTTAAACAAAAATGTTACACAATTTCTGTTCTTATTTTTCTCTCCATTATATGTTTGTACATTGAATAACAATTGTTTTTTGAACAAAAAATAACAGCACTTCACAGATCCAGACACTTATGGAATAGTTGACACAAAGAAATAACTGTCCGGTAAATAGTATTAAATAGATGTACCATAAAAACAACTTGCACAAGACATTTAACTATTTTCAACTATGGTTGGTTAAGAATCAAAGTATTGGACAAATCAATATTTAGACAGGGTAATTAGAGTAAGAGTTAAGCAGTCGACAGAGTTATTACAGGTCGTCCTGTACGAAACATGTCTGTACCAAGTTTCATGGCAATCCATTAAGTAGTTGTTGAAAAATTTCACTCAAAACACCAGAAAGTTTGTATGTTTCATCACCTGGAAACAGTGAATATTTGGATCAATTTTAATGGAAATGTATTCAAAAGGTGTTGAAAGCTTTGGACTAACCAAACGATTATTGCTGTGTGTGTGTTTTTGTGCGTGTGCATTAGGGGTGTGCTGCACCAGCATCAGTAACTTTGAGGAGGCTCGGCGGAGCTATGGGACAGATGAAGATATCCTGTTCATCTTTAAGGAGAGTTGATGGGCAGCGATGATGACGGATTTGGATTTTTCACTCTTCCTCATTATTATATCTACATCATGCTGCTGCAGGCCTCCAGTACTGGACTCCCATCAGCTGTCGCAGATCCCCTGGGCTATCCCCTCCGGTGCTAAAAAGCCTTGACTGCTCTCAAGAAAAACACTTGCTGCAGAATCACTCTATCTAGTTGACCTTGAGTTGTTTTGTTTTTTTAATTCCTCTTTTGACATGAGCAAATAGTTTAAATTAATTTTACTGTGTTTGTTGAATATTAATGGCTGCAGTTGCTAACAGAGAGAATCTATTGAAATCTCCAACTGTGGGGATTTCTAGACCTGTGAAACAACAGTGGATGAAATTAGTGAACCAAGACCTAGAAAAGGAATTACCACAAATAACGTTCATATAATTCAAGGCTGATGATGAAATCATATTTTGTTCTGTTTAGTGTTGAAGTCTGAACAGGCCGCCCTCTCACCTTTACCTGCCTTTTTAGGAATCCTACTACCGCTCCTCTTGGTCACAATTTATTTAAACAATTCTATCAACAGGGAATAGAGGAGCCGTAGTCGTCATGTTTTGAGAGTCTCAGGTAATTAATGCCCTGAAGTGTGACATGTGCATCAAATGACAAATCTATAGTTCAATGCAATACTCTACGGAAGTTTGTCTGGAATTCAATCTACCTGCAGAGGAACATGGATAGTTGATGGACACAATGAAACCTGAACTTAGCAGTTTCCTCCACTTCTCTGGTGAAAAAACAAAACAAAAAAAAACAGCTCTGCATCTTTGTGTCCATGGTAACACGCTGGTTAGATGGGTGCATTGTTTGGTTGATTTGACCATGTGGAAGAACAAAGGTGTAACTTGATCATGTTTTCTGCTGAAAGCAGTGAAACCTAGGTAATTTCTACGCTCTCACCAAGTTGTTTTATTTTTTAATTTTGGTATTATGTATGGATTTTTGCACTACACTTTTCATACCAGACATAATTGTTATTTAAAGATTTTACCACGAAATTGCTTCCTTGAATCTTCATTAAAGTGGTTTCTTCCTGTGCTCCTTGGTAAGAACAAAGAGCTATTAAAACTGCAAACTTTATTTTTTATTAAACATAGAGCTTAATTTATTACTTAGAACAAGATAGTCAATTTGTGAGGTAGTAAAGCTTTCATAACTATCCTGCACAGTACTGACACATGACAGTGGAGTAAAGAACGCTGGAACTTCTTCCTTGAATTACTTACTAAACTAAGTGTAGTTAATAATTGATAATTCAAATGACCTGATAGAGGGTTTTGAGGAAATATTAGACTTTCTATTTCTATGCCAGAACAAGGTCGAGGATGTCATCAAAACAATGAGTGGGTTTGTTTGCATGTTGAATAAAACAAATTGAGAGTATTAGTGAATTAAAGACAGAACTATGCTGCGTTCACACAGGACACGACTGTCGTTGGCAACATCTACATGAATGTTTAAATCACCCACTATGATGACTATCTGTGCTAAGCACCAACTCAGATAAAAAGTCTCAGAATTCAGATAAAAACTCTAAGTAAAGGCCTGGTGGATGATATACAATGACTAGAACAACTGTTTTTTGAGACTTCCAGCTTGGGTGAAAGAGGCAAAGAGCTATAGGCTTTCAAATGAGTTCAAGCTAAGTTTTGATGAGGGTTGAGCAATAAGACTTATTGTTAGACAGCTTTTGACTGTCTAACTGAGTGAAATTTCTAGAAAAGAGAGCTGCTCCATCCAAAGTAGGATGAATGCCGTCTCTCCGCATCAGACCAAAAGGTGCGGCAGATGTCTATGAAGCTAAAACTGTTATCTGGACACCACCTCGAGAACCAGCGAGTTAAGGATGACATGCGGCTGGGGGACCTGAGGGAGTTACACCGTGGACTGGCTAATGATTTACTTTCCATGGTGTGGAGCCGCGCCTCCATCATGGCAAATGAACTACACTTCTTACATGTACCACCATTATCGCTATGGGAGGCATAGGAGTGACTTATTATCCCAGCAGTAAGAGGAAACAGCAGTGTTAAAAGAGACGAAGATGAGCAGTGGATGACTACATAGTGACGTCATTTTTACCATACTATCATTAATAATTTTTCAATCTATATAAGGTGATGTATATAGTCCTACAGAATAGAGATACTTGGAAAAAACAACAACTTTGCATTATCTCATTTTCTGACTTTCTTTGTGATTTCTTTATGACATCATGTGATTGGGAAAAAAATTATGATCAATATAAGCTTCAGATCATGTCTATAGCAATATTATTAGCAGATGTAACTTGGGAAAAAATATGTTCACTTTGACCAATCAGCTCCTGTTCATCTGAACATGCCCTACCAAGTAATATTTCACCCAAGTTAGGTGAAAATCCATCCTTGCATTGTATAGTTTTCTGTTCATACACACACACACACACACACACACACACACACACACACACACACACACACACACACACAAAAACAGTAATTTGGGATGTGTTGCAGATATCACATCCGCGTGTCCGCATACATAAACAGTATGCAGATGAATTCTAAGCTGCACAGACCTGAAGAACTCAACAGTGAAATCAAGATAACAGAGCCCAGGTTTGACTGAGATATTAGTTTTATGAGATGAAAACACTGACACAGTGATTCAGTCTGACACACTTTGGTCTGACACAAAATGTCGACATATCGGATGTTTGTGCATTGTCTTCTACTCCTTCACTATGTTGGGTTTAAAATCATATCTAACAGCATTGGTAAGTTCCTCTGCATACTCAGCATACCTCCCGGTCATCTGCAAAGAAATGGGTACAAGTCGATTTATCAAGGCAGAGTTTACATGAGCAGAATAACTACAACCATCCTATCACTGCACGGACAAATCAACACGTACAATTCAGAGAATTCAGGAACTTTAAACTTCCCAACAACATGTATAATAAGAGCTGAAATGATTGACTGAATTCATGAGCTTGAGTCATTTTCCATGTAAAACTGCAGAACAATTCGCAGATTTGCTGAATTTACCTTGAAACTCCATTTATCGCTGATTTGTCTGTTCAGGTTGAGATCCATTTCTACCACCAGAAGTCCGTCACGAGTTCGAGAGAGGCCCGGTGTGCGGCTGCCGTCTGGAGCAGCCACATAACTAGATCCATAGAAGTGTCCAAAGTCATGGTGAGCTGCGAAAGATCAGGAAAGACGTCTTTAACTGGTACTCCTAATAATACACATTGCTCTTCACTGTAGGTGAGACCAAAACTGACTCATTGAGTGAGGGGGAAAAGGAAATAAACCAATCAGTAAATAAAATAGTATATGGAAAATAAATTGTGAAACACCTTGATCTATATTTTAAGGTAAAATGAATCAGGCTGCTTTCATGAAAAAAAGAAAATGCATTCTACTAATGAGAAATGAATGGATAATGACATAACATCAGAGGATAAAAAACAATACACTACAAAACTCAATTCATATATTGACTTATTTCTGACTTGTCAGTTTTATTTCTATTCTATTTGACCTTTTATTCCATTCCTTTGCCATGTTGACACATTCTGATTTAAAGGAGCAGTGAGCTCCATTTAACTGTTACATTGCACAAAACACCTTGCATGACTACAGGTTTACATGTTTTTTTGTTTAGAATCATTACGGTTATCTTTAACAATATAGGTACTTAAGTAACTTAACATTATCGCAGTTTAAATGAGATGAAAGCACCTTTATGAATTGAATGAAATAAATTTCATACCCTTTTTTCCATCACCAGATGTAAATTCACTTTTGAAATTCTCCTGGATGAAACACGGGAATGCAAAGGCACGTTTTCAATATGATTTCATATGCTGTGAGTTATCTACAAGACTTATATGATTGCAGACAGATTAGAGTGGACCTACCGTCCCAACACGGTTGATTGCGCAAGTAAAACAGTGGTTAGCTATTGCTGCATTCCTGGCCTCTATAGGCCACATGGGCTCACTGAAAGAAAGAATTATAATAATAATAAGTGTTTAAGCACAAATACAATAATGATAATAATTAGGTCATACATGGTCCCTGGAATTGTATTGCAACTTGTACTTTGCATATTCCCAAATCCACCATGAATGTACCAGCAGAGGAATACTGCACAGACAGAAGTGTGGCTGCATTAAACTCCAGCAGGTTGACTATACTTCCTCTATTCAGACCCTTACCTGAGAGCTCCAACAGTAGCTGAGGGGTTGAAGATTATCTCAGCTCCATTCATACTGTACATGAACCAGTTGAGAGGGTGATGGCGCCCATAGCAGATATTCACAGCTATCTTCCCAAACTGTGTCTGGAACACGGTGTGGCCAGTGTCACCCTCCATGTAATACGTAGACTGTAAAAAAAAATCATAAATAATAGTGAACACAGCAGTTTGCCTCATGATACACAGGCACTGTGCATCATATAGTCTGACACTCACTAACCTCGTTGAAGTCACCAACCCTGGGGATATGGTGCTTCCTGCTCTTTCCCAGTACATTTCCAGAGTTGGAGATCACCACTGCTGTGTTCCACAGCGTGTCGTGCAGCTCTTCTCGCTCCAGAATTGGGGAAACAACTACCATGTTGTATTTTTTGGCCAGCTAATGAGCAGAATTACAGTGTTGTTTTTAGACTTGTGATCTGCAGTGACTAATACCTGTGACACTGCGGCAGACCTGTGTAACCTCACCTCTTGGCAGAAGCGTGTAGTGTTTCCTTCTTCAGCAGACTCTGCAAACTCTGTCCACGGTTCTTTTTCACGGGTGCAGAAAGCAAAGGGCATGGCTGTGGACAGAAACAAGTCTGTTTGTTTTCACTGGGGACATCTGATTCACAATAGTTGAACATATCATTTTACAGCTGTGATTATGACTCACTCCAGGTCTCCTGAAAGCAGATGATGTTCACACCGCACATGGCTGCTACCTCGACCATTTCACCAATCCGGCTATGCATGGCATTGATCTGTGGAGGGAACATCCACTGGATTTACACATGTCAACTTCACCTTAACAGCTAAATGAAGAAACCAATGTCTCACAAACAGGTGTCTCGGAACATAATATGTGTAATATGTGGAGGAGTCCTGACCTGGTCCAGGATGGGCGCATCAGTAGACAGTACAATGCGGTGCTGGATGAGTCCCACCCGGATCCTCCTGGGCGGCCTCAGTTGTTCCAGTGCAGCTTCAAACCTGTAACCCTTCAGCTCAAAGTCCCGTTTGGAGGCAGCGTCCACAGCACACACCGGTAGGTCCAACTTCCTGTAACAGAGAAGATGGGCCGTAGATTCAACACTGGTTCCTAGTGATAACAGAGCACTGTTAAACAGTTTTAGTGAGTGCGTCTCAGGTCTTTGCTCTAAGCCAATAGTGAGAAGTGAGCAAAGCCTTTGGTCGACAGAAAATGCATTAGCAACTGTTTCGATCATCAGTAAGTTATGTTATCGAGGAAAACATGTCAACATTTGCAGGTTCTAGCTTCACAAACATGATGAATTGTTGCTTCTGTGTCATTCTGTGTCAAATCTTTTCAGGTTGCTTTTTCCAAAACCTTGTCTATACAATGAATGTGTCCCAAAACCAAGGCCTTTAAAATATTTCTACTAGAATATATATTTAGCCACAATACATTTCAAGGGTGTTTATGTGAATGTATATCAGGACAATAGTTCCCAGGCTCATCAATCTTTAAGTGTTGGAAAACAAACATGTTGTTCTTTGTGCCAAACCATTAAAAAGCCTGTACCGCATTGCCATTTTATTTCTACAAGGCCCTGCTTTTGTAAAAGAAATACCCATTTATTGGCTCTAATATGATATCAATCATTAATTATCTTCGCATGCAATCTTTTATTAATTTTGTAAATATAATTTTACAGTGTGCACCTCAGGAAGCATGTGGAAATTGTACTGAAAATGTTGACAAATGTTGACACCTGTCGATGTCCACATTGAAATCATCACAATATGCCTTTACATGTAATCAAAAAATCATCAAGCATGTTCACTAGTCAGCCCTGTTGATCAAGCGAAGTGGTTAAGTGATAAAAGTTAATTTTCAATGAAGTGATGTGATTTTTTTAGTATCTTATTCTTCTTTCATTACAGAATATAAAATGTAACCACTCCATTGAAAATGGCATCTGAGATAAAGCCTATTTCTATAATGAGGCCCTGATAGTGTATACATATATATTTTTTAAATGTTCCTAGAGGTAAATCAATGTGTTTAACTATGTGTATTCATCTATGAAGGGAATATGGAAGGTCCCTGGCACTTTGTACACAGTGACTACACATCAAGTTGTTTCTATGTACATTATGTTCCCACTCACATAAAGATGACCAAAACATGTATTATGTACAATGTACAGTATATATAATTTACTGGTAATATCTTTTTCCATTAGTGTGCTAGACCTAAAATATTGGCAATTTAATAAATTAATAAAAGATTGTTTTGCAGGGAAAAAAAGATTGATATCATAGGGGTACAAAGAAATGCCTTCAATCACTCTCCTTTAGTAATTTTGCACTTTTTCCCCAAAACTAAGGCCTTGTGAAAATCAATAGACATGAAGTAAGATGCCCAAACATGAATAAAGGAACAACAGTGAAATTTAACAAAAAAAAATGTTTTTCATTTATTTTATTCTGTCTGATCCATATTTCACAATTAAACAACATTTTAATGGCAAGCAAGCAATTCATCGAGGAAAAAACTCGGAAGATTAATCAATAATGGAATCAATTCTGAGTTTAAGCCCTATATTATGTTTTGACTTTTCTTAAGAGAATTTCCCCCCTCCAACTGAGAATGTGACTTAAATATAAGTCTGGACTGATACACCTCTTTTGGCTCTGTACATACATTTTCAACGCAACTATTACTGCGTGTGAGACAAATACACGATTGTGAGGACAATTAGACACACGGGCTGCGTGCGTAAAGTTCAGCTCTGAACAGACAGACCAAAGTCCACTGAACAGAATAATAATTTACCCCCGGACAAACAGAGCAGTTTAAGTAATATGACAGTACAAATCTGATTCGCTGCAATGTAACTAATACTCACAAAGTTTCCTTCCCGAAGAGGATGCGTTTCACCTCTGAGAGCTCTGCCTGAGGCAGGTGAGACTCCAGACAGTCCTCCAGAGACTCAAACTCACACCCGGACATTGCTGCGCTTTGTTCGGATATGCGGCTTCACAGCTGGCGGCACCGCGGTCCACTCTCTGTCGGCACTGTCTGTGGTTGGTGCAAAGTTCGAGGGTCTATGGAAGGCCAAAAGCGCAAATATCGTCTTAGAAAATGCGTGCCGAGACGTCATAAAATGACGTCTTAACAGGCAAAAACCGCCGTGTCCAGACCTAATTTTTTAACGTCTCGACACGCATTTTTGAATGGACCGTTCTATTCTTTGCTATGGAAAGCCATTAGCGCAAATATCGTGTTGGAGAATACGCGTAGTCACGTAAAAAACAGACGTGTCAAGATGTAAAAACGTGTCAAGACGGCATTTTTTGCCGTCTTGACACGTTATATTTTTACATGTTGACGCGTCATTAACGACACGTGATGTGGTTATTAGCCACTGAGAGACTTAGGATAACGGAAGTCATACGTATTTATGAAGTCGGGGGTCCAAAAATGATGTAAGAGTCACGTGATGAATAAATTACTGACGTTGCGCCCCACACACCCCCGACACATGACGCTGCTCATTACCCGACACGTAGAGTAGTGACGTATGTGAAACGTGAGCCAGGGGGCGTGTCCTTTGGATTGAACGAGTTCACGTTTGCAGCGGGGGTGCAGGGAACCAGGCTTTCAGTTGACTCCGAGGCAAACGAGAGGTCGAGATGGCACTCCGGAATTTTCTGACGGACTGCAACCAAACTTTTCAATATTGTGTGCGGTTAGCCACATCGGACGATGATAAAACGAGACGAGCGTCTTTGGCAAGGTAAGATATATGTCACTTTTTCTATTTAACAGCCATGTCGGCTGAGCTCCTGCAGAGTTAGATAGTTACTAGCTCATGAAAAACCCTTGGCTTGATAATTACATGTGTGTGACTTAACCCCCCGTGCTGACTACAGTGTCTACCCTGTTGAGCCTTTAGTCTTTATGTCTTTATTTTCATGTTGTATTCATGATACAACATGAATACAACACAGTTTTTTGACGCTGTCCCTGTGTTTCAGATTTGTAAAGCCAGTTTTTCTGACCATAACAATAACAACCATATTTTTATATACTAGAATGCATACAATGCAATCAAGTCTCCGATGGGCAAGAGTAAGGCTGGTAGAGACGGGCCTGGCTGGACAGCTGCTGGATGTCATCGAGGAATTTCTTCAGGACACAGGAGAAGATCGACAAATCCCTGGTAAGTTCATAGAATTTTATTTATAGATAAATGTGATCATGCAGAATCTATGCATAGTTTTTAATGGCATACATTGATGCAGAGATGGACACAAAACATATAAATCTAATTTTAAAATCTGATATTTAAGATTCTTTAATTCTCAGAATTCGAATCTGACCAACACTTGTCCAATTTCCCTGCTTCCAACACATCAACAACACAACTAACTGTTCACCTGCTGCCTCCTGTGGCAGGGGTCACTGTAACAAAAAAGTTCCTGTTATTCAGGTCAGTTGTTGGTGGTTTTCATTTTGTGTCTGCTTGGTATACTACAATAATAACGTGTTATTTAAACTATTTTATTTGTTTTTAATCACTGCAGTGTCTCAAGGATATCGTGCTCCTCGAATAAGGGGACGGGTCGGGCAGCCACGTTGTCTGATCACGGAAGAGCAACTGCAGTTCCTGCTCTCATTTAATTTCACAGTGCAGCAGATTGCAGACATACTGGGTGTCTCAAGACGCACTGTAACACAACGCCTCAGGTAATTATTGGCACATACAATAACAAATTAATATATGCTGTTCAGTTTGGTTCATGGCTGGAGGGATAATTCAAGAGAAGGGACAAGGGGGCGCACCTCCAGGAAATAGGTGCAAGACAAATAAAGTACAAAGTAAAAGAATAGCATCATTGACAGTGTCATGCTCCAAAAATGTATTACAGGCAGCATTTGATCTAAACATTGACCTGGATGTAGCAGAAACCGCCTGTGGGTCTATGTGTTAAATTGCAGTAGTAGAATGGTCAGATTGAATTTAAGTTATCTAGTTGTGAATATCTGCACAGAAGCATTTGTTTATTTCAACATGAGTGTCATTTATTTTTTCCTTTTTTAAATACAGACAACATAATATCACCATCCGTGGTCGCTACTCCAACATGACCAATGCCGAGTTGGATGAGCGAGTCATTGACCTGGTACACGGAAATGACGAGCTTGGCCCAGATGCTGTGCGTGCACGTCTTTTTGGCGAAGGCATCGTTGTACAGAGAAGACGTGTTCGCCAGAGTCTCCTCAGGACCAACCCAGCGGGGGCTGCTCTCAGAGCCATGTCTCATAGACTGCACAGGCGCACATACAGAGTAGCTGGGCCTAATTCGTTGTGGCATCTTGATGGAAATCACAAACTCATCAGGTCAGTAACTATACCCTAAGTGTAATCTGCAAATTAGTTTGCCCCCTTCCAAATATATATTTGTTGTTGCAGTTATTTTCCTGCATATTTCACACGCTTAACCAGCAGTTAATGTTAAAGAGAACCCTAACACAACTGTGGGTCATATTACTGTGATTGTTTTCATCAAATTTACAATGTCTTTCTTTGACATTAAATTTCTTTTAGGTTTGCAATAAAAAGAGATAACTGCTATAACAGCAAACCAGGGATGGAGAGATGTCATGCTCACAGTGCAACAAGTTGTAAAATGTTAATCTAGCATGATTCTTAACATCAACATTTACTTTTTACTGGAAGGTGGAGAATCGTTATCCATGGAGGAATTGACGGATTCAACCGGATGATTGTGTTCCTCCAAGCTTCCAACAACAATAGAAGCAGCACTGTGATGGAGCAGTTTGTTCATGCTGTGGACCAATTTGGTGTCCCCTCTAGAGTACGCTGTGACCATGGTGGGGAAAACAATGCTGTTTGCCTCTTCATGGACGTTTTTCGAGGGACAGCTCGGGGAAGTGCTTTGAGAGGAAGGAGCACTCTCAACCAAAGAATTGAGAGACTGTGGAGAGATGTTTGGAATGGCCTCTCCAATGTGTACCATTCACTCTTCACACTTCTGGAGCAAGATGGGATCTTGGACATTAATAGTGAAACTCACCTTTGGGCTCTTCAATATGTGTACATGCCGAGAATCGACCGAGACCTGCAGCATTTTGTGAACCAGTGGAACCACCATGGACTCAGGACAACGAGATACATGTCACCGTACCGAATGTTTGTGCGTGGATGCCTCCGTCTACAGTCACAAAATTTGACTGGTGTTCAAGGGCTTTTCGGGGCAGATGAGGGGCCAGCAGATGAGCAGCCAGCAGAACAAGCAGTGAGACCACCTGTACCCACTTTCAACTGGCCAGAGAGGGTTGCTGTCCCTGCCAATACGTTTGCTGTTGAGCCTGGTCGCCTCCAAGAACTGCAACATCGAGTCGACCCTCTGGCTGGTTCCAGAGACGGGATGGGGGTTGATCTTCTGCAGGAAGTTCTGAGCTTTCTGTTGTCTTGAGGTATAATTAAACTCAGTCTATTTTGATTAACAATATCATTGGACAGCAGCCGTACCGGACTGTCTCTACCTCCATCATTGAGTCCATCCTCACCGCCTCCATCACCATCTTGTATCATCCGCAGGGCCCAAAAGGTGATCAGCTGCAACCTGCGGTCCCTCCAGGACACTGTCAGTGAGGACCCCCACTGACAGGCACTCTAACCCTCCTTCCCCCAACACCACCCAGTCATCTGCCCATTATGCTGCCAGATTTTTGCAAACTCTGACATTGAACTTTTCATTGTAATAGTGTATATATAGTTGCATATGTATAGTCTTTTTTCATTTATGGTAATTTTTTATTTATGTTCTTGTGTGCAGTACTTTTGATAATGGTTTATTTTTTGTAATTATTGTTTGACCTGAACACCAAGGCAAATTCCTTGTATTTGAAAATGTTATTGGCAATAAAGCCCTTTCCTTTCTGATTCCGACATGTAAGACTGGTTTGATGGTGAGCTCTACAAAATCTCCATTTTTCCATTTCCCCTAGAAATACCAAGTTTGGAAGATGTATGAGTCATATTGGTAACTTGTGAGAAAAATGTCTGTAAATTTATTTATTTACTCACACATGGACAGGTCGCCAGCCTATAACAGTGCCACATACAACAGGGCAAGAATTTAAAAGAAAAGAAAAAACAACGCTGCACCTTATTAATCACATATATTGGAAATTAACAACACAACTTATATTCACAACGAAAAAAATAATAAGAACATCGCAGTAGAACACACCCAGGATTCCATTTGGTGGGTTGGAACAAAACAAAAGTCAAAAACTTGAGAGTTAGACTCTACATTTTCTCTGTCAATCCCATTTTTTTTATAAAAAACTGAAAAAGATTTGGAACAACTGAAACAACAAAAACTGAGAGCACGGCTGAAATTTTTTTCACTGAATGCCAAATTGAATTGCGCCCCCAATCCCCATTTCCATAGCACTTTCAAATTTGGGGAATGTTGGCTGTACAGGCAGGCGCAGTACTGGTCCACATGTATTTGCCATTGGGAACATGGCCGGTCCATCTTCCGGATGGAGAAATTCCAGCTCCGGCTGTGTGGGAAATCCCATTGCTGGGATTTTGTCTAGTCCAGTGGAAAAAATAAGGACATCTCCCAGGCTCAGCGGGGATGCGCCATCTGCAAACCACAAAAAGAAAATCTGTAAATTTGTGGCATAAATAATACTGACAACATACTAAAGTAAAGAAATTAAATAAGAGTATTATGCTTATAATTATTTTTGATGCTGAAGGTGCATGAACAATAAACAAACAGTGACTCTATATATATATATATATTAATATATACAATGTAAACAAACAGAGACATAAAGTGCGAGATGAGGAATGTGCAAAAAAGATGAATAAAATGTGTTAAAAGTTATACAAATATTACAAATTCAGCTTTATTGTAATGAGAATATTCAAGGGGGGGGTGCAATAGTCAGTGACAGTGGGGAGTGGGGTGGTGGTCCCAGGATCTGTTAAGGATCCCAACTGCAGATGGGAAGAAACTTCATGTGGCGGGAGGTTTTGGTCCTGATGGACCGCAGCCTAAGCCTTGGGGGGATCCCGTGCTGATGGTCTGGGATTCAGAGACGTGTTTCCCCAGCTTCATCCTCTAGATGCTGGAGGAGAAGGTGGAGGGCCATGTTTACTGCATCGTCTACAGACCTGTTGGCTCTGTAAGCGAACTGCAGTGGGTCCAGGCGTGGGTTGGTTATGGCTTTGAGGTGGGACAGCACGAGGTGCTCAAACGAGTTCATGACCACAGAGGTCATGGCGACGGGTCTTTAGTCATTCAGTCCTGTGGTCCTTGGCTTAATGGGGACGGGGATGATGGTGGAGACTTTGAAGCACATGACGTTCTTCAGTGAGGTGTTGAAGATGTCTGTGAACACTGGAGACAGCTGGTCAGCGCACTGCTTCAGGGTGGATGGATAGACAGAGTCTGGTCCAGCTGCTTTGCGGGGTTCTGTCTTTTGAATAGCTTGTGGACGTCCCTCTCCTGCAGGCAGAGAGTCGTCACTGTGGTAGAGGAGGGGGGACCCAGAGGTGTGAAGGGGAGAGGCCCCGTTTCCTGCTGAGCTGGGGGTGTTGTTGAGATGGGAAAGGGTGTCGCGGGGGATGGTGTCAGGGCTGTCCCTTTGTCTCTCAAAGCAACAGTAGAACTCGTTCAGTTAATTTGCAAGCCGCAGGTCATTGACGGAGTGGGAGGGTTTAGGTTTGTAGTTTGTAATCTGTCTGAGCTCCTTCCAGAAAGAACCAGAGTCGTTAGCTGAGAACTGGTGTTGGAATTTTTCAGAGTACTGTTGTTATGGTTATGGTATTGGTCGAAACAACTACAACATATATTAGAGAGCTACCTCTAAACAGTGCCCAGTGCCACTGTTTGTGACTGTATAAATGCTGAATTATTATTTACTTCAACAGTATGCTATTTGGAATGTCTGACCCCCAATTAAGGCTGTCACCCCAAAAAGGTTAAAAATACAGGGCAAGGGGTGTCAAAACATTTAAATATAGCCTGGAAGAATCTTGTAAAATGGCTTCATTAAATCCCTAATGTGGACCATACCATTTCTTAACTTTGATGTTTCCTCTGCCCGTCACTCATGATGTTGTGTGTCACACAAGAGAATGTTACAAGTTAATGTAAGATGTTGATGTTAGCTAATACACTTTTCTTTCAGTAAACAGTAAAGCTTAACCTCTATACAAGTATAAATCATTTTTCATTAGGCACTTTCTTACCCTCCACCTGCAGGAGCCAGTCTCTCCAATAGGCGATGGTTTTTAGCTCCGCTCTTTTCCTGTTGGATCCAGCCAGTGAGAAGCTGCGTGTTACAAACAGTGTAACCAGATCTGAGGCACACAGCGCTTTCTGGTCTGCCAGGAAGACTGGTGCCAGGACATCACAGTGCTCCTCCATTGCAGCCAGAGCACCGAAGACGCTGAGGCCCTCTCTGAACCTGTAAAAGTAAACAGTAAGAATAAACAACACATCTACATGTTTCTGTCCCCTTGGACTAAACATTGAAACAACCTGCTAATCTATTTTTTCAAAATTTGAGGGGTAATTTCACCAATTTTATCATCTCAGTCTAATGTTGGTAATTCAATGATTAAAGTTACCAAGCAATATATACAAGATAGAAATCAGCATGCAAGAGAATAATTAATTATGAAATCACCCAAACCACAATAGTATTTGATCCGTTTTCAGTGCATTTGCCCTGTTTCACTTATGCAGAAGTCCTGTTTTACTGAGCCCATAGGTAACTAGTATCTCAATGTAGTAAACACCTAGCCCTCATTCTATTCTCTGGCAGTGCAATGGTTAAATAATGAGGACTATATTATGGATGAACAATCTTAAGCGGACTATTCAGTTTTTATAATTTAAATATTTTTTCTTTCTTTTCAGATGAAACTTGCACAAAAGTGTACTATCTGTGTACATTCAGCATATTCCTAGGCTGTTATGCCTTAGGGGGCCATAGTCAACCTAACCATTTGGCCTATGCCATGTACACTTACTGCTGAAGGGGAGCATGGACTCGACCCTCAGTGTAGAACCCCAGGACAGCGGTCACCAGTTCATCCCTCTCCTCTAGAGTTTTGAGGAAGCGCAGAGAACCCATCAGGGACAGTTCCTCTGATGCGTCACTGACTGCCTCTCTTGCCTCTTCAAGAGTTGTTGCTGTGGCAATCTAAGCCATAAAATAAGGGGACAAACAATTGATTAGATTGTACAGAAATCATAATTCAAAGTTTCAAATATTTAAATAGCAAAACACAAACACAAAAAACATTACACTGAATACTATATATTCCCTTAAATGTTCTACTTTTGTGTTAGTCTACTGCAATGATACCCTATGAATGACCCATTTAAATACAACATTATTAAAACGTTGGAGTAGAATATTCCAGATGCATTACAGATAAATGAGAGTAGTACAGAATATACAGAAGTGTTAAGCCCTTTAGAATCATACATGTGCATTTGCATTAAGTTAATACAGTAAACACATCTTTAAGTCCTACAATTACTGACCACAAGGTAATTACATTTTATTAAATCAATCTTTATAATTTCATTAATACTATGTAAAGATCAATGTCAACAAGAATAAACTTTTTAAATACCAATTCAATATTGCATTAACTAACATTATGGTTCAAGATTTTCCAAAAATATGTTATATTTTAGCATATAATACAGGTGTTTTGTACATATGCCAACAATATGGAAAAAACATTTCTATGCATTGCATAACACTTACCAACACTATCTAGGGCCAAGGTGCATTTTTCCAGGGGCCCTTCAAAAATGCTATGTGTTTGGAGCTGCCTGGTGAGAAGGCGGCAGAACTCCCTTGTTGGACCACCTTCATCCACAGCCCCCTCTCCAATACCATCATCGTCTACAAACACGACATCTAATTTTGACTCTGGGTCAAAATTAGATCTGCTGAAGGCTCGGGCTGCGCAATCAAACTCCTCCCCACGCAGAGCATTAATTTGATTAGCTCTGTTGGGGAGGAGTTTGAGTGTCTCCCTAAGACCTCGGAGAATGGTGACAACATCCCTGAAAATTATATTAAGAACAGAGACAATCTTGTTAGGCACATCTTAAAGGGAGTTATAAGCAATATCTGGTATCACATTGTTGTACTAATAGTTGATATTGAAGATAAGCCAATCTATTATCTATATTACTCATAATAGCCATAACGTCCCTCCTATGTCTTTCTTCTCCACATTTTTTACATTACACTGTATTTATACAGTGAGTATTTATTACTCACAGACTACAAGCAGGTGATGGACTGAGAGGAGGTGATGGACTGGGAGGAGGTGAAGGACTGGGAGGAGGTGAAGGACGTGGAGGAGGTGAAGGACTGGGAGGAGGTGAAGGACTGGGAGGAGGTGATGGGTGATGAGGAGGTGAAAAACTTGGGGGAGAGAGACTGGAAGGAGGAGCCAGCAATTCCTGAAATGATCAGATAATCACTATTCTTGACTCCCTTGTAAACAACAAGGTCTATCACACTAAAACATATTCTTGGGATGACAAATCACAGAATTTTAACACCCACATGGTAGCAATACATAAAATGGGGACAGTTACAGTTAAAAAGTATAATTCAAATTACGTAAGATTCTGTATACTGAGAGGGGCATAGCCTTACCCTGACTTGGCTGCTTGACAGCCAAAGCACATACAATGTGCAGGGCCCATCGATACCCTGATCGACGATGGCTCCTGCACAGTTGCTGTAGATGGCAGTAGGGGACATTGCGCGCTGCAGAGTGAAGACCTCAGATGCCATCTCGTCAGTCCCAACAAAAGCAACAAGATGCTGCAGGAAAATAGCTGATTATTTTTCCTTCCTCTAAATAAGACTAGGTACACATTACAAAGTTGTAAATACTTAACTGTCCCACACTTGTTTTGAATGTGTTGCAGGCCTGAATAGCAACTAAGAAATCTCAGGGTTTATTTTGAATTTGCATTTTAACACCCTCCCAACCAATTTTTAAATTACCTGGAATGGCTGGGATAAATAAAATCTCCTATTGGAAATTCTTCCATCTGGAAATTTGCAGTGGAGTTCGACGCCATCTACTGGTTCCTCGACACTGTTGATAAGGTCCACTTTATCTTCTATGGCCTTAACATTAAAATTGAACACAGTGTAATGAATGACTTTAAACACCACATGTTTGTATCTTACAATATACAGTACGTACCTTTCTCCGACGCTGCTCTTGAGTTATCATTTCCCTCCGTCTCCTCTCCTATTGTAATAGGAACATTTTAAAGTATTGTATTAGCTAAGTTTGTAATTTCTATAAATCATGGCTGAACAATTAATTGATATGTAACTCAAATTAAAATATACTTTAATATAATTTTCGCATTGTGGGAGACAAATATTGTTTAGGTGAAACTTTGTATGAGAAATACCATTTAAATATTGCCAAGTTACAGAGATGTGCTTGCCTGAACATTATATTCATATACGAAAATATACGAAATATACGAATTTCTAACAGTTGCCTGCAAATTCTTTATTTTAATCCTTATGTGTTTCAATTGAATAGAATAGAAAATGTAATAGTTATGTCAAAATTATAATTGTCTTGAATATTGCAAATAATATAATTGTAATATCAGTGAAAAATAATATTAATTTGATTTTTCTCCAAAATTGTTGAGGCGTACTAAAAATGTAAATGTTTATTATAGTTTCTGTTATTTAATGTTCTTACCCTCTCTTGATCAATGGACAAAGATTGATTGAATTCCTCGTCCTGCTCTTGCCTCAGTGCTCTCCATGCCGGCAAATTCTGCAAAGTGAAAGGGAGCATTTCAAAAATATATATTTTAACCATAGCAAATTTTAATGAACGATAAGAATAACATTAGCTTGCGTTAGTATAGTATGGTGTGCTATTTGACTGGAACAACTGGTTGACAACAACTTAATGTTTCCATTATACGAAAATATTGGACTACTTGCAGTCAATTGAGTATTGACCAAGCCCATTAAATAAAGTACAGTAGCTCTAAACATGGCCTCTGATGTAACATTTTTGTGTATATTTATGAGTATGATGACAATTGAGTAAAACAAAAGTATTAACTGCATCTTCTGAATCTCCCTGGGGATCTTCTTCATGAATTTCCTTTAAAATGCAGAAGACAAGAATTAGCTCTAAATATCATTACATTGTGTTGATTGTGTCTAGACACCATGTACACTAATCTTGGCTTTGAGGCATCTGAGATGGATCATTATATGGTCAAATTAATCTCTATTTTAGATTGTCCAATGGATGACTTGTGCACTTGAACAAATACAAAAAGGACCATCCAGACATGTCATGACCATACATGTCATTTGAATGCCTACATTTCATATTACATCTAAATATGGGAAATGAATCACGGATATGCAATTGTTTATTCATATACTTACATTTGGTCTAATGTAGATGGCGGATCTACCAACTTCAGGGCAGGCTTTTATAGCAGATGGGCAGATAGAGGTTAAATTGAGGGGGATAATTCGCCTCCGCCTGTCCACCTTGCAGAGATGGAAGGGAGTGTCTCGGACTTCCGGGAACTCTCTTTTTAATATATCAGTGAACTCTGCTTCTGACGCTGACAGGGCCACCACAATTTTTCTTATTTCGGATCCGGCTGCATAGAAAGACAGAAAACAATCAAACGTTTGGGCAATAAAATTCAATACATACAGACACACACACACAACACCCTTTTTTGGTTTAAAAACTTTCTAGAGAACAGACATGATCTAAGTATATGACAATCTTCTCCGAAAATAAATTTGTATGCATCATCAGCGACAAAATTAAAATATCTGTGAAGCCATACAATACAACTGTGTCATTAAAACCTAAAGTTATATAAAGTCATTCACATTATCAATCCCACATATGACTATTGAAGTCTTGGGTTGTGGTATAAATGTCTTAACTTAACTTACGTCTTGCCATGTAAATTGTGTCCCGTGGATTTTGAATAAACCCAAATCTAATTTTGACATGGCGAACTGTCCTTGCAGGTCTTGCAGGGGCTTCTTCACTGCGAAACATCCTCAGCCTGAAATATAGAAAAATGTTTAAGAAAGAAGACCAGCTGGGATCTCCAGCTGGTCACCCTAAAATGCACCAGAATGCAGGAAATCACATCTACGATATTCAAAATGTAGAAATTTTGAAATATGTTTTTTCTTATTTTTATGCAACAAATGCCTAAGCCAATAAGTCATCTTTTCCTTGAAGAGAGCCAACAAAAATGACCAACGCCGAGCGCGCCAAAATGCCATCGTACCAAACTGTCGACCAGGCCTGAAAAAAATATAGGGAACGTTACCTATATTAATATAATTTTACTATATAATTTATGATTTTTTCACACCAGAACTGATAGACAGGAGAGCCAGCCAGCCGAAACTATGCCATCCTTACATTACATATCCCTTAAAAAAAATACAACTATAAATCATAGTTTACCTGTCAATAAGTCCTGGTGGACGAGCTTCCCCAATCCTGTTCTGGACAAGGGAGTTAAAACGATTGGCCAAATTATTGAGGCGTTGTTGGCGCTCCATGTATTAAGCTGTTTATATACCGTGTATGGTTTTAACTAGCTTGTGTGGCTGATAACGAAGTGATGGATACTGCTATTTTTAGATGCCCGCCAACTTTAATTGATGCCTTCATGGGTTATCGGAATGATGGAAAATACGATTTGCCGACTTGGAAATTGAAAATTAACACTCCCTTTATCTTTTTTATCAGTGCAACAGCGCACTGTTGTTTGTGTACACAATTTAAATCTGTAATTGATGAATACCAAAAGAGAATGAGTATGGTAATTGGAAAAAACAATGGGATTTTGAACGCGTCGCCCAACCAAAAAATATCTACCCAATCTCTTCAAACCTCTGTCTAAAGCCAGGCCCCCAGAACACGCGAAGTCCGGGGTTCGATTCCGACCCTGGGCATTTCCCGCGTGCCCTCCCAACTCTCTTTCCCCCTTTCCTGTAATTTCAAAAATTTATCTGAAAAAAAAAAACTAAAGCATCAACAACGTTAGCAATACTACACAGCCATAGTTAGTTTGTAATTTTTTTATTTTTAAACATCAGAGCTGCAGAAACTTCCTAGATTTCTACTGATATGGTGGTCAGTGGGTTCTCTGTGTAGTTGTCTACCTGACATGTACAGTGTACTTTGTAAACAATAAAGCTCTTCCCAATAAAAATATCGAATCTGTCCTTTACAGACCAGAATCCCAGGACTGAGCTTGGAGCTGTCAAATCAGCTGTTGGACCTCTTACTGACAGCAGATGCTCCTCACCTTATTTTGTGGCAACATGGAGGTCACAGTTATGATACCCAGTTGCTGTGTCTGGAAGATACAAGATCGCTACCCAGATCCACAAGGACAACATAAAGATTTCATACCAAGTATAGTGTAGTGAGTATAGTTTTTTGCGCAATACTAAAGTTTATATCTTTTTATGTTCTGCATAACCTGTTCAGAATTGTTTGAATAAAACTCTTTAAAATGTTCTCAAACATTTATCTCTTTACAAGCTGCAGCTGCAGTCAGAATGTGCATGTTACAGTCTTCTCATCTTTAGGCAGTTCATGTCCTTTAGAAAGAATATCACAAATCAACATTAATGTGTTGTCGCATGTGTTGAATTTCTTTATTCATTCATTTTCTTCTTTTCTTCAGCGGGGAGCAGCATGATCCAGAGCAGGACCTGAATCACAGTCACCATATTGTGAAGTCCGACCGACCAGCCCTGAACCGGAGACCAGCAGCAGTGCAGCAGTCCTTTCCATGACCATTCAGCTTTGCCACCCGCAGGAAAAGAAGCTCAGCACCCCCCATCACAGAAAGCCCATTCCCCTCCATCTAATTGACCCTCTGCCTCTTTCAATTCATTGATTATCCTCCAGCTTCCGCCTTGTTTTAGCTCAATTTAATGATTAGGATCTATACAATAAAGATATTTCTTATACAACATCAACTGTGGACTTTTGTCCATCTCTCCACACTGGTTGGTCAATTCTGAACTTTGTATATAAGTGCTTATGAAAAGATTTGCCTACTCAACCAAGTTAAAAGATAAACAATGTAGTATATGCAATGAAAGTACAGCATCAGTATTTACGTGTGTGTGTGTTTGTGTGTGTGTGTGTGTATACACCCACCAGCCACTTTATTAGGTACACCTTGCTAGTAAAAGGTTGGACCCCCTTTTGCCTTCAGAACTGCCTTAATTCTTCGTGGCATACTTTCAACAAGGCATTATCGTCCACACAACTGCCGCTCACTGGATATTTTCGGACCATTCTCTGTAAACCCTACAGATGGTTGTGTGTGAAAATCCCAGTAGATCAACAGTTTCTGAAATACTCAGACCAGCCCGTACAACAGGTGTACCTTACAAAGTGGCCGGTGAGTGTATATATATATATATATATATATATATATAGCATGAGAGGTGCTGTCCATAATACTAAGGAGGTTTCCTCAGCATTCTTTTTCTCTGACACCTCCTCCAAAGACTCCAGATCCATTCCAAGGACAGAACCAGCTTCTATTAGCATGAGCGGCCTTCACCTTGCTGCCCCAGCACACAACAGCGTAGAAGATGAAGCTGGCCACCACCGAGTGATCAAACATTTGCAGCATGGCTCTGCACTCTTTGAAAGTCTGAGTCTCCTGAGAATACAGGCAGGTGTGTTTTTTGTCCAGTCCAACTTGTTGTCTATGTGGATGTCCAGATACTCGGAGTCATCTACAGTGTCAACAGCTGTACCCTTGATGCAGACTGGGTGGAGACGGGTCCCTTTCTTCCTGAACTCCACCACCAACTCCTTGGTCTTTGTGACATTAAGTTGCAGGTAGTTTCATCCTCACCACTCCACAAAACTGTCCACCTTACCCCTGTACTCCAACTCCTGTCCCCTGCTGACACACTCCACAATAGCAGAACCATCTGAAAACGTCTGCAGGTGGCAGGACTGTGAGGCTCAGAGAGTGTACAGGAAGGGAGATAGGACCGTCCCCCGAGGTGTTCCTGAACGGCTTACTAATGTGTCTTTTCAAGTTTAAGGGAGTATGTCATTTTTCAGCTTTGATGGAGTTCTTTAGCTCATATCAGGCCTAATTATACAATTCATATTTTGACAATATGTGCCTCAAATAAGGTTGAATAGTTGGTGTTACACCGGGCAACTTTTGGAGCAATATTAGATGGCAATGTAACTGCCAAAAGAAGATATTGTGAAACACTTAACAGATGTAAAGGTATGAAAATGTAATCACTATTGTAGTCACAACTAAAAATGAAAACCTCCTTTGCCACTTCTTGCAGGTCTTGAAGTGTTTGACTAACTTTCCAAAAGGCAAACTTCTACGCAATCCAGCGAGGAAACAAGGCAGATGTAAAATAAAAGAAATAGACAATTTATTCTCCATAATATAACAGTTACAAAATGAAACAAATCATTTCTGTCTTGATCAACTTGTTCATGAAATAAAACATGTCCATATGGCAAAACTACAATCAGCTGCGCTTTACAAAAGCCAGATTAAATTGTAGCAGTAGGACAAATTAACAATCTCAAACTGCTAGATCAAGTCAAATGATGTCTTATGACATCAATATAATATGTAACTGAATTTTACAGATGAAAATTAAAGACTGAATCACTCAACTACTCAACTAATAAGGCAGAACATTTAAATTCATTTCTCTATGGCTATAATAATGATTATCGTGACCAAAATTTTCAGGGTAATCAGTATTATCACGATATTGTTAAAATATGATGAAAATGTTTTCAAAAAGTACTGAATAAACTGAAATCATTTCACCAAGTTTTGTACTTAAATAATGTATTTATTATATTATTATATAATATATATCCTTCATAAAGAAATAAGATGCTGCTGGAGTGTCTGTCACTGTAGATGAGCACGAGGAACCAGGAGGATTTCTTGGTTGGCCTGCTGCGGCCCACTCTGTAAAAAATAGAATAGAATATAAGTGTTATTCTTTATTATTATTCTCATCAGTACTGTTATTGTTGAGAGACAACTTTATGTCCTCCATGTTGACTTCTCCATATTTAGGATGATTGCCATCTGTACCCTACAAATAATGAATCTGTTATGGATTGAGGTTGAGAATATTTTAGACAACATTTCTCCATAAAAGCTTAAATGTTGAGTAGAATATTTCTGTCCATTGAAAAATGCGTGTCGAGACGTCATTTTTTGACGTCTCGACACGGCACTTTTTGCCGTGTTAAGACGTCATTTTTTAACGTCTCGACACACATTTTCAGAGACGATATTTGCGCTTATGGCTTTCCATACTTTTCTAATAGGGGTATTTTTTTTCTGTTGCTGTTACTAGTCCTTCCTCTAGGTGTCACTGCACATCCACATGTTCGTTCCTTGGAAACTGTCAAGGCATGGCACACATGACGTGACAAAAGTATTTTTAAATTTTAATGATTTTTAACGGAAAAAATCTGAAGAATGTTGTCCAATATTCTATAATAATAATACTAATAATATATTTTATTTATAGAGCACTTTTCATTGCTAAAAGCAATCTCAAAGTGCTCTTTCTATGGTCCATGTTTCCCGGTTCTCATACAGCTGTTTCATACTAATTAAATTGTGACAGACAGAAGTATTCTACACAACATTTAAGCTTTTATGGAGAAATGTTGTCTAAAATATTCTCAACCTCAATACATAACAGATTCATTATTTGTATCAATCATCCAAATATTGAGAAGTCAACATGGAGGACATAAAGTTGTCTCTCAACAATAACAGTACTGATAATAATAATAATAAAAAATAACATTTGCTATTCCCTTGTTTACAGAGTGGGCCGCAGCAGGCCAACCAAGAAATCCTCCTGGTTCCTCGTGCTCATCTACAGTGACAGACACTCCAGCAGCATCTTATTTCTTCATGAAGGATATATATTATATAACAATATAATAAATACATTATTTAAGTACAAAACTTGGTGAAATGATTTCAGTTCATTCAGTACTTTTTGAAAACATTTTCATCATATTTTAACAATATCGTGATAATACTGATAACCCTGAAAATTTTGGTCAAGATAATCATTGGTATAGCCATAAAGAAATGAATGTAAATGTTCTGCCTTATTTGGGTAATTTAGTAGTTGAGTGATTCCGTCTTTAATTTTGATATGTAAAATTCAGTTACATATTATATTGATGTCATAAGACGTCATTTGTCTTGATCTAGCAGTTCGAGATGGTTAATTTGTCCTACTGCCACAAATGAATCTTGCTTTTGTAAAGTGCAGCTGATTGTAGTGTTGCCATATGGACATATTTTATTTTATGAACAAGTTGATCAAGACAGAAACGGTTTGTTTCATTTTGTAACAGTTCATATTATGGAGAATAAATTGCCTATGTCTTTTATTTTACATCTGCCTTGTTTCCTTACTGGATTGCATAGAAGTTTGCCTTTTGGAAAGTTAGTCAAACACTTCACGACCTGCAAGAAGTGGCAAAGGAGGTTTTCATTAGGGCCCGAGCACGAGGTGCGCGGACCTGGGGCATTGCATGCACCAGGGCCGCATGCACCGAGGTGCAAGGCCCTATTGTTTCCGTAAGGATTATTAGGGCCCGAGCACCGAGGTGCGCGGACCTGGGGCATTGCATGCACCAGGGCCGCATGCACCAGAGGTGCAAGGCCCTATTGTTTCCGTAAGGATTATTAGGGCCCGAGCACGGAGGTGCGCGGACCTGGGGCATTGCATGCACCAGGGCCGCATGCACCGAGGTGCAAGGCCCTATTGTTTCCGTAAGGATTATTATTATTATTATTATTATTATTATTCTTGTTCAGACGCGGTCGCTCATTTTGCACCCTGTTCCCATATGCGAAAACGAAGGAAAATTGGCACACACGTTAAGAACTGCTCCCGCTACTCAGGCCCAGAGGCCCGGCACTGGGTGTGGCCCAGGGGCTCCACAGCGCCCCCTGGAAAAATCATCAGGTATAGGGAAAAAAATTTCGGTGTATCCTACATAAATGAAATTTGGGGGGCAGATACATCTTGTCGGGACTGACAAAAAACCTCTTGGCAAAATTTCCTATGACCAACAGGAAGTCGGCCATTTTGTGTCAAAATCCATATTTCACGTGCCATAATTTCATGAACTACTCCTACAAATTTCACATGAGCAACTTCAAATTTGTCGTGTGTCATCTAAAGACCCATGGGATGAAACGATATCAAAAGTTTGAGTGTACGTCAGAGCCCCCCGCTGTGACGGCGTGGCGAAAATGTGGCGAATTTCGATCCCTCGCCATGAAAACGGAAGTCGCTCGTAATCGAAGGTACATGCTCCGATCGGACCCAAACTTCTCAGGCATGATAACAATCTTGCCCTGAACAGTTTACCATGTCAATATTGGACATAGGTCATAGCGCCACCTACTGGCAACAGGAAGTATAATGTTTTTACACTTTTACGTCCTCTGTCTTATAGGTTGACCACATCAACGTCAAATTTGGTCAGCTAAGTTGTAAGAAGTTGCTGACGTGGTACTATGAAATTTGTGACCATGTGTCAAACGCTGTCGCCATGGTGACGCCTTGTTCGCCATAAAATACGAATACATATTTGAGGCACTTATGAGGCTTTGTGTCTCACGAAACTTGGCAGACATGTTCAGAGTGGTAAGTGGATATGTCCGATATGTGTCTTTTGTCCAATTGTGTCAAAATGGCTCCATAGCGCCCCCTACAACACTTAAAAGTCAATTATCCCACCTTTAAATTTGACGTAGAAGAACCAAATTCGGTGGGCTCATGTACCTCCCGACGAACTACCAAAAAGCCTCTTGGAGCAATTAGCTCCGCCCAACCGGAAGTCAGCCATTTTGATTTTACCTTGGCGTGGGCGGCGAACGGAAGGCGTCGTACTTTCGCGAACTCCTCCTAGGCGATTCATCGTATCCGTCTCAAACTTGGGTAACGCGTAGAGGAGGCCTTCCGGATCAAACGATATCAAAAGATTTAGTCCACATCGAAAGGCGTGGCCGCGGTGAAGCGTGATTCGCCACGAACAGGAAGTTGCTCCAAATCAAAGGTACATGGTCTAATCTAATCCAAACTTCTCAGGCATGATAACAGTCCCGCCATAAACACATCTACATGTCAATTTTGGACATAAGTCATAGCGCCACCTAATGGTAATAGGAAGTTTGAAATTCTTCTTTTACATCCTGTGCCTCGCAGGTTCAATGGAGAAACCTCAAATTTGGTCAGCGTAGTTGTGAGACGTGGCTGATATTGTACTGTGAAATTTTTGACCATGTGTCAAACGCTGTTGCCATGGTGACGCCCTGTTCGCCATCAAATACCGATACATGTTTGAGGCACTTATGATGCTTGGTTTCTCACGAAACATGGCAGACATGTTCAGAGTGGCAAGACAATATGTCCAATATGTGTCTTTTGTCCAATTGTGTCAAAATGGCTCCATAGCGCCCCCTACAATATTTCAAAGTCAATTCTAACGCCTTTAAATTTGACTTAGAAGAACCAAATTCGGTCGGCTTATGTACCTCCCAACGAACTACCAAAAAGCCTCTTGGAGCAATTAGCTCCGCCCAACCGGAAGTCCGCCTTTTTGATTTTAATAGGCAAACGATGGAAAACGATGGAAAAACAAAGGTGTCGTATTTTACCACCAGCTCCTCCTTGGTGTACAATCGAATCCACCTCAAACTTGGGCGACGCATAGATGAGACCTTCCCGATCAAACGGCGCATGGGGTTTTATTGTCCACATCGAAAGGCGCGGCCGCTGCGAAGCGCGATTCGCCATGAACAGGAAGTTGCTCCAAATCAAAGGTACATCGTCTAATCTGATCCAAACTTCTCAGGCATGATAACAGTCCCACCCTCAACACATCTACATGTCAATATTGGACATAAGTCATAGCGCCACCTAATGGTGATAAGAAGTTTAAAATTGTACTTTTACGTCCTCTGCCTCGCAGGTTCACTGGAGCAACCTCAAATTTGGTCAGCGTAGTTGTGAGACGTGGCTGATATTGTACTGTGAAATTTTTGACCATGTGTCAAACGCTGTTGCCATGGTGACGCCCTGTTCGCCATCAAATACGGATACATGTTTGAGGCACTTGAGTTGATTTGTGTCTCACGAAACTTGGCAGGCATGTTCAGAGTGGCAAGTCAATATGTCCAATATGTGTCTTTTGTCCAATTGTGTAAAAATGGCTCCATAGCGCCCCCTACAACATTTCAAAGTCACGGCCCCCGCCTTTAAATTTGACGTAGATGAACGAAATTCGGTCGGCTAGTGTATCATCCACCGACCTACAAAAAAGCCTCTTGGAGCCATTAGCTCCGCCCAACCGGAAGTCAGCCATTTTGGATTTTACCTTGGCGTAAGCAGTGAATGGAAGGCGACGCACTTTTACCACTTCCTCCTTGGCGGTTAATCGAATCCACCTCAAACTTGGGCGACGCGTAGATGAGATCTTCCCGATCAAACGGCATATAGGGTTTTATAGTCTACGACGAAAGGTGCGGGCGCAGCGGAGCGCGACTCGCCACGAAACGTGAGGTGTTTTTTCACTGTGTCGGGGATGCTTCTACAGGCACGAAACACAGCACAAATATTACAAACGAGGACAGGTTCGATCGGACATGAGTTTTGAGTTCGGCCGTTGCAAAGCAGCTCCTTAGCGTCCATTACAATACAAAAAAACCAAGCCACCCGAGCGTATGAAATGTCACCAGCGAACGTATCTACAGGCCGAAGTCTGTCAGTGCCACGAACTGAACCCACCAGGAAGACAGCATTTTCAAAGTGAGGACACGGGGAAGAGAAATCGGCGCGTCCCGACCGGCCGTCGCGAGACTCGGCGGACGCGTCGAGAGCGGCGACCCGCTCGTCCCCGACGGCGAGAGTGCGAGGGCCCGATCATCGCTGCTCGCAGCTTTAATTATTATTATTATTATTCTTATTTTTCAGCATCGTTCGCTCAATTTGCACCCTGTTCCCATATGGCGAAACGAAGGAAAATTGGCACACACGTCAGAAATTGCTCCCGCTACTCAGGCCCAGAGGCCCGGCACAAGTTGAGCCCCAGGGGCTCCATAGCGCCACCTTCTGTCACTTTGTCTTTTCGGGTGCATATAGCATCTGCTATAAATCAAAGGCGCATGGTCCAATCTGTGCGAGACTTCTCAGGCATGGTACCAGTCCCGCCCTCAACACATCGCCATGTTCGCATTGACCATAAGTCATAGCGCCACCTACTGACAACATAACGTCACAAATCCTACTTTTATTTCCCCTGCATTGCAGATTCATCTGATCCACCTCAAACTTACTCACAACAGTTATACCAATGGGCCGATGTCATATAAAAAATTCTGCGACGTTCCGTGCGACGCCCCCCCCGGGGGGTGTCCGACAAAACGTGCTAACGGCTAGCAAAATTGTGAACGTCATAACTCAACCATATTTGGTCATATCTCTACCAAACTTCTCAGGCATGATAGCAGTCCCGCCCTGAACAGATTCCCATGTCAATATTGGACATAGGTCATAGCGCCACCTAATGGTAGGAGGACGTTAAAAAATGTTACTTTTACGTCCTGCGCCTCGCAGGTTTACTGGAGCAACCTCAAATTTGGTCAGCTTAGTTGTGAGACAAGGCTGATATGATACCATGAAAATTTTGACCATGTGTCAAACACTGTTGCCATGGTGACGCTTTGTTCGCCATCAAATACGAATACATATTTGAGGCACTTATGATGCTTTGTTTCTCACGAAACTTGGCAGACATGTTCAGGGTGGCAAGTCGATATGTCCAATATGTGTCTTTTGTCCAATTGTGTCAAAATGGCTCCATAGCGCCCCCTACAACACTTAAAAGTCAATTATCCCACCTTTAAATTTGACGTAGAAGAACCAAATTCGGTGGGCTCATGTACCTTTCGACGACCTACCAAAAAGCCTCTTGGAGCAATTAGCCCCGCCCAACCGGAAGTCCGCCATTTTGATTTTACCTTGGCGTGGGCGGCGAACGGAAGGCGTCGTACTTTCGCGAACTCCTCCTAGGCGGTTCATCGTATCCGTCTCAAACTTGGGTAACGCGTAGAGGACGCCTTCTGGATCAAACGATATCAAAAGATTTAGTCCACATCGAAAGGCGTGGCCGCGGTGAAGCGTGATTCGCCACGAACAGGAAGTTGCTCCAAATCAAAGGTACATGGTCTAATCTGATCCAAACTTCTCAGGCATGATAACAGTCCCGCCATAAACACATCTACATGTCAATATTGGACATAAGTCATAGCGCCACCTAATGGTGATAGGAAGTTTGAAATTTTACTTTTACGTCCTCTGCCTCGCAGGTTCACTGGAGCAACCTCAAATTTGGTCAGCTTAGTTGTGAGACATGGCTGATATTGTACTGTGAAATTTTTGACCATGTGTCAAACGCTGTTGCCATGATGACGCCCTGTTCGCCATCAGATACGGACACATGTTTGAGGCACTTGGGATGATTTGTATGTCACCAAACTTGGCAGATATGTTCAGAGTGACAGGTCGATATGTCTGATATGTGTCTTTTGTCCAATTGTGTCAAAATGGCTCCATAGCGCCCCCTACAACATTTCAAAGTCATGGCCCCCGCCTTTAAATTTGACGTAGATGAACGAAATTCGGTCGGCTAATGTATCTTCCTCCGACCTACAAAAAAGCCTCTTGGAGCCATTAGCTCCGCCCAACCGGAAGTCAGCCATTTTACATTTTATATGACTAAACATGGAAAATCAAAGGTGTCGTACTTTTACCACTTCCTCCTTGGCCGTTAATCGAAACCACCTCAAACTTGGGCGAAGCGTAGATGAGATCTTCCCGATCAAACGACCTATTGGGTTTTATAGTCTACGACGAAAGGTGCGGGCGCAGCGGAGCGCGATTCGCCATGAAACGTGAGCTATTTTTTCACTGTGTCGGGGATGCTTCTACAGGCACGAAACACAGCACACATATTACAAACATGGACAGGTTCGATCGGACATGAGTTTTGAGTTCGGCCGTTGCAAAGCAGCTCCTTAGCGCTCCTTACAACACAAAAAAACCAAGCCACCCGAGCGTATGAAATGTCACCAGCGAACGTATCTACAGGCCGAAGTCTGTCGGTGCCACGAACTGAACCCACCAGGAAGACAGCATTTTCAAAGTGAGGACACGGGGAAGAGAAATCCGCGCGTCCCGACCGGCCGTCGCGAGACTCGGCAGACGCGTCGAGAGCGGCGACCCGCTCGTCCCCGACGGCGAGAGTGCGAGGGCCCGATCATCGCTGCTTGCAGCTTTAATTATTATTATTATTCTTGTTCAGCATCGTTCACTCATTTTACACCCTGTTCCCATATGCGAAAACGAACGAAAATTGGCACACACGTCAGAAACTGCTCCCGCTACTCAGGCCCAGAGGCCCGGCACTGGGTGTGGCCCAGGGGCTCCACAGCGCCCCCTGGAAAAATCAGCAGGTATAGGGAAAAAAATTTCGGCATATCCTACATAAATGAAATTTGGGAGGCAGATACATCTTGTCGGGACTGACAAAAAACCTCTTGGCAAAATTTCCTATGACCAACAGGAAGTCGGCCATTTTGTGTCAAAATCCATATTTCACGTGCCATATTTGAATGAACTACTCCTACAAATTTTACATGAGCAACTTCAAATTTGTCGTGTGTCATCTAAAGACCCATGGGATGAAACGATATCAAAAGTTTGAGTGTACGTCAGAGTCCCCCGCCGTGACGGCGTGGCGAAAATGTGGCGAATTTCGATCCCTCGCCATGAAAACGGAAGTCGCTCGTAATCGAAGGAACATGCTCCGAACGGACCCAAACTTCTCAGGCATGATAACAATCTTACCCTGAACAGATTGCCATGTCAATATTGGACATAGGTCATAGCGCCACCTACTGGCAACAGGAAGTATAATGTTTTTACACTTTTACGTCCTCTGTCTTATAGGTTGACCACATCAACGTCAAATTTGGTCAGCTAAGTTGTAAGAAGTTGCTGACGTGGTACTATGAAATTTGTGACCATGTGTGAAACGCTGTCGCCATGGTGACGCCTTGTTCGCCATAAAATACGAATACATATTTGAGGCACTTATGATGCTTTGTTTCTCACGAAACTTGGCAGACATGTTCAGAGTGGCAAGACAATATGTCCGATATGTGTCTTTTGTCCAATTGTGTCAAAATGGCTCCATAGCGCCCCCTACAACACTTAAAAGTCAATTATCCCACCTTTAAATTTGACGTAGAAGAACCAAATTCGGTGGGCTCATGTACCTCCCGACGAACTACCAAAAAGCCTCTTGGAGCAATTAGCTCCGCCCAACCGGAAGTCCGCCATTTTGATTTTACCTTGGCGTGGGCGGCGAACGGAAGGCGTCGTACTTTCGCGAACTCCTCCTAGGCGATTCATCGTATCCGTCTCAAACTTGGGTAACGCGTAGAGGAGGCCTTCCAGATCAAACGATATCAAAAGATTTAGTCCACATCGAAAGGCGTGGCCGCGGTGAAGCGTGATTCGCCACGAACAGGAAGTTGTTCCAAATCAAAGCTACATGGTCTAATCTGATCCAAACTTCTCAGGCGTGATAACAGTCCCACCCTAAACACATCTACATGTCAATTTTGGACATAAGTCATAGCGCCACCTAATGGTAATAGGAAGTTTGAAATTCTTCTTTTACGTCCTGTGCCTCGCAGGTTCAATGGAGAAACCTCAAATTTGGTCAGCGTATTTGTGAGACGTGGCTGATATTGTACTGTGAAATTTTTGACCATGTGTCAAACGCTGTTGCCATGGTGACGCCCTGTTCGCCATCAAATACCGATACATGTTTGAGGCACTTATGATGCTTTGTTTCTCACGAAACATGGCAGACATGTTCAGAGTGGCAAGTCGATATGTCCGATATGTGTCTTTTGTCAAATTATGTCAAAGTGGCTCCAAAGCGCCCCCTACAACATTTTAAAGTCAATTATCCCACCTTTAAATTTGACGTAGATGAACGAAATTCGGTCGGCTAGTGTATCTTCCAACGACCTACAAAAAAGCCTCTTGGAGCAATTAGCTCCGCCCAACCGGAAGTCAGCCATTTTGGATTTTACCTTGGCGTAAGCAGTGAACGGAAGGTGACGCACATTGATGAACTCCTCTTAGGCGGTTATTCGGATCTGCCTCAAACTTTAGCAACGCGTAGAGGAGGCGTCCCTGATCAAACGATATCAAAAGATTTAGTCTACATCAAAAGGCGTGGCCGTGGTGAAGCGTGATTCGCCATGCACAGGAAGTTGCTCCAAATCAAAGGTACATGGTCTGATCTGATCCAAACTTCTCAGGCATGATAACAGTCCCACCCTCAACACATCTAAAATGTCATAATCTAACACAAGTCATAGCGCAACCTAATGGTAACAGGTCGTTAGAAATTTGACTTTTACTTCCTCTGCCTGGCAGGTTCACTGGAGAAAATTCAAATTTGGTCGACTTAGTTGTGAGACAAGGCTGATATTGTACTGTGAAAGTTTTGACCGTGTGTCAACCGTGAGTCGACCTTTTTGATGTTTCGACCTGTAGTCTGTCGGTGCCACGAACTGAACCCGCCGGGAAGACGGCATTTTCAAAATGAGGACGCGGGGAAGAGAAATCGGCGCGTCCCGACCGGCCGTCGCGAGACTCAGCGGACGCGTGGAGAGCGGTTGCCGGCGCGTCCCCGACGGCGAGAGTGCGAGGGCCCGATCATCGCTGCTTGCAGCTTTAATTATTATTATTCTTATTCAGCATCGTTCACTCATTTTACACCCTGTTCCCATATGCGAAAACGGATGAAAATTGGCACACACGTCAGAAACTGCTCCCGCTACTCAGGCCTAGAGGCCCGGCACTGGGTGTGGCCCAGGGGCTTCACAGCGCCCCCTGGAAAAATCAGCAGGTATAGGAAAAAAATTTTTGGAGTATCCTACATAAATGAAATTTGGGAGGCAGATACATCTTGTCGGACCTGACAAAAAACCTCTTGGCAAAATTTCCTATGACCAACAGGAAGTCGGCCATTTTGTGTCAAAATCCATATTTCACGTGCCATATTTTAATGAACTACTACTACAAATTTCACATGAGCTACTTCAAATTTGTCGTGTGTCATCTAAAGACCCATGGGATGAAACGATATCAAAAGCTTGAGTGTACGTCAGAGGCCCATGCTGTGACGGCGTGGCGAAAATGTGGCGAATTTCGATCCCTCGCCATGAAAATGGAAGTCGCTCGTAATCGAAGGTACATGCTCCGATCGGACCCAAACTTCTCAGGCATGATAACAGTCTCGCCCTGAACAGATTACCATGTCAATATTGGACATAGGTCATAGCGCCACCTACTGGCAACAGGAAGTAACATGTGTCTACACTTTTACGCCCTCTGTCTTATAGGTTGACCACATCATCGTCAAATTTGGTCAGCTAAGTTGTAAGAAGTTGCTAACGTGGTACTATGAAATTTGTGACCATATGTCAAACGCTGTCGCCATGGTGACGCCTTGTTCGCCATAAAATACGAATACATATTTGAGGCACTTATGATGCTTTGTGTCTCACGAAACTTGGCAGACATGTTCAGAGTGGCAAGACAATATGTCCGATATGTGTCTTTTGTCCAATTGTGTCAAAATGGCTCCATAGCGCCCCCTACAAAACTTAAAAGTCAATTATCCCACCTTTAAATTTGACGTAGAAGAACCAAATTCGGTGGGCTCATGTACCTCCCGACGACCTACGAAAAAGCCTCTTGGAGCAATTAGCTCCGCCCAACCGGAAGTCCGCCATTTTGATTTTACCTTGGCGTAAGGGGCGAACGGAAGGCCTCGTACTTTCGCGAACTCCTCCTAGGCGGTTCATGGGATCCGCCTCAAACTTGGGCCACGCGTAGAGGAGGCCTTCCGGATCAAACGATATCAAAAGATTTTGTCTAAATCGAAAGGCGTGGCCGCGGCGAAGCGTGATTCGCCATGAACAGGAAGTTGCTCCAAATCAAAGGTACATGGTCTAATCTGATCCAAACTTCTCAGGCATGATAACAGTCCCGCCCTGAAAACATCTTCATGTCAATATTGGACATAAGTCATAGCGCCACCTAATGGTGATAGGAAGGTTGAAATTCTTCTTTTATGTCCTCTGCCTCGCAGGTTCACTGGAGCAACCTCAAATTTGGTCAGCTTAGTTGTGAGACATGGCTGATATGATACTTTGAAAATTTTGACCATGTGTCAAACGCTGTTGCCATGGTGACGCCCTGTTCGCCATCAAATACGTTACATATTTGAGGCACTTATGATAATTTGTTTGTCACGAAACTTGGCAGACATGTTCAGAGTGGCAAGACAATATGTCCGATATGTGTCTTTTGTCCAATTGTGTCAAAATGGCTCCATAGCGCCCCCTACAAAACTTAAAAGTCAATTATCGCACCTTTAAATTTGACGTAGAAGAACTAAATTCGGTCGGCTCATGTACCTCTCGACGACCTACCAAAAAGCCTCTTGGAGCAATTAGCTCCGCCCAACCGGAAGTCAGCCATTTCGGATTTTACCTTGGTGTAAGCAGTGAACGGAAGGTGACGTACTTTGACGAACTCCTCCTAGGCTGTTATTCGGATCCGCCTCAAACTTTAGCAACGCGTAGAGGAGGCCTTCCGGATCAAACGATATCAAAAGATTTACTCCACATCGAAAGGCGTGGCCGCGGTGAGGCGTGATTCACCATGAACAGGAAGTTGCTCCAAATCAAAGCTACATGGTCTAATCTGATCCAAACTTCTCAGGCGTGATAACAGTCCCACCCTAAACACATCTACATGTCAATATTGGACATAAGTCATAGCGCCACCTAATGGTGATAGGAAGTTTGAAATTCTTCTTTTACGTCCTCTGCCTCGCAGGTTCACTGGAGAAACCTCAAATTTGGTCAGCTTAGTTGTGAGACATGGCTGATATTGTACTGTGAAATTTTTGACCATATGTCAAACGCTGTTGCCATGGTGACGCCCTGTTCGCCATCAAATACGTTACATATTTGAGGCACTTATGATGCTTTGTTTCTCATGAAACTTGGCAGACATGTTCAGAGTGGCAAGACAATATGTCTGATATGTGTCTTTTGTCCAATTGTGTCAAAATGGCTCCATAGCGCCCCCTACAACATTTCAAAGTCAATTCTAACGCCTTTAAATTTGACTTAGAAGAACCAAATTCGGTCGGCTCATGTACCTCCCGACGACCTACCAAAAAGCCTCTTGGAGCAATTAGCTCCGCCCAACCGGAAGTCAGCCATTTTGGATTTTACCTTGGGGTAAGCAGTGAACGAAAGGCGACGCACTTTGACGAACTCCTCCTACGGGACACGGGTAAGGGAATTTTCCACTTCGTGGCTGAGAATGAATGGGCATTTTCCTGCCATTGGTCAAAGGTCATCACAATGGACTTGCGTCCCTGTTAGGGTGTCATATGGCTGTGACTAAGATCACGAATTGGACGCAAAGTGTGCCGAAGCCACTGCGCCTGTCGGTGGCGCTATCACTCCTTTCTGGGCTGGGGGGGGGGGCCCCGGGTATTGCCGTTGGACACAGGGGCCCCTACCACTTCCCTAACTCGTACACCTGTCCAACTGATGGACCTTTTTGTCCACTTCATTCACTTTGTAAATTTTTGGGTGTCCGCTTTGTGGTACATTTGTCGACATCGCAGAACTTGTCATGGTAGTACAGTACGGTACAGTAAATATGTCCAATCGGAGGAATATTTGTCCACTCTGGGTAAATGGCCCCCTTTTGCCCAAAACTCGCTTGCCGACTCTGGGGCGGAGTACCAGGGGCCCCCGGGGGCCAAAAGTCCAATTAGCCCAGAACTCACTTGCCGACATCGGGGGGGAGAGGCCTGAGGGGGGCCCGGGAGTACCAGGGGCCCCCGGGGGCCAAAAGTCCAATTAGCCCAGAACTCACTTGCCGACATCGGGGGGAGAGGCCTGAGGGGGGCCCGGGAGTACCAGGGGCCCCCGGGGGCCAAAAGTCCAATTAGCCCAGGACTCACTTGCCGACATCGGGGGGAGAGGCCTGAGGGGGGCCCGGGAGTACCAGGGGCCCCCGGGGGCCAAAAGTCCAATTATCCCAGAACTCACTTGCCGACACCGGGGGCTTTGGCACAAGGGGCCCCCGGGGGCCCCCGGGGGCCAAGAGTCCAATCGGCCCAAAACTCACTTGCCGACTTTTGGAGGAGGGCCCGAGGGGTGCCGGGGGGTAGGTTGCACTTCCACCGAGTGGACATGTTCCCCCCACTGAGGAGGACTGTGCTGGCCGGGTGGAAGAGACCACCTTGCCTTTGTCCAGTTGGAATACCCTGACCTCAGCTCTAAGGTATTTTGAAGTGTATGTACACTTCGCCGCCTATTTTTAGGACCCCCGGGGAGCAGGGCAAGGGGGGGTTGGGGACGTCCACTCCGCGACATGGGCCGCTTCTTGCCACTGGACGGTTTCCGGAGCCCGCTTCCCTAGGGTGGTGAAGAGAAATCGTCGCGTCCCGACCGGCCGTCGCGAGACCCGGCGGACGCGTGGAGAGCGGCTGCCGGCGCGTCCCCGACGGCAAGAGTGCGAGGGCCCGATCATCGCTGCTCGCAGCTTTAATTTTTAGTTGTGACTACAATAGTGATTACATTTTCATAGGTTTACATCTGTTAAGTGTTTCACAATATCTTCTTTTGGCAGTTACATTGCCATCTAATATTGCTCCAAAAGTTGCCCGGTGTAACACCAACTATTCAGCCTTATTTGAAGCACATATTGTCAAAATATGAATAATATAATTAGTCCTGATATGAGCTAAAGAACTCCATCAAAGCTGAAAAATGACATACTCCCATCAACTTGAAAAGACACATTAGTAAGCCGTTCAGGGACACCTAAGGGGACGGTCCTATCTCCCTTCCTGTTCACTCTCTGAACCTCACAGTCCTTCCACCTGCAGACGTTTTCAGACGGTTCTGCTATGTGGAGTGTGTCAGCAGGGGACAGAAGTTGGAGTACAGGGGTAAGGTGGACAGTTTTGTGGAGTGGTTAGGATGAAACTACCTGCAACTCAATTTCACAAAGACCAAGGAGTTGCTGGTGGAGTTCAGGAAGAAAGGGACCCGTCTCAACTCAGTCTGCATCAAGGGTACAGATGTTGACACTGTAGATGACTCCAAGTATCTGGACATTCTAATAGAGAACAAGATGGACTGGACAAAAACACAGCTGCCTGTATAAGAAGGGTCAGAGCTGCCTGTATTCTCAGGAGACTCAGACTTTCAAAGAGTGCAGAACCATGCTGCAAATGTTTGATCACTCGGTGGTGGCCAGCTTCATCTTCTACGCTGTTGTGTGCTGGGGCAGCAAGGTGAAGGCAGCTCATGCTAATAGAAGCTGGTTCTGTCCTGGGAATGGATCTGGAGTCTTTGGAGGAGGTGTCAGAGAGAAGAATGCTGAGGAAACCTCCTTAGTATTGTGGACAGCACCTCTCATGCTATATATATATATATATACACACACACACACACACAAATACACACGTAAATACTGATGCTGTACTTTTATTGCATATACTACATTGGTTACCTTTTAACTTAAACGGTTGAATAGGCAAATCTTTTCATAAGCACTTATAAACAACGTTCAGAATTAACCAACCAGTGTGGGGAGATGGGCAAAAGACTACAGTTGATGTTGTATAAGAAATATCTTTATTGTATAGTTCCTAATCATTAAATTGAGCTAAAACAAGGCTGAAGCTGGAGGATGATCAATGAATTAAAAGAGGCAGAGAGTCAATTAGATAGAGGGGAATGGGTTTTGTGTGATGGGGGGTGCTAAGCTTCTTTTCCTGCATGTGGCAAAGCTGAATGGTCATGGAAAGGACTGCTGCACTGCTGCTTGTCACCGGTTCAGGGTTGGTTGGTTCAACACTTCACAATATGGTGACTGTGATTCCTGCTCTGGATTATGCTGCTCCCTGCTGAAGAAAAGAAGAAATGAATGAATAATGAAATTCAACACATGCAACAACACAATAATGTTGATTTGTGATATTCTTTCTAAAGGACATCCACTGCCTAAAGATGAGAAGACTGCGACATGCACATCCTGACCGCAGCTGCAGCTTGTAAGGAGATGAACGTAATGGTTGGATTGTTTATCCTGTGAGAAAATTTTAAAGAGTTTTAAAGACAAACCAAATATGGGTAAACAATGTTGAATAGCTAACCTAAGACCATATATCTGGCCTTAAAATGGGAGAAGAAGAATAGACCACAGCAAAGAAAAGTCAGCTGGCAACCACAGGGGAGAAAGGGGGGAGGAGGGACTGGAGCATTGGAGGCAGTGGAGGTGTGACGAGATGGCATACTGAGAGGACTCTGACCTAAACCTGTTAAAGAAACAGGTTTAACTCGTTTGCTATCTCCCTGATGTCTGCCTCCTGAACAACTAGCCTCCAGCTTCCTCCTGTAGGCATCTTTACTCTCCATCAGCTCGTGCTGCACCCCCCTCAGCTGTAGTCTGTCCTTTTCTTTTCTTTTCTCTTTTTGTTCAGAAGTCCATTGGTGTATTCTGTTATGCAGTCAGTCGCATTGTTTATGTCCTCCCCATGTGTTCACAAAGCACATCCCACTCCGTAGACTCAGAGCAGTCCTGCAGGGCCTCATTGGCCTCCTGACTCCACTTCCTTGGTCTTTAAACACAGCTGGTTCACCAAGTAGTCCTAAGATTAACAAGCCACTGAAATATTCCCAGAGAAATCTTATTGTTTTTGCCTTATATAGGGACCCCTCTGCAATTTGTGGTCTTATACTGCCATCTAGTGGCCGAACATCAGAGGTGTACCCTGTGTAGCGCATTTGAACAATAAAAATGAGTCACCTTGCTAAATACAACATGAAAATAGAGACTTGGCTCAACAGGGTAGACACTGTAGTCAGCACGGGGTATTAAGTCACATGTAATTATCAAGCCAAGGGTGTTTCATGAGCTAGTAACTATCTAACTCTGCAGGAGCTCAGCCGACATGGCTGTTTAATAGAAAAAGTGATTTATCTTACCTTGCCAAAGATGCTCGTCTCGTTTCATCGTCGTCTGATGTGGCTAACAGCGCACAATATCGAAAGGTTTGGTTGCAGTTAGTCAGAAAGTTCCGTAGTGCCATCTCTATTTCTCGTTTGCCTCGGAGTCAACTGAATGCCTGGTTCCCTGCACCCCCGCTGCAAACACTAGTTCCATCCAAAGGACATGCCCCCTGGCTCACGATTCACATACATCACTACTAATACGTGTCGGGTAATGAGCAGGGTCATGTGTCGGGGGTGTGTCGACTATACGTGCCAGTGATGTTTGCGCAACGTCAGTAATTTATTTATCACGTGACTCATGCATCATTTTTGGACCGCCGACTTCATAAATACGTATGACTGCCGTTATCCTAAGTCTCTCGTTGGCCAATAACCAGATCACGTGTCGTTAATGACGTGTCAACACGTACAAATATAACGTTTTATCACGGCAAGAAAAGCCATCTTGACACGTTTTTACGTCTTGACACGTCCGTTTTTGACGTGCGGAGGCGCATTTTCTAAGACGATATTTGCGCTTTTGGCTTTCCATACGGTGCAGTAGCCACATGTGGTCTTCACACAAAAACATTTTTAAACACACAACAAAGTAAATGATTAATTCATTCGTGGTGAAAACAAACCGACAAAGGTCTCCTCCACCAACAGTGAGTCTTTCGACGTACTGCATCGAAATTATATTTGTAATTATTAATTTTAAATTAGTTTCTCGTAAAGATCGTCTGAGGGAAGTTAAAATATAGCAATAACAAAATACTGTACCATCACAAATTTACATTGTGCTTGTTGGAATTACAGAAGCAGCTTTTCCCAAAGCTGAATGGTTTGTCATTAACACTGTGCTACAGCCCTGGCTCCACATGTTTACATATCCTCATGTTGCAGTGTTTGCCACGTGTCATGCTATCTTTTCTTTATGCAATTCATCGACTTTCACCTATAGAGACATACAATTATAAACAGTGTGAATTGCGTTGTTGCAGTTATTAAAAATGTCTTTCTATTATTTTGTTACTGCTACTCTAACAAATTCATACTTACTACACTCACCATGTCCGAATCTAAAGTGAATCCTACTCACAGCTGGTCACAGCTCACATTGAAAAGTAACCACACAGCTGGTTCACTCATTTATTCAAACAAGTCCTTAATGCAGGATGTATGTCAGTTAACATATCTAACCCCTGGCAGGTCTCAGGGGTCTCCCCTCACTCATGCATCATATTCCTTATTGTTAAATGTGTGCTGAGGAAATCACAATCAAAAAATATGTTTTCTTTCTATAGACTCACACCTACAACAAATGTGCCAACACTGGTCCGTCTACAATATTAATACAGTGTAACACAACAAGCCTATGCACAATGCCACAACAGAAAATCCATAATGTAATGTTATTTTTCCTGATGAGTACTTTCCCTGTTAATTTATTTTAATTTTCTTCATCCCATAGTTGTTGTACCTGGTCAACGTCTGGATACACAGGCTTCTGATATTGAGTTTACACATCAATTTGTCCGCTATAGAGAAATGTCAATAATAATAATGATAATAATAATACATCTTTGAGTGTTACTGTGGATGTAATCTAAACAAACATCCTGTTTGAGAACATCCGTCCTCAAACATCCTCTAATACAGGACCACCTACAACCCAGTTGGCAACAAAGATTGTTAAAATAGGAAACATACATTTGCCAAAGATATATCCCAGATTACTTAATCACTAACACAAAAAAGTGACTGAAGAATTCAGACATAAAAAGTGTGTAGTGACTCATTACTACATTTTATGGCTCCTGTTATTTGCGGCACCATTCTTGCTCCTGGTTTGGTTGGCAGTTAGGCTCCTCTGTTTCCATCTTCCTCTGATCTGTCTGTCTTGCTCCTTTTGGGGGTTTGACAGTTTCCTCAACAACTCTACACCAGAAGAGATGACAAACAGAAACTGTTGTATGTTTTGTGTGAAGATTTTCTTCAAATTGCGGGCATGGGTTTAACCAACAGGAGGCCCCAGAGAGCCATTTTAAGTCTGCTGGTCTATCAGTAAGAGTTCCTCCACTGTGATGGGTGTATTTACTGTACCTGTTAATTCTGGATGACTCTGGCTATAGTTGTTTAAGAGAGAAACATATTTACGAGCCCCAGTATCATCATCGCCTGAAGGGAAGTAAAGTCATGAATATTAATATGTGATATGACAGGGTCACAAAACTATTTTAAAATATACTTTTTGTTACTGTAGAATACAAATCATAAGTAAAAACTATTGTGTCTTCCAAAATCAAATTATGATACAATTTATAAAACCTTTTGTTATTTCATATATACTTATTTATATACTGAAGAACCACTTTAGGGTTGGACATGAGCATGATAATCATATTGTCAGTCAAACATTAATGCTACGTCTGAAACTTTAAAAAGCACCATAGTTTGTGCCGTCACTTATCATTATTGACCTTTTTCCAATTCTAATCTAAACTTGGAATCAAACTATTCAGGCCAGAGATATTATATTGCATTTATTTTATGTCTTATGTATTTGTGCATTTGAAGTTCTCCTGATGAATGGATCGAGTAGACAGACTTACGGCAGACGCGCAGGAGGACGTAGTATTGTCTCTGTGCCAGGATGCTGCTGGCCAGAGACACGCTGTGCTGCCTCGCCTCTAAGTTCATCACTGAGCCACTGCTGTCCATCAAGTCCACACACTCTGCAGAAATAATTATGTGCATTGTTTTTTATTTCTTCCAGCATAATCACGTCAGAAAGAATGACTGTGGCTGAATGTAATGAGTGTAGTGACTTGTCAGCCAATAAATCAATAATTTATGAAAATGATAATGTCGCCTGAGGGGTGTTGATTCAACCTTATGATCCTTTTGTAGGTTGCAGTAGGTGTGCAACAGGCACCAACAGGTGTTTCTGTTCTTTTTGTTTTATAGATAATTAGTTGGACATAATATTAAAAACAATGTATTAGACTTGGTTCTATCTATCTATCTATCTATCTATCTATCTATCTGTCTATCTAATGTTGAATGACTGCTATGGAGCACTGAGCTTCTGGTTCAGCAATTATTGATAGCCGGTGATTGACTGGATTGAGAGGAAAGAATAGAAAAATTTTAAAAATGCCCTGTTAAATGACTTGGTGATCCTTTTTTTATACCCATGGGAGCCCAGAGAACTTCCACCATTGAATAAGAGCAAATCTGAGGAGGACAAAACCCAGGGCAAGCTAAGTCTGGGAGGCACTCGCAGCTCATGGTGGAACAATGTAAATTAACAAATGGATGTAATATAAAACGCTTAATAGAAACTTCTTAAAAAATCTGCCTGAAATTAATAAAAAAAAAGTCAAAAAGAAAGATTTTGTGTGACCCCAATCTCAGTGGAAATGAATGACGCAGCATTCCACTAAAGTATTCACCATTCAAGTCCAGACTGCACGTCTGCTTCAAATGACGAGTGAAGTTTATCAGCTTACAGTTGAGATTGAACATTTCCATCCTGCTGTCTGTCAAGACATTGAAAACAATACAGATACAACATTTCACATTAAAACTTGAACTTTTTTCATTTATTACTTGTACACAAATTATTTCTCCCTCTCAGGAATATACTCTCTCAAAATTAAAGCGGTTCACAATGAACACTGACTGCTAAAAGAAAGCAACCAACAACGGCCATATTAATTACATTTTCAGATAGATGAAGACACTTCATCAACGGCCACATTAATTATAACCTTTTCCTCTACTTAAAAAATGCACACAGAAATACTGTAAATTATCCATGGACTTTACTGACCTCCAAACAGGATAGTGACAAACATGTTCTGGTCCTGGCTGCAGTGAAGCTCCACTGATGCTGCCACTACCTGCAGTCTGAAGCAGCTGTTTACTCCAAAGAGTCCAGAGGGCCGAACAAGCTTGGACTGGACACAGTGCAAATACAGCGGCTGTTAAATCTGTGTTGTGGTCCACACTTTGAGACAAAGACGTGGCTTGAGGGTTGTAAGGTTTTAGGGGCCTTTATTATGTAGAGATGGTAAATACACACACACACACATGCACGCACGCACGCACCCACACACACACACAAACACACACACACACACACACACACACACACACACAGACACACACACACACACAGACGTTGCATCCTCCTCTTTTTCTTCCACTTTTCAAAAGCAAAGCCTTAAAAAAAGAGAGGACAAGGGCCGACTGTTGCTCGTATCCATGGAGCCTGTACACAGACAAAGACCGGCTCTGGACTTTTACAGCTCCTTGTTAGACAGTGATGTCAAGACTGACTGAAAAAAAAGAGGTTTTATTGTATTCCACAGCACATTGGAACTAATATGTTTAATAGCACAACACTGTTCTGCTGAGTTCCAATCCAGGGATTGATTCTGGAGCTAAGCGAGGCAGCCAAAGTTTACAACTCAGTTTGCAAGAAAAACCATCCCCACCACAGAACGTTCTCATTTTCCTATGTTTCGGGTAAGGTAATGTTTGGGAAGCTGCATATTTAATGTAGGGATAAGCATGGTATCAATCTTTTCATCAATTTTCAAAAATAGATAGGAAAACATTTATGGCTCTTTTGAACAATTGACGATCGAGTTTTCTCAGTGGGATAGCATCGAATTTTGAATCATAACCTTGCAAGGATCCAGCTGAGGGGACAAGATGTTGCCACAGAGTACAACAGCAGAGCACAAAGACTTGGTAGGTCTCTGTGGTGAATCTTTTTAAAAAGCATTCAAGACCCCAGGGGAAGCTTTCAAAAAGAAGGCTCTGAGCCCTGTAACCTGAACTCCCAAGGGGACTGCAATAAAAGCTGGGAAAATAAAGACCTCCAAAGATAGTTTGACTGCTTAACTAACTATTTCCCAGAATGAGCCAACCAGAAATGTGGACTTTTGATAAGAAACATGAGCTGGTCTGCTGAAAAGTTTATACATCTACTGAATAATGCAAGGGAACCTTTTATGGCCACTGCTGGATGCAAATACAGTAAGTAGACTTTGAAAACATGAAACGATTTTATTTAAAGACAGACTTTGTGCCAATATCATTGTGAATACAAAGAAGGTGATAGCTGCACTGGACTGAGGAACAATTCATCAGGAAAACAGAAACTGAAAAAATCTTTCATCAGTTTGATTTAAGTTTTAAATGTAATAATGTATAATCCTTATCAAATTATAACCCCATCATTCATTAAAACACCTCAGAGGTCAACATGAACATTTACATTTCCTTCAATTTAACTTGAATCAAGTCACATTGTCACACTGAGCAAACACAAGGCTACAAATCTGCATCACATTACCAACTTTGAGGCTAATGCTTTCAACAGTGTGAAACTTTACGCTGCTACTGGAACATGTACAGTCCTTGATTTTTTTTTTTTTGTCCAATTACAAAAAAAACCAAACCAAAATATAATCAGAACCCATTCATTTCTGTTGGGAGTGCTCGCAAATAGCTGTGGAAATTATAATGCAAAAGAATGAGGCTGAAAAGTGGAAAAAAATCCTTAACTTCATGCATTAACTTTGCTGTGCAGGTTGGTGGTGCTGTCTGTGCACCAACTGCCTCAGGATGGGCTTAAGCTAAAAATGGCACATGTGATTTTGCACTTCTGCTTAATAAATAACTCTCAGTCTTTATATCCACATCCCTTAAAATTTAAAAATATGCATGCATCAATAATTTAATGTTAAGTTTGTCTCCAGCCTAAGGTCCATTCACATTAGAAGTGGCAGGATTTGCTCACTCTCTACGGCGTGTTCTTTCAACCTGCAATTAAACAAAGAGGGACATTAGGAGAGTTAGAAGTGGCGCAGTGGATTTAAACCACCTTGGGTCAATATGAAGCAGAACAGCCTCTTTGGGAAACTAGCAGTGCTCACAGACTCATGGTTTGAATTACATTGTGGAGACAGTTTTATGTGGTGAACAGATTTAAGTTATCTCAGTGATATTCGTTATCCTCTATCTGTTCACAGTGCTCCCATTTCCATTGTGGATCGGGACTTATCCTGATCTTTTGACAGTAGCTGCTGGCTCCCGTATATTAATCAAAACCCCCTCGTGCGTCAGGATACATTTGCTGCCTCACCACAGTAGCTCTTGCTGCCCTGTTGGTTGAACAGCGATGTGCCGTGGTCCTTATCCTCTGTGACTTCTGGTCCACTACAGTCATGCTGCTGCTCCGCATTTTGTAGATGATGATCCACTGGGATCCGATTCTGTCTCAGGTCTTGCAATGCACACAGCTCCATCTTAGGACAGTGGGAGATGATGGCTGACAGAGCGGGGCGGGATACCACCAAGAGTCCTTCCCCTATAGGAGAGATGTGTGTTGGGCAGCAGCAGAAGCTTTCACAGCTACTGCTGCTGCTGTACTCAGTGAAAAGTTGAAGGCTGAGGCCGTTTGCCTTGAGTCTGATAGAGTCTGTGATGCTGTTGTGAGTGGAGTTGCGCTTACTGCTGCCATTCTCAAACAGCTCCTGCCGGCCCAGTATGTGGCGCCGGATAATCCTTCGGAAAGTTTGCCGGAACTCCCGGATTCGGTAGGCATAGATGAAGGGGTTGACCACAGAGTTAGCGTGAGAGAGGATTATGGCCACATACATGATCCAGGCTGGAGGACGCTGACACTGAGGACAGAACAGGGTGAAGCAGTTGATGATGTGTAACGGCAGCCAGCAGACTACAAACAGCCCGACAATGATGGCCAGAGACTTGGCAGCCTGCACCTCCTTCTGCAGCGTGGTACGCGACTTCTCCCCGTGAACTGCTTTCACCTCGATCAGCTTGAGCTGGTGACGAGTGGCCATGAAGATGCGCAGGTAGATGGCCAGCATCAGCAGTAGAGGAATCAGTACGCAGGCAAAAAAGTTGAAGTAGACCATATATTCCATGACCACCACCTCCTCAAACAGGCACTTCATCAGGCCGAGCGGGCAGGTGCTGTTGACCCCCACAGGCAGCTTGTGCCAGCCCATCATCGGGGTCAGACCGATGATGATGGATAGAATCCAGCAGATGGCGATGATGCCTCGAGCCCGCTGGCCTGTCACCAAACCATTGTACCTGGGGAGGGAGGTGACCAAAACATCAATCATGAGCTGTGTCTGTCAGCTCAAAACTCAGAGAGTCACTGGTCTTTTTTCCCCAAAAGCATAGCCCTACAAAAATGATCCATAGTTGTTATAAATGAGCTTCCAAAATTTATCTCATGTTAGATACAAAAGTCATACATGACATCAATGATATTTTGTATACAGTGCATGAATTTCTTGACTTATTAATAATTGGCTCATCTGATTGTTCCGTGGAAGCTCTTCTCAGCCCGGAACTAAAACAGAAAGGATAAACAAATAAAGCCTTTCAGGACTCCTCAAAGGGAGAGTCTATTTTGAGTTCGCCTGTAGCACAGTGTGGGAGAGCAGCTGAGATATTTGGCCTGTTTCTATTACATTCTTAAGATGTTAAAGTGCAAAGGTTAATGCTGCACAAACAGCAACCCCCCCCCCCCCCCCCCCCCCCCCCCCCCCACCCCACCCCACCCCCCCACCCCCTCCCATCAGGGATGCAGAAAAAAACGCAGACAAACCCTCACGTATCTCTAGCAGGAGGGGGGGCCTGTGTGAGAAAACAGGCAGCCCGGCGGATCTCGATGGGGCTCTGAGGCTGAATATTTTAGCACGATGAGGTTTAAGCTACAGCATCACTGCCGGTCAGCATGTCACCAGGTGACAGGTTTCGAGGCTGTCGACCTAACCCCTGTGGCATATCTGAGCTGGCGTTCAACATAAACAGCCTGACGAGCATAAGGTTTTTACAGTTAAGTCAGAAAGTCAGATTACACAGGGGTTTACAAGAGGGTCTCATAGTCTGTATAAGCAATTAGAGCAATATTCATTCGATTGCTCTTGAGGGACCTGGTCTCCAGGGAGACGCCATTTCTGGACACACTTCAGATGAGATGTCTTTGCTGATAGTCTGAAATGAATTATGGAGTTTTAATGTGAGACCCTCGCTGCCTGGGATTAAGAAACAGATTAGACAAAACAAAGAAAAAAACAGTTATGGCACATTTTAAAAGTGTTCCTTTTGTTTAAAGTAATAATGCATTTTACGTTCTTGTTTTGTTTGCTAAATCATCTTATAGTTAAAATGTCATATACTAATGCTTCATAGATCAGTTATTAATTAAACTATTCAGAGCAATGGTTGCGATGTTGCGCATAATCTCTTTGGTGGTTTTTAACATCTCTGTTTAGTAACAACAATGTCATTATAAATGTGTAACCAGCCCAGCTCTGGTCTGCAGCCATCAATATAAATATAACATTATTCTCGAATCTGCATGGTACATGTTGATATATACACAAATATTGGTTCAGGGATTCTTCACAACCCAGTGACACGAAAGCAGTTGTTATTAGATAGATAGATAGATAGATAGACACTTTATTCATCCCAAGCTGGGAAATTCCGGATGTTAACAGCTCATGACTGATCTGCAAAGCATTAGTTAAAGATTCACTAAAAAAACAAGAACCACTTGTTAATTATAGATTGTATCTAATCAGAAAGTGGAACCAGACCTTTTTGTTTCTCTCTAACTGATATCTAACTAACACAAAGTCTTCAGAGTGGTGTCCTTTGGTTCACTGACCTGAGTGGTATCTTGATTGCAATGTAACGGTCGATGGCGATGGCCAGCAGGCTGAAGATGGAGCTCTGGGTGAGAACCAGCACGAAGCAGGCGATGAAGAGGCAGCCGTAGAAGTTGGAGCAGAAGCCGATACTGATGACGATGGCGAAAGGGATGGCCAGGACGCCAACGGCTATGTCAGCCACCGCCAGCGACACCACGAAGAAATTGGTGATGCTCTGCAGGTTGCTGTTGAGGCACACGGCCCAGCAGACCAGGACATTGCCCAGCACGGAGAACACAGCAATCAGCAGTTCCAGGATGATGTAGAAGACGGAGGCGATGGGGTCTTCTGGCATGGTGAGACAAACGGCGAGGTCACTGACGAGGAGGGAGCAGACCTCGCCTCAACCACCATAGCTGCAGCCTGGCAGCCTCCCCACCTCCAGCACCGTCGGAAACATCCACCAGATTCTCCGAGCAGCTCGAGCAGCACTTCCACCTGCTCAGCTCCAACAGCTGATGGAAAGGTTTGTTCAGTTGCAGTAAAATCGGCTATTCCTCCTCCGTCCAGACCAAGACGACAGTCGCCTCCGTTCACTCCTGGTAAAAAACTCCCGTCCTCTCCCTGCAGGTCCGTCTCCTCAGCATCTCCGAGGCTGAGATGATATGCCGACAACACAAACCTCTGGAACACTATGTGGCTGGAGGGTTAGAAAAGAGGTGCAGTTCGTGAAAAAAGAGGAAGTCAATCAAGGAAGTGAATTAAAGCAGACACACATCATCAGACCTTTTCTATTAAATGTATTGTACCAGAGTTAGATTTGAGGCTCATTTTCATCTGCAGTCCCTTGGCAGGTCCCAATTAAAACAGTCGCACAAAGACAGAATATCACTAAACAAATTAGACAAACAAGACTGGATAACTAATAGACAGTACACACACACACACACACACACACTTTCAGCTGTCAGACTCACAGCTCTCATTTAGAAAACCACAGTATAATTTTTCATTTGGAAAAATTACACTACTTCCACACTCCCTCAGTACTAAATGACAAAAAGTCTGACAAGAAGCACCTGTTTGCTGACAAGAATGAACTTAAAGGGTGAATGTCGTTTATGTCGTGTTGGTAGATTGTTTTTAAGAATAAAAGCTTTTTACCTCTTTTTTGACCAAAAAAAAAAAAATACTCATCTGAGGAGACCTCTTAAGAATAATCAGTGTTTTCCATGGCTGCTGTTCAGAGACAAGAGGAGAGCACACGCCCTCGGAGGCATGTGTTGCCATGACGGAATCATGAATCATGGATTTACTGTAGGTGGGTGGCACGGCGGGGCAGTGGTTTATACTGTCGCCTCGCATCAGAAGGTTCTGGGGCTTTTTCTGGGGCGTAACTGTGAGGGTACCTCCCAAAGACCATATACATATAAGAGACTCCAAATTCCCCATAGGTGGGAGTGTTGGTCGATTGTTGCCCAACTTTAGCAGGATTGGCTCATGATCCGCTTACCCACCCACCTCGCCACCCTTGCAGGATAAGTGCTCTAGATAATAGATGGATGGACGGACGGATGAATGGATGGATGAATATGTTTAAGTCACAGTACAGGTTTTTTTTTTTTCACCATTTGCAGCTTGTTGTGTAATCTAAAACTGCATCATTTCTTCAGTTGTAGTGGAGGGATTTTTACTGCCATGCTTCATCTGTGGGGGTAATTGTTGGAAGTCTCATAAATAGGACTCCTGGTCTCTTCTCAATTAGCGCATGACATGGTAGCGAGTTAAAAGCCGTGGCCTTGAGGGTACGAGGGCTTCACACATAGTAATCTGCTGTTTTTGTGGCACGGAATTCCCTCAGAGGCAATGTTGCTTGAGGTTACACAGAGTTTTAGGAGATAATAGCTGTGCTGGAACACAGAGGCCTTTGCTCTCCCGGTCAGGGGTTTTCCGTTCGGGTCAGATGATACCAATACCAAAGATTTGTTATTTCGAGGATGTTAGATACCGAGAACTTTTTCTTGTTTGTTATATTTTACTTGCGAATTACATTGTCGTTGGTCTCTAGGCCCTTGTCAGGCCCATTTGTCTTGATGCCGTGGAGTTCAGTGTTATATTGCAGTGTATTATAAAGTTTTATGCAGTGGCGGTGCATCCAAAACAAAAATCCCCCAGGGACAGCAGTGGAAATAATGAATCTCTGAAGAATACGACAGCAATGCGTCATGACATAAAAACCTATCCTGAGATGAAATGATGGAACACTTAAGAGAAACTTTAGGGATTAAGAGTGAAACATGGGGTAATTTGTAATTTCTTATGGACAGGCTCTGATTTGCATTGGCCGTGCATTTTGCTGAGAAACTGAAATTTAAAAGTGTCTTTGTAGTCCAATACATGTGTTTTGTGAAAGTAGTAAGTGGATCACTGACTGAAATACTGTTACCGTTACATGTCTATTAACATTTGAGTGAATTTATCCACAACCCTGCCGGAGAACACCAAGAAAACAAATCACTTTATTGCTCTACCGCTGCCGTGCAGAGGAAGCAAAAGCGGAACAAGCCAAACAAACCCACAGCTTCCTGATAACAGACACTGTCACTGTGCGGAGCTGATGTTCGCTCAGAGTGAGAACATGGCTGCTTGCACAGAGATAAGACTCTTCTAGCAAGCGCAGCAAGATTCTGTCCATGAGCCAAGCACTGATGGACAGATAAGAATACAGGACCTGCAACGAGGCCCTGATCATTTGGTATCATATTATATTTCGGAGACGTAGACCAAATTTTTCCCCCCCATAAATGATTTTGAGTTTAAAATATGTCTTTTCATGTTTCCACATTTTTTTTTTCTATTTTCCATCTGTAGGCCTTCTTCTTGTATTTCTGTGCATTCATCTTTTTTTCTAATCTTAAGATGCCCTCTTCATCTACTGGTCTGTTGCAGACCTAAATGAAACTTGTTTTGCTCTGGGCTCAGTCTGGATTTGGTCTGGACCAACTTAAGTCCTGTTTGATTTAAACATTCCTAAACCTGACTTTAACACAAACAGGTTTTCTATGCGAATAAACATTTGAACATGAAGATGCAGTGAAAGCTATAAAACAAAGCTTTAACACCAACTCGCCTCTGGCTCTGAGGGACACTGGAAGTTCCGGGTTTATAATGTGTCCATCCATCACCACATCACATCAGCAACTCACACAACACAAGAGCAAATCGCCACAACACAACAGCAAATGACACAACGCAACAGAAATTCGCCACAACACAACAGCATTGGTGAGACTGAAACGGAAAGGGTAGGTACGTATTGGACACTGATCCTCTTCCTGATTGTTCGATTGATAACGCAGTGAGGGCAATACATATTGTAGCTCCTATCTTTATATGTTTCTCTAGACACAGTACCATTCCCCTTTACCACCGATGGAGAAACTGCGAACGTTACCTTAAGCATTGTAAATGACAGACAGTGCGACCAATCAGGAAGAGGATCAGTGTCCGATACGTAGCTACCCTTTCCGTTTCAGTGTCACCCATGCTGTTGAGTTGTGTCATTTGCTGTTGTGTTGTGGCGATTTGCTGTCGTGTTGTGTGAGTTGCTGCTGTGGTTTGCACTTCAGGGCCACCGTAGAAACTATATCAATTAAGTAAAATGTAAAAATTGCAACATTCTTGTTGCATTGAATCTTCAGTCCCTGTTTATTAGAGTCAAATTGGTCAGAAATCAGCATTCACAGCCTCATTATCTCATTCATCATAGGTTATCTGGGGACACAACTGCATCATCCACCTAGGAGGCTGGATCTCATGAGACACTGTGCCCACATGGTTTTACATGATGTTTATGTTGGATTTGATGTGAACACAGGTAGTATATACTGTAGGCTTAGAAGAGGAAGACGTGACATTACAACCCGAAAATACCATGGCACGACCGGGACTCTATGGAGCCACTGTCAAGAAGCACCCAGCTGTGGGAATGCTGTGGGGACAGTGACTGTACTGAACCTTGTTCGCTCTCATCCCTGCGGGGGTTCGGTATGGTTGTTCTGCTACACACACAAGGTCCATTGCACAGTCTGAACAAACTGACGTGTTACGTGTAGAAAATGTGTAAATGATAAATACATTCCAACATGCAAAATCTAATTTTCTCGTGTTACGCAGACTTTCAAACCTTATCTCAGATCAAATCACTCACCCTTTTTTCTTGGTGGGCAGACACAATGTAGATTTCCAACCCCCCCAAAAAAATAAATATAAAAAAAAAAAAAAAAAGGTGATAAAGGTGATGAAACTTCCTCAAATGACAAAACCGCCTGTGTTCGGTTTATTACGATACTTTAGTCCGGCAATTTAAAAAGCACAATGATCAGGTCTGATCGATGCGTCCGGCTTCAGTTGGAAAAAATGACAGGTTCTTTAGTGATTGACTTCAGAAACATGAGGCTGGCTCTTTTTCATCCCTCTGATACAGACTAAGACGCACACAAACACACACACACACACAAAGACACTCCTCCCTCATAAACCATATTCAGACTGATGGTTTGTGACTGTTTCCTCTCCGGGGGCGGACCTATTGGAAGGCTGCTGTGTGCACAGATGAGTCTGTCGACATTATTACATACGTTATCAAACGTGACGTCTGCTTCGACAGACCAATGAGTCAACTTGTCAAGTTTATCTGAAACATTTTCTTACACTGTAGGCCAAATATGACTCAGTGCCACAACCTTGTCAACATCGCCACATTGTGAAAACAACACTTTACATCATTCATGACATCAAACAAGTTTTTGTTTTTTTTCAAATGGTCTTTTATTACTATTGCCAAAAAAAAGCAACATAAAACTAGATGACCTTTTTTAAACAACTGATTATCATCATAGTGTGCACTTAATACTGTAGCTTAGTCCCTTTTACACTTACACACACACACACACACACACACACACACACACACACACACACACACACACACACACACACACACACACACACACACACACACACACACACACACACACACACACACACACACACACACACACACACACACACACACACACACACACACCTTTAACTTTGCCATGGGAACATTTGAGCATTGCATGTAGTGTGATCAGGATTTTCTTTTTAAGGAAGAACAAAACAACCTTCCCACCAAAATAAAAATGTGGTTTGGACTGTAAAAAAAAAAACAACAACAACAAGGCAACATGGAAACAAAAAGACACAATAAATCGGGTTCAGTGGAATTCTCAGAGCATTTTCAAGTAAACAAAGAAAAAATAAATGTAGCATGGTGAAGTGGACTCGGTTAAGTCGTAATGTACATGTTCACATTTACTTCGTGGTAAAGCTGTACACTCTAAGGGCATCATCTCAGGTCCCTGACAATGTCAAATGTCCCTCATGGCTGCATCATGTGGAGGGGGAATGTGCCTCCTAACCTTCGCCCAGCCGTCTGGTCTGTCCTCAGCAGGCTGGGGCTCAAAAGTGTTCATCAATCACTCCACGTCAGCACATGATGGACCATGTAAAGTCCCGAGATCACTAAAGCGTGATCAAAACACATTCCGCTTCCAGGATCGAGGGAGGCTTTAAATCTTTCTGGAGCTCTCAGATGTTGCTGTCGGGAGCGATAAAATATGTGGGGCCCAGTGGTGGATTCGAGCAGAACACAATAAAACCGTTGGCTGATAATCCTCAGCATCACAGCATCACAAAATCCATCAACAGAGAGCCGATGCTTTCAAACATAGTTAAATAATTCACTCACACACTCTCTTGTAGTTAAAAAGAAAGTGTCACTGCTGCAGGCTCTTGTGCTAACTTTAAATCACTAAATGTCTCATACAGCTGCACAAACTGCTGTGTTGTGCCTTGGCAGAGATGTGGTTTGATGTTGCTAATGTGTGAGCGGGCAACACAATCTGCTCCAAATCAAAACTGTGTGTAGTCACCTTCACCAGGCACACATGAGGGGATCAACCACCTTCCCAAAATAGTTAATGAACCACCCTTTACCATTTGAGTTCCTCAAGAGGTACAAACGAAAAGGACCTTGTTTCAGAAAAGCTTCAACACTGTCACACGTCTGGTGAGGAGAAACGACCGCAGTCCGAAACGTCAGTTTCACTCGCAAAAGCTGCCGTTTTAGTCAAGGCAGGCGTTTAGTGTGGAATACAAAAAGCTTATCTCAGTGCAGCTACTTACTGTCGGGTGTAATAAATTCAGACACACAAATAAAGCAGTGACCTCACTACAATGATTGGAAACCATGCAAATAAATACAGCTTGTACGAGGCACAGTTGACTCACGGCATTACAGTAATGCCGCCAACTGAAATCAGACAAATTAAATGACTTCTGCTTCTCTTGTGGTGATAGTCATACAAACAAAAACTACCTGCCAAACACAGCATCAGTATTAACACACAGGGAAGGTCAATGGCACAATGAATTATCCAATCACTTGGGCATGTATTTTGTCATTGACGTGCAATATAAATGGTTTTGCAGCATTTTTGGGTGCTGTTTGACCAGAAGATAGATATCACTGTCATGCTTGTATGCCAAAATATGATACTATAGCCGACAGCAAACGGCTGGTGTGGACCCGTCAAGAGATGGAGGACAAAAATTTACATTTAAAGCTAAAACACAAGTCAAACTAAAATGAGAACGTTTCCACCTGTGAAAATACAACTTGTCACTTTTACACTGTGAGTGTGAAAAGGGGCTGCCAGGTGGGTTCTGTCACCTTTGGTGTAAGCCAGGCTGGTCGTTTCCCCCTGATTCCTGTCTTTATGCTAAGCTAAGCTAACCAACTACCAACTCATATGTACCGTACAAGCACGAAATTTGTATCAATCTTCTCATCTAACTCTCTGCAAGAAAAGGGAATAACTGTATCTCCCAATAAACTGAAGTACACATTTAATGAGACTCTGCATTGACCTACAAACACGAGTCCTCCACCTGAATGTCTGTCTGCTGGTTTTCTAAAACTAGAGCACAATTTCCCAACATGAAGTCACTGGGTGAGAAACTATTTTCCTTAATTGAGGCCCCAGGCTGATAAAGTTTAAGGCTCTCTAATCTAAACAGATATTATCTCGTCAATCAAAACACATTTTATGAGAGAAAACTATCTTCTACTCACTCATACTTTGGTTATGATGAAATGATGCCATGTGCTGTATGTGCCGAATGAAGTTTAAGTGCAAGATGACAAATGCAGGCCTACAAAATGCAAACACTCACATTATACAGTTGTAAGATTAGTGTTCAAAACTAAATGAAAATGATTAGTCCACCTTCAGGAATCTATTAGTGAAAAAACATCAGAGTATGTCATGGCTGCTTAACATAAGTGTAGTAGTGTTGTTCGACGTAGCATATTTCTGTGCTTGAAAATCAAACAGTCACTCATGATCAGATGCTAATGGAGCAGCCTTTTGCAGCATTGGTCTGTCCTGGTGACCACAAAGCCAAAAAAAATCTACAATCGAAAGGCTCTGAAACATTTTTGGCAACAACTCGTCTGATCTTCAGCTTCACAGACTGTAGTGAAAAGACACTTCTAGTTGCCTCTGCGGAGGTTTGGCCCACAGACGAAGCTCATCTCCTGCATCCAAACTCACACAGGCACTTTATCCACTGATATAGAGGCATCTGCATCGCACTGTAACATCTGGAAGGTTTGGTGCAAAAAGGCTGCGTCTCTCTGAAATTTCAGGGCTGAGGGGATATTCCAACACTCTTAACTTGAGTTTTTTTTTGCAGGTTTTCCACTTAACATTCATAATCAAACAAAAGGAAAATTTGACTATTTATGAAACCCTCTACTCTTGCAAAGTAGCACACTTTAAAAGTGAGATTTGCTGGAATTCCCCTTTAAAAGACAAGAAACTGGGTTGAGTGCGGAGGAACATTGGAACAGAAGGGCCAGGTAGAAGGCACTAAGACTTGGTTTCCTTTCAATGCAGACGCCAACTGAAGGCAAAGATCATGAACAGGATTTGATCCTTGGTCAGTTCACACTTGCTTCACCATGTTGTTACTAGGGTCAATTCCACTGCCTTACTAGTGTAACAGTAGACATACAGGAAAGCACTCGGACCATAGAGCTACACAAAACGCCTCCTTTGCTGTAGTGTGATGATGGAGTGGCTGTTTCGTCCAGTGAGGTTCTGGTCTGCCTTCATTATTGCTTAATACTGAAAACTGGCATGCAGCATGACTGGGTGTTGCTGTGGTGTGGGGAAACGGGGTCATTGAGGTATAGTAGTTGACTGTAGCGTTGAAAGGTTGTTGAGAGCTCAGGAGGGCTGGTGTGGCACTGGCTGTGCCATGGGAGCAGGGTGGGCGAGGCGGTGAAGTCAGGTCTCAAAGTACTTATAGATGGCTGTGACATAAGTCATGACACTTTGCCAGTCTGGCCTTTCTGTGTGCACCATCTCATTTATGTCCTGGAATGGGGAAAAAAACAATACAGTTACGAAGGAACAATATTGCTAAGCTAATTAAAACGTGATTTCACTAATTTGTCTCAATAATAACTGAGTAAACTTCAGCTGCTAGTGAAATACACTAAATACATACATTGCATACATTTAACCTTAAAGAAATAATTAGACATTTGGGAAATTCACATAATTGCTTGAGGAAGATGATTCGATTTATACAACATTTATATCTATAAGGGTTAAATACAAAGCTGCATCAGGGAACTGGTTAGCTTAGCTTAGCATGACCATGACAACTGAAAAAAGGGGGAAACAGCTAGCCTGGTTCTGTCCAAAGTCAACTAGAGCCTTGTACCAAACTCAATAATCAACATGTAACATCTCATTTGTGTAACTTGTAAAAAACATTTTGTGTAAAAATGGCTAGTTGAAAGATTTGGGAGTAATTTGCTTAACTCAAGAATCTATCGCAGAATTAAAATGTTCTCACAAAACTTACTGTAGTTCATCTCTGGCTAATAATTACAATGGGCAACTTCAGAGGTTGACATTTATTTGCATTATGACTTAGCAGAGCCTATCAGATTTGACTGGAAACAAGATAACTCTAAAATCAAGGATACAAACATAAGTGCAAAGCATACGCATACTGGCTTCCAACAAGGACAAAGAGAGAAAAAACAACATCATCTGCATACATCCCTTTAGAATACACACTTAGTCCCAATCAAGGCATTTAACTCTGACCCAAAGTTGTTCTTGGACATACAATATATCCTCCTCTTTGAACTAGGAGCATAGTTGATCCCTCATTTAGTTTTTAACTCTTATTTATATTAATCACACTAAGTTACTTCATGGTGATATATAGCTTACCAAAGTGCATTTGATGCCCACACTCTCTGCAGCCTGGAAAGCTAAGGTGAAATTTCTCCTCTGAGGAAAAAGAGAGAGAAGAGAGAGTCACACAATGAAACAGTCAAACAAACAGTACGGAAGTGTTGAGGATGAAACTTTTGGGCTTCTCCACTTGCCTTCTCTTGGCTGGTGAGCTCCTGGTAGGGGATGTGTGCAGGCAGGTAGGTGTGGAGCACAGCGCAGAAAGCCAGGCCGTCATTCCAGCTGCTGCTGAAGTTGGTGATATCAATGTTCTGAAGACACAGTGAAGATTGAGTTACACATATGATTTCATTTGACAGAACACTTACAATTTAAAACCAATTTCTGGTCCTTATTTGAACTAAGCATGTACAACATTTTAAACCAGGTCATGAATGTCACTGCCAGTCACTGTGTATTTTAGCATTTATTGCAAAAATATTACAGGCACAATAAATACACTTGTAGTGGAAATATTTGAAATTATTTAACTGCAAAGACAAAAAGCGCTATCTAATGACAGTTCTGTTTTTTAAAATCAACATTAGTTTTATCCTCTTTTGGACTATCAACCTTCATCTGACCTGCCCCCCGCAAAAATGCACTTATGTTTTATATGTAACTAGATGCTCAAGTCTCCTCAGTGCTACAACTAAAACCGACATAGTACACAATGATTCAGAGAAGACCTCATGTTTTGGTCTGTGGCACATCATAGGATGTGTTAAATGTAGCACACTTCCTGGAGAGGACCTAAGGTGCCATGGTAACCACAACCTACATCAGTTAAAAGGGGTAAACATCACTGCTGATTGTCATTTAAGTCATTTCTAAGCCAACGCTTAGACCTTTATTATCTTGCCCATGTTAAAGAAGAGAGTTTTTGGATTTGAGTCAGCCGTCTCAGGAGAGAGGCAACTCTCATTTTCAACATCTATAAATGGAAAACTGCCTGTGTCATATGCATTATGAGATCGGGTCACAGTTGCTCATGACATGATGGAAAAATGGCTGATGAATATTGACTGACTTCTTTATTAAAACAACAAAAGTTTGTTTGGTTGCTCCGTAAACAGATGCATCAGTTTCTCTTCTGTTGTATTTCATTGAGTGTTGGCTGCCCGCAGAATTCTGAAACTCGTAGTATTGAATGTGACTTTTCAATAATTAATAATACAATTTAACTCAAACCAGCAGCAGAGAAACCGGGTCTCTCTCACTGTTTTTGTAGCTCTCCAAAAATGTTTTCTTCCCTTATCTTTGCCTTAGCAATACATCGTCATATTGTTGCTGTTGACGGGAACTGGCGTGACGCCACAAAATACAGATGTGAAATACCATAAAGGCAACTTCATCCTGCCATGAACGAATGAATGACCTTTCAGTGTTGACTGGACTGTGGCGGCCCGCCATAGTCTAATTTGTAGCCTGTAACCTGCCCAAATTCAAAAGAACACTGCTTTCTTGGACCGTGGACAACACACATGACAAGTGTGAGACTGATAAGATGAACGGTTCTGGAGATATGACTGACTGACTGACTGACTGGCAGAGAGATTTGTTGAATAATTAGCAGGATTAGTAAGAAGATGTCTACAGCAGCAGAGATAAGCCTCTCTGCTGCCCTTAAATATAAATTATATGTATGTCTGAAAATTAACTTAATATCTTTGAAGAACACAAAACATTTGTATGATAGTGGAAATTAAATGAAAAATAAAATACAGACAGAATTATGGTATTAGAAATATGAGGGGGAAAAAAAAATCATCTGATAAATTGCAAAATACTCCCTACTTTTACTGAAAATTCCTGCCGGAAACAAGTTCACTATTTATTTTCGTTGTACAGTTGATTGTTCTGTATTGTTATTGTTTTTTATGCAAAGAAGGATATTTGATGATGATTAATTACTTTTACCCATTTATTTTGTAATTGTATGTGTCAATCGTATGTGTCAATTGTATGTATCCTTACAACACACATGTTGTAAGGATATTAATGGTGGTGATCATCATTCATATCCATACAACCTATGTGTTTATAATTCAATTCTTTACTACTGTACAGCACACAATTGTTTACAAAAGCATTAAGTTCTTATAGATCTAGCCTCCTAAATTACTATCAAACTGCACCAGATTGATGGATTTAGCTTTAAAATGTACAGCATTTTCTAGGCCCCAGACCCCCCTGGAGGGTCTGACGTCCACGCACCGAAGTCTGTCAAACTCCTATGGCAAACAGCTGCCTATTATTATTTGTGACTGCACTCATGCATTCACACATCTAGATATTTATTTATTTTAGCCCTCTTCTGTAGTTATTTCCTGTTTTTAATCAGGCTGTAAATTCCGTTTTAAGACCTGTTGATAATGACAATGACACAGAAATGATTGGCAGGCATGTGGTACAGAATTGTGTAACCTACCACAGATAGTACCCACAATGCAAATGGACCACAGACAATTTGCTCAGAGATTTGGGTGTGTTAGGCTCAATGAAGACGTACAGAGGTCTGATTAGATCATTTCTTTCTAACTTAACACCCCTTGATTTCTTTTTCAAGAGTATCTATAAACAGACTTTGGTGTGTAAAAGTCACCATGTTTGTTATTTACTATCCTGGAGAAGGGTTACACATACTTTTGATTGGCTTGTCCAAACCAGAAACCGGATGTCAATTTACCTGGTAGCCCTCAGTCTTCTTCTGGCACCACTTTAGCAAAGCATTTCTTTTGGAGCCTCCATACTCTCTGGCCAAGGCTGACAATGGATCCTTCCTCTCCTCTCTGAAGTAAACACACAGAAGAGACATGTGAGCAAACACAGTTTTAAAAGATTTACCCTGTACATATTATATAGCAAGCTTGTGTGCTTGTGTACGACAGCAGACATAACTTGTTGTATGTTGTGTCAGTGGACCAATCCCAACCAGAGTATGAAGACATGATGTCACACATGTCACTGACAGATAAACTCAGCAGGCAGTGCGAGCACATTTGCTGGATTACAGGTTAATACCGTAATCAACTTCAATCATTATCACCGCATACAGGGGAGGCAGCGATCTAAGAGGATGCACCTTAGGCGGCTGCGTGCTGTAGGGGTGATAGAGGCGGTGGGTGAGGAGGAGGACAGCGAGAGCGGAGAAGAGGCTGCATTCATAGCCATCAGGGAGGATGGGGCTCCGTCTGCAGCCGACATGTCCCTCTTTATCTCCTCACTGCTCCTGCGAGACACTGTTTAGGACGGGGGAGATCGTTAGAGGCTGCTTTTTTTCCCTCAAATAAATGGATGCTGAGTTATTGCTTGTACTTTAACTAGCATCTCTAACCTGAGATTGCCTTGGTGGAGTCCATGTTGGAGACCCTCTGGATAACTGACGGAGGTCGGTTGGCCGAGGTTCCCCTGAGAAGGTGCTCGGCTGTGGATACATCACAGTATTTACATCATATAGAGTACTAGTGTTTCTGTATGGGACTTCCTCTGAAATTAGATGTTACAGGGTCACATTCCAGCCTCCCGGAGTTCAGGGAATAGCGCCACACGAGGCTGACTCGCTCGACAAGAACACTATAAATCAGAGAAAAATAAACGGAACTTGGGAGGCTACAGCCGAGTCTGCACGTTCACATGAAACACTTGAACTCATTACTGGTGAGAATGAACTGAGGGAAGTTCTATAGAACGTGGTGGCTCATTATTTCCCTCTTATCATCCACTCTAGTGTTTTGATGAACTAAAATAAATAAATAATAATAACATCAGCATGCAGTGAACCTGCTAACTCCCGGCCTCTGAGGAAACACTGATCCTTTATTTCTCATGAGAGAGGGAGCAGTCCGTTCATGTTAATCGTTATGATAGTTCAATGTGACAAAAGTAGAGCAGAGGAAAAAAGGACTCCTGTAATATCTTGTTTGTTACCCATGAAAAGTATAGTATTCTGCCACTTTATATTTTTTTCTTAATTTTCTGTGAGCAACAGTTCTAAATTGAACAGTGTCATTATTAATTCAGTACAAAAGAGTGTATTTAAATCATCATGGTGACGGCTGCCTCACCTGGCATGGTGATGTCTGAGTAGCTGGGCCTCTTATCACTCAGTGAGGAGAGCGGCTTGGCTGCTGACATAGACCCAGTTATGGAGTGTCTCTGAAACAGCATTAAATTACATATCTGTGAAACACATTTCATGAATGATCATGTAGATGATGACATATCTTCACAGGGATACATGTTAGACTTTTTTTGACACAGGCCACTTTTTCTGAATTGGTGGCAGGAAATTTATTCTTTTATTTAATATCCTACTTCTTCAAATAAATAAGAAATAAAAAAAATGGAATATCTGAAGTAAAAGAAAATTTTATTTTGATAATTGATTCATCGTTTTATTCATTATTCAAGCAAAAATGCCAAAAGGTCTCAATTATGAGCATTTTATTCTTTTCTTTGTCATGTATGACAGTAAAGGCAACATACCGTATGTCTAATATGGTCTATTGGGTGAATAAAACAAGCAATAAGAATACATCTCCTTGGGCTGTGGGAAATTATAATTTGCATTTTCCAATATTTGCTGACATTTTAGAGACTAAATGATTGATATTGTTATACATGCTGTGTATTGGAGCCAAATACTACTTTCACATTATGGACAACAACTTTCAAAACCAACTACTAAAAATTACAAAATGGTAAAGTAACACAGGAAAAAAGGACATTGCAGCAACATATTCACAAAAAGCCGTCTGTCCCTTACCTGTATGGGTGAAACAGCAGCAGCTGGAGGCGTCTTCATAGGACTGGGGCTGAGGGGGGTGCGTGGTAGTGGTGCAGCAGAAGCTGTTGGAGCCACAGAGGCACCGTTGGAAGGTGGACCTAAATCAACCACGGAAATGGGACAGTCAGTCATATACCTGCTCGGATTAGATGGGATACAACAGTGAGGAAGTCCCGGTATGTATCTTAGCGTTGTGTGGTACCTTGTGATGCACTGTCAAAGCTCTTTATGAGTGTTTTGACAGTGGGCGAAGGCTCTGAGGAGGTGGAAGAACGCCTGCTGAGACCCATCCCCTGTCTGAGAGCAGCCAGGTCTCTCTCCACTGCATTCATGTAGTTATAAACTCTGCCTCTCTCCTCGTCCTGCCTGGAAAACATAAAGCATTCTACTCAGCGTGTACAATCAGAGCACCTTTGCTGTCAATTTCCACACTATGGTCTCGAGAATGGCTCTTACACAGTAGTAATTAAAAATGTATTATTTTTTTCTGTCTTTTGGTCTGTAATGGCTTGGAACTTGCCACTTAGCATCCAGCATCATAATCAAATAAGCAGTTTCCTCTCCCCTCCTTTTCTTTCGTAACATAAGACAGACGGTGTCAGCGTGACCACTGGAGCTGTTCCAAACATCCCTCCGTGGCTCTTACTTGCGGCTCTTGACCTCGTCCAGCTCCTTGCTCAGCTTCTCGTTCTTCTCCTGTGCTTCCTGCAGCCGGCGCCGCAAGTCTCCAATCTCCTCCTGTGCTTCCGACTTGATGTCATTAGCGATGACAACAGCTGTCTGTAGATCAGCCTGGAACTGACGCCACTCCATTGACTCCTCCTACAGACAGACAGGCAGACAGGCAGACAAGCAAGTTGAACATTATTGAGGATAAATAATACATTGGCTCATTAAAGGAGTATTGATTGAGGAATGGAGACAGTAAATTAATTAATTTGCAGGCTGTAAAACAAAAAGAGTAAGCTGAAAGAGGCTTAAAGGAACTTAAGGTGATCATTTTCTTGATTTTTTTTTTAATCCAGATACGTCTTTTGCAAAGACTTCTCAGCGCAGGTTTTACTTGTACTATTTATTAGGAAATTAATCCAAAATTGCTGCATTTATCTTTGTAGTCCCTCTTTCCTTTTGAGTATTAGAAACAAACATGCAAAGAGGAATTTGACCTGAGTACGCTCCAGTCCACAAACAACATTGCACCTCGGTGCAGCACCATTACCCTCAGTCTGCGGTGAAGAATCTTAATCTCTCTCTCCATGTCGTGCTTCTGGTCTTGTAGCTTCTTTACAGAGTCTGAGATGGGAAGAAGATACAATTTGGACACAGAACAGACTAACTCAATACCAAAGATGTCTCATCTTAGAAGATGGTGGTTTTGGTTTCATACAACAGGATCTCTAAATGACTGTTTGAGTAAACATGAAGGTCCATTAATCTACTGCCAGTCAAAATTTGGACTTTAGAGCAAGTTTGCACTAAGGTTAACCACAGACATTAACTGCATTTCAAACCCACTTACTCTCAAGGTCTGTGATGATGAGGTTGTCATGGAGTTTGAGAGCTCGATGCTGCTCCACCTCATCCTCCAACTCAAAGATGCTTTCCTTCATGTCTGCGATCTCTGTCTCTTTTTCTTGCAGCTCCACACGCTGCTTCTCCAGAGTGCGCTCCTGTTCGGCCAACTGCTGCTGCACCTGCTCCTGGAACTCTCTGTATTCCCTGTCCAGCTGCATACACAGGGTGAAGGGTATGGAATTATTACCAAGCCATGAGGTAAATGGCTGACTGATGTGCAGCAAAGTTTCAGGAGTGTCATAGTGTGCCATAAACAGACGCATTGCGTCTTAATTATACATCTGCACAGTTATCCTCTGTCTATTGTTACACTGGTGAGGAATGTTGGACCGAACTAACCACTGAATTTGACATTTCAAAGGAAACTTAGTACTGATCCATTAATAATACATCACTAATTTTGCTGACCCCGAACCTCTTTTTTGAGTTCTTGCAACCGAGATTCAACCACACAAAGTCTGTGTCATAGCCTCTAATTTCACATCAAGTTCTCTTTCAGGTTTCAACTTACCTTACTGAAAGTCTCCTGAAGCCTGTTGAGTTCACTGTGGGCTTGCTCCAGCTCTTTCTGCATTTTTGCAGCCTTGGCCTCAGCCTCCTCTTTGCCCAGCCGTACACTTTCCAGCAGCTGGCAGATGTCATTTTTGTCCCCCGCAGTGTGAAGAGAGTAGAGCTCGGCCACCCTCTGCCTCTCCTGGTCCAGCTGGGCTCTACAGCGGCTCAGCTCCGCCTGGTCATTGCTCACTGCTGCCTTGTACTCCTCGAGCGCGGCTGCCATGGCAGTCCGATCCTGTCTCTCTGATTCCATGATGCGCTCCAGCTTGTGGTTTCTCTCCTTCAGCGCTCTGATCATCTCCTGGGCCTCGGCGTTATCCTGTTCGGCCATCTTCAATGTGTTGGACAGGTGTTGCTGCACCCCCAGGAGCTGCTCTCTCTCAAAGCGAGCATTATCTGCCAGGTCTGCGTAGCGCTGCTCAAGCTCCATGTAGCGGCCACTCTTGATGTCCTCCTCAAGCACATAAGATATATGATGTTCGTCCAGCAGAGAGCGCAGGTACTCGATCTGTCGACCATAGAGCTCCAGCTTGTCACTCTGCTGGCACAAGGAGTCCATGAGGATCACCTTCTCCTCTCCAAGCCGCTCGTTCTCCCCGTTCAGCTCCTGGGTTATTTGCTGCAGGTCGGCCAGCTCCTGTAGTGTTGCCTGAAGCTCCTCAGCAGTGCTGTGCTGATTCTCTTCCATCTGGTGGATACGCTCTGTCAGACATGCCACAGACACCTCACTGGCATTGCCACTGCTGCCCCTCCGTGAGTGCTCCCTGCTGGGTGCACACTCCGACTCGGATGAGGAGGAGGCTCCAGAGGGGGCGTCCAGTGCATCGTCACTGGAGGTGACGGCCTGGTAGACCTCGCTGGATTCACTGTCGAGGTTGTCTGCCGAGCCTCCATGCTGGTGTCCTGTGAGCAGATCCTCTAAAGAGCCAGGGGCGGAGCCTTCCACTGAGGAGGTCAGTGTACCTGTGCCCCCACCATCACTCTGCCCACTGCCTGCAGCCAGGTCTGGGCTCAGTGAGGCATAGTTAAATAGCTTGTCAGAGGCGTCCAGCCTCTGCTCCAGAGAGAAGCCCAGTGCATTGAGTCGGTCTTTCAGCATGCGGTTCTCGTTTTTTAGCAGGTTGAGCTCCTCTCTGATGGCCTGGTTCTGCTCTTGTAAGAGAATCAATGTGGATTCCACATCAGCTGCTGTGATGGCTGAAACCTGGGGCTTCTCTTCCACCCCAGCTTCTTCCTGCAGCGGTGCTTCTTTCCTACCAAAACCAAGTTGGGCCCTCATGTCCCTCAGCTCACTGCGCAAGTGTAGGATCTCCACATCTTTGCTTTTAGCCAAACCCAACAGGTCTTTTACTTTAGTCTCCAAAGCTACCTTATCACTGATCTGGCCGTCTGATTTAGACTTGCTCATACGGCCCTCAGACTCTGTCAGGGTCTGGCCGCGAGAGCGCTTCCCCAAAGCCACATCCCCCGCTGCAGTCCCTGAAACCAACTGCTTCTTAGCGGCTGATGTCCTTGATGTTCGAAGACGGTCTCGTGATGAATTTGGCTCCTTGGAATTCGAAGATGTCGTACGCTTGGATGAAGTACCTGGAAAGAGAGGAAAGGGTTGTTTTTACCTTTCTAGTAAAATCAACATTGCAAAATTTGAAATAAATATCTTGGAATGATATTTTAGATATACCAGTTGTTGTCTTTGGCTTGCAGTCTATGTTGTTAGCACTAGTCCCAATGGAGGCAGTTCTCTTGGTCTTGGAGACAGCACTACTCGATGCAGGATTCCCTCCAGCCATAGCTGCTAAAAGATCATCATTGCTTTTCACCTAAAAGAACAAAACATGACACATTCACTTACAATCAAGAAAAGGAAACCAAATTCAAACATGGCAAAAACAGGGTCATATAACAGCTGCTCCATAACGTGCTGAGTCTTACCTTAGAGAGAGGTGCTGTAATGCTGGTCTTGGCTGCAGGCTTTCCGGTGCCAGCGGTGACCGCGGCCTCAGCCTTCCCCCGATCTCCGCTCACCTTACTCACCGCTGGCCGCACCGACTTCTTCATAGTGTGCTCTCTGATGCAGATACATTTACAGTGCAAATCTGTGCACAAAGGAGAGGGGAGAAAGGTAATGTGTCAGCGTGCAGAGGGATAGTTTTCCCTGGAAGAGGAAGAAGAGAAACTGTTCGCTGGTTTCGCCTTATCTTTGTTACTGTGCAGAAGTTTGGGACGATAATTACAAAAGTACATTACATTCATTGCTTATTCTCCAAAAAAGAGCAATAAGAATCATTTTCAATGCTGGGTATATAGGGATCATACAAATTCACTATTCATACAGTTAGAGGCATTAAAGCTAGCAGACCTGGTTCAATTTCAAACAGCACAATTAATGTCTAAAGAAAAAAATAATAATCTACTGATGAGTTATAATTTAAGGGGATTATTTAAATTCAAAACTTTAAAGGTGCGTACGAAAAAAAAAGTTTCAGTGTTTCTGTCTGTGGTGTAACATTTTGGAACAGCTTGAATGAGGAATCTAAGCAATGTCCAAACATTAAACGGTTTAAAAAGAGACTAGGGAAGAGGGCAGAGATTAGGGAATTGTTCTCACAGGGTACAGAGATGAAGGTGTTTGATTAGCATTGTTTATTTATGGTTTATTAATTTAGGTTGATGTTTATACTTTATTATTTTGCTTTTTTTAAATTTAATTTAATTTACTTAGTTTATTTTTATTAAATTCCTGAGTAAATGTATATGACTGAGGAAGCTAATTAACAATGACGAATTGGAGAAGGGGTGGGATTACATAAGTGTGTACTTCTTCCCACTATGTCTACGCTATCTATTTTGTGTAAGATTATTATTTTTTGTATTACCTTTCTGTTTTCTTTTATTTGATTTACACATTTATTCTAAATCAATCAATCAATCAATCAATCAATCAATCAAGAGAAATTCTTTTAAGTCCCAGAGAGGCTGTTCCCTAAACACTAGAAAGCAGTCTGCCCCAGTCCTCAATATCTGGGGCGGAACACCTGAACACTTCTTGAAACGTTTTAATGTTTCTGTGATATTAAGTTAATGCAGTCCAGGTTTTAGCAGTAATGAATAATTCTGCCTTCGTTTCTGATCGCTACGACGATTAGTTCATGTAAATATTGTTGGCAAGATGTTGTTCATTCATATTTATACCATAATTCTTGGAGACTTGTCTGCTACTTAAATTTGTTATTATGTTGTCTTCACTGCTGTTACATTTGTTTGCTGTTAAGGCAGCTGTGGGACCACCCCAGATACAGGAATGCAATATAAACAGTGAACTTGGAGGCTCCCACAGACCAAACAATGCTTCCACTAGATGGCTCTCTTGTGTTTGTTAGTGAAGCCTCACAGCGCTCACAGCTCCAGGGCTACAACAGTGATGACACTGATAAAGACTTAGTTTAATCTATGTGGGTGGTTGCAGTGATTTGTATATTTTTATCTGTGGAGAGAATGTCATACAAATTACACCTCAGCACATATAAAGCTGGGCAACAAACTGGTTTTTTTTTTCTCCTTCAAGCTTTGTTCAAGCGAACCGGAGAGCCAAAAAAGGAAAAGTAGATTCCCTCCCACATCAAAGTAAAAGCTCAAACCAACTTACAACTTCAGTCATATTTTGTGAGGCAAAAATGTGAGACTGATAGTCTGTTCCTGGCCAACCCTCTCCGATGCGCTGCAGTTCATCTTTCACTGCCAAAGAATCATTTAGTGCAATGTTTGTACAAGATGTATTCGTACCAGGTCACAATTACTGTAACACTGTTTGAACAACCTGACAACCCAGCAAAGACTCTCAATGGCAATTTAATGAGGGTCAGCTCTTGATTTCTTTGGCAGGGTGTGATTCAAAATTTGTATTGAATTGGTAACAAAAATATTCTCTCAAACACAAATGCCTGTAACTATTCAATTCAATTCAATTCAATACTTTATTGCCATGTCAAAATAAATTGATTGAAATTTGTCTTAGTGCCAATCAGGTTACAAAGGCAGTACACAAACAGGAACATACAGTACAAAAAAAGACATATATAAAAGTACATAAAAGACAATCACATAGACAATCATTCAGACCAGTAAAAACCGTGTGCTATGGAACTTCCCATTAAGTGTCTTGAGCAGTCTGTAAAGTGCATTCAAATAAAGTGGTTATAGTACAGATTAATTATTTTACCTGCTAGATGCATGAGCGATGAGGAGCCTAATAGTAGCAGGGTACGTGCTATTGCAAAAGCTCTGAGGCTTTGAACTCTCTTTCCAGAGGGCAGTAGTTGGAAGAGGGACCTGGCAGGATGGGAGGGATCATTTAGCACTTTCTGCGCTTTATGGCTAGTCCGAGTGGCATATATGAAGGTTACAGATGGGATGGCATGTCCTATAATTTTGGATGCAGTATGCACCGTCTTCTCTAGCTGCTTCCTCTCTGCAGAGGTGGAGTTACCGTACCAGACAGTGATGGAGAAGACCAGCACACTTTCCAATGTGGCTCTGTAAAATTGGAGCATTGCATCCCTAGCTACACCAACCTTCCTGAGCTGGCGCAGGAAGTGAAGCCTCTGGTGGGCCTTGCTTACAATGAGGTTGATGTCAACCTCCCACTTCAGAGACTGACATATGGTGGTGCCAAGAAATTTACACTCTCTCTACTTCCTGGTCATCAATAATAACAGAGTGAGGCGTTTCACTATGGGAAATCGCCTTGGTGTGACCAACTTGGGAAGCCCCAGTGCTGTCAGTGACAGACAGGTCATGCTTGGGGCATGTCCCCTCATACTACCACACCGACCCACTTCTTTTGAATCATTCTAGACCGGTTTCTTTCCGTGTCTGTGCAAGAAGGGAAGTGATGGTGAAACACCTCACTCTGTTATCAAAGAACCGTGGATTACGTTGTGTAACACACACTCTTTATCTAACTTTGTTCGGTGTTTCACTATGAGAGATATAGACACCTCCCGAATTGCATAAGTCTCCCGAAGCCCCAGACAAAAACGAGCCGGGTAGAGATAGTCACTCAGACCCTTAGGCACAAAGGCTGGGTTGGGCCGCAAGTTGACCTTGGAGAGTCCCCGACCGAACTGCAAGAAGGAGGGGGCGGGTGGACAAAGCCTGTAGGTCGCTCACAAGCTTTGCACTAGTAAAAGCCAAGAGCAACACAGTATCAATGAAATATAGTTCATCTCCACCGCCTCCATAAGCTCAAAAGGGTGATGAGAGAGGGCGTCCAGCACCACTGACAGATCCTACAGAGGGACCAGTGGCCTGGAAACTGTGACCTTGCGCTGTGCACCCTTCATGAAGCGACAAACTAAAGGATGCTGCCCTACGGGCTTATCCCCAAAGCCCACATGACAAGCTGAAATGGCTGTCAAGTACACTTTAATTGTATAAAAAGCTTTCCTTTTATGTACGCAATCCCACCACCGAACACCGAAAAAGGATTGTGTGCCTTGAATCAGACCATTCCTCAAAGACCCGCCACTTATCACTGTACAGTGCATGTGTGGAGGGGGTTCTTGAACTCTGGATGGTGTCAATGACCATCCAGGATCCACCACTCACGGGCCAAGCCCAGAGCACTATGTGGATTGGTAAATCTCCCTGTGCGCCTGAGATAAAAGATCTCTGCGTAAGAGGGAAGAGGCCGCGACAATCTCAACATCTGCTCCCGCCACGGGTGAGCCAGAGCATCCACACCCAGTGGTGCATTCAAGTCTGACAGGGAGAAAAACAGAGGACACTTTGCGTTTTCATGTGAGGCGAAGAGATCTACGGCTGCCTGGCCAAATCTGCTCTACCCCCTAGAGCCCACTCTACGTACAGTGGGTTTCCTCAGGACAGAAGGTCTGCACGTCTGGTCAAAACCCCCGGAACATGTGTTGCTCAGAGGGACAGGAGCCTGTTGCTGCTCAACATTATCACCTCCTGAGCAAACTTGTGCAACTGTCGTGACCGAGTACGGCCTTGGCTGTTGATGTACGCCACCACAGTGGAGTTGTCGGTTTTCACCAAAACATGACAACCTTGGAGAAAGTGCATGGAATGCTTCAGTTCAAGAAAAAATGGTTCCAGGTGCCCCTAGTGGTGTACGGATCACAGTTGATCTTTCAGGTCTACCACACACCCCTCTCTCTCTGTTTTGGATCAGCCAAACCTGTACGCCGTTTGATCGTCAGTGGCGCTGCAGATCAACCCCCAGGACCAGTGCTCCTTCCATTTTGCCATTGAGCTGTCTGCCGAGCTGGTGCTGCTGTTTTGTGGAGCTTGTTGCCCTGACTGAAATTGTTTTAGAGAGCAGTTTAGTTTTGGTCCTTTGTTTTTGGGGATTTTGTTGATTGAAAAGATGAAATAAGATAATCCTTTATTTGTCCCACAATGGGGAAAATTTGGTTGTTACAGCAGCACAGTGGACAGAATATAAAAGAAATAGCAGAATAGAAAGACATTTACAGGATTGGGGTAGTTTAGAGGAAGCTTTTGTAGCCATTTTATTTGTTCTTCCTTTTTCTCCTGTTTTGTGGACAGCTAGGGAGCTTAGCATTGGTTATTGTTTCAACCCTGTAGTTCAATATAATTGTTTCTTATCTAGCTAGTGTGGGGATTTTATTTCAAGATTTTAATTAAACACCGAACTTGAATGTTGTTTTCATCAAGACAATTCTCTGCTTTATGTGTTCTGGAAAGCAACACTATATTTGACTCATCAGCGACGAGGGGTCACACACTACACGATCTTTCACCAGGAGAAATGTCTCCAAAGTATGTTTTGTCAAGAAAACACGGTAAATTATGCAATACACACATATGTCACCTTCACGATGCACGTCAAAAAGAAACTGTATTCAATATATTGCAGAATACTCTTATGTTGAAAGGTCAGAAACAGGAAGTAGTTTGAACGGACGCACTCCGTGTTGTGTGGACAGGGAGAAATAACTTTAATAAGCGTTAATATGTGGTTTGGTAATAAATAACGTCAGCTCAAGGTTACAATTATCTGTTGCAGTGAAAACGCACAGAAACAGAAACAAGCCCCGCAAATATTGTGTTGTTATGCTACAGTTCCTTCCGTGGGTTTTATGGTCAATGCACTCACCGCCAGTCACTACACAACTCACAGTAGAGGCGATGGGCTCACCGACACATGCAGATATTTAGCCAGCTAGATATCTGGCAGACATCGGCGCGGCCTCGGCGAGTCACTTTGATCGCGTCATTGGTAGTTCACACATAGCTATCAAGTGCCGATTTGCGAGCCCCGATTTCACACTGAAAATCAGCTTCAAATCGTGGAGTGGGAACTCGACATTAGATTAACTCCGGGTAGCTTATTCAGCTCAAAAAATTATGCTGACTGTACCCTTAATGGTTCACACTACACGATTTTAAGCCTGATATTCCGCTAGCCAACAAATCCTGAAGCTGCAGCAAATCGGAGGAAAACCAGCATGAATTCAGGGCTCCCAAATCGGCACCAGATCGCTATGTGTAGACTAGCAACGACGTGATCAAAGTGACTTGCTGAGGCCTCGCCGACGTCTGTCAGATATCTGGCAGGCTAATTATCTAGACAGGTCGGGGAACCCATCATCTGTCATGTGAGCTGTGATGTGAGTGCTTCAACCTGGGAACCCAGGGGAGGAACTGTAGAACAACAACACAACAACACACGTCACTCATATTCTCTGCCTTTTCCATGTTTCTGAACAAATCAATTCGCAGACTAGATGCGGGCTTGTTCCTGTTGTGTTGTGCATTTTAACTGATACAGATAATGAATGTAACCTTGCGCTTACTTTATTGCGGAACCACATATTAACACGTCAAGTTATTTATCCCTGTCCACACAACACAGAGACCATCCGTTCAAACTACTTCCTGTTTCTTGCCGTTCAACATAAGAGTACTCTGCAATACATTGAACAATGTTTCTTTTTGACGTCCATCGTGACGTGACAAAAAAAATTCCTGTTTCTGTCACTTCTTTCTGACAAAAGTAGGAGAAATGTCTCCTGGTGAAGGATCATGTAGTGTGTGATCATCATTGCCAATGAGTCACCTAGTGTGTACAGCACAGTGACTGAAAGCCTGCGATTAAAAGACAGCATGTTGTGTAATATGAACGGTACAGCGTTCTTACAACTTTCAAAATCCTGGGTAGCCGGGGGAACATGCGCCTCGACATGGACACTATTCCCAATTAAACTGTGTCAACATTAAGTAAACTTCTTGCGAAGGACTTACTCAGCAAATCCAGACTGAAGCCAGGAACTGAGTTCTGTGACGTGATCCGTGACAGTGCGTCTGTGAACTGTTCATCAGATAATCCAAGCTAGCCTAGATAAACTAAGGGAGTGTCGTGTAGTTCTTCACGGGAAGAGAAGCGAGAAATAATTCAAGATGGGTGGGTTGAGTGTGGTAGTATGGGGGGGTGTACCCCAAGCACAGTTCGACCTGACTGTCACTGACAGTCGTGGTGCCATTGGAGCTTTCCAAGTTAGTCAAGCCAAGGCGATTTCCCATAGTGAAACACTGAACGAAGTTAGAAAAAGAACATGATACTATCTCTTTTATTAGAACAATGATCCACACACTCATCAATATTTCTTATGATTGACCTCATCACACATTAACTTCTTCTCTCCTCTGCTTCAGCAGCAGAGACAGTCTGACATCATTTCAGCTTCTCTTCATAATGGTTTGATCATCATCAAAACAAAAGGGCAAAAATATTCACTCAATAGTAAACTTATGACTTATTACTGATTATTTAAATGATATTTTTAGGCTGACTGCTCTTTTCTGTTTAAGTTTTTTCATCATATTAGTTTCATTTCCCTTTGTCACTTTCACATGTCGCTCAAACCAAATTGACCTCCACGTATCAGTGTTTCTTTTTGTACCTAATTAAAAACTTTATCTATGGTTCTGGCGATGTCTCCGACTCCGCCTCTTCTACATGAACGCGCCTGTAACCGGACAGGAAAACCCAGGGTTTACTGAGACAGTAGATATCCAGCTTCGTAGTACAAGTTATCCAGGATGGTCAATATTCGGTTAAGTCAAACCAGCTAACGAAAACATATCCTGAGTTTTTTGAACTCGCTTTGTATTACAGGCCCCTGGACTTGAAGCCATGATAGCAAAAAGTGATTTGGGACACAGCCATAGACAAAGAGTAAGTACTTTAGCACAGACTTGGATGTCAGGGAGTTCTCCAAAGAGGAAAAAGTGAGCTGATGTGATTTATTATACACAGGAAACCCAGCTACAAACTGTCTCAGAGTCACTGCTCTGTTGTTCTGTTCTTAAGCAGAAGTTTGTTGTTTGGATAAGGAAATAAATATACTCAGATATCAGCAGTAAAGCAGGCTATATAAAGAACACTGTGAGAAGCTGACAAGTGTATCATAGAAGGAGTATAAATGTTGAGACAATTCCCCTGTTGATCCTTTCCTTGAATCTTAGCTCAATAAATACACACAGAAAAGGAATCAACAATTCAAATCTGATACAGCCAGAGCAGGTAGGGGATCTGCGCACAGAGACACACGTCTGAGCCACATATTGATACTTCCACTGAATCCAAAAAAAAAAAAAAAAACTGCTACCAAACCACAACTGCACTTTATTCAAGAGAAAGAGATACTTCACTTATTGATTTCATATGTTCCCTCAATACAGGTGTTACTTTAAATCTGTCATCCAGCAACACATCTTCTTCAATGCACAGTCTCCTCAGATGCTGGGAGTTTAGCTACACCTACGTCATCCAACCAAACTACAAAAAACACGCACAGCCCTAGCTTGGGAGGAGGTACTGAGAGATTGGTTACACATACAGATAAAAATGTGGGGTGTTTTTTTTTCTTCTTTCCCCCCAAGATGAAGACACTGCAATCTTTGCTCAAAAAAAAATGCTTGCAACATGTGCCAAATCTAGTTTGGAGGCTTTATGTCACTTTATGTCGCTTTATGTTTTCATGTCTGTAAAGTTATCACTTCATATTGGCCAGATGAAGACATTACATGTCAACAGGTTGTCTTAGTTTGTTTATGTGCCAATGCTATAAATAATTGTCTAGAAAGCTTTTGTTGTGTTTCAGTCTGACATGACTTGAGCACTTCTTTGCTTGGTTTCCCTCTAAGCAACTGACTGAAATGTTTAGTCAATTAGTTGACACTCAGTACATTTAGCAACTTTTTTTAAACAATAATCGATTAGTTGGGTAATTTTTCAAGCAAATATTGTCCAAGTTTAACTTCTCAATAAAGACAACGATTTATTGACAGTGAAAATAATCACTAGTTACAGCGCTGGCACAAAACCCTTTTGGGGAAAAAAACAAAGATCAAACCATCTAACAGCACAGCTGTATCTGCTAACTTCATTCAAGCTTAAGATACAGGAAATGGGACTCAGCGTGCCATGGTTTATCACAATATTTTCATACAAATTCAATATTACAGTAATGCTTTAATGAGCTTATTGTTAAAACCCCATGCTTATGATGTCATGGGTTGAAATGCAATAACTTTTCTATCTCATCCGTCTTTACACACCTAACTATGTACTGCTAGTGTGTGTACAGTATTTGTATCTCTGTGTGCATCCATTTATCCATAACGCAGATGTTTCAGTTGTGCAGGGCGTTTTCCCTGAGTACTGACATGTGCGCTCAACAACCAGCCAGCTTTCTGAAGAGCTGAATGAGTGTGAAAGCAGAGGTCTGAAACAGAGAGCTGCTAGCTGTAGCGCAACCCTTTTCATTGGATCTGAATAGACATTGGAGCGCAGGCTGGGGACCATCGGGGCAGCTAAATGGGGCAGAGTCAGCAGCCTTGTCTTTCGTTCTTCCACTCTGCAAAGCAGTATGTGCTTCTCCATGTAGGTCTACACGACCTATGACGGAAAGCTTTGTGTGTGTGTGTGTGTGTGTGTGTGTGTGTGTGTGTGTGTGTGTGTGTGTGTGTGCACCATTTTAGAACCTCTTAAATAATTCATACATCGATCACAGATTCATACACACTGGCCTATCACTCTAAGTTGATTCAGGTCAAGAAATATAATCTAATAGATGACTTCTTCTCACTACTGTAAATAACATCTGTGATGATTCACACTGTATCCAAACAATATGGTTTGTGTGACAAGAAAAACAACTTTCCTGGTGACTCCACGTCATTGGGCTGTTTGTGACAGTGTGATGTATTCTTCTTTAACATAGCTACAATCTTTGATTAATGGCACAGAAAAGAAAAGATCATAGTCCATCATGTTAGTCTGACATTGGAAAACATTTAATTAAACATTAGCCAAAATGGTTTCTTGCCAACTGCATATATCTGGAGAGGAGGATTGTTCTACTAATATTCAGAATCTACAACACACAATTGACCATGAGGATACAATGATTTAATATGTAAGAATTTTGACAATGAAATGTGAAGTCCATCTCTATCTATCAGTAAGACAATGCCATGGGCAGTGGGAGTTTGTTGACATACTGTACTGTAATATGAAAACATGACAATACTGGGCAACATCAACTTACAAACAAAGTTGTTTTGTGCTGAAATATGTACACTGATCTACGCTTGGTCAGAGGCCAATAACAATAGCCCTGATTCAAACTAAATAGAACTACGCTATTTGATTACAGTCTTAATGAATGCAATGGATTCGATCCAAGGCTCGCCAAAGGAACAAGTGTGCGTTGTGCTCCTTTAAAGACAGCTGAACAAAGGAATGCCACTGAGAAAGAGGACGAAGAAGAAACTGTCTAGCAAGAGAAGGAAGTTGGGGTAGTAGTGGTCTAGTAACTCATAAATACCCCTTCTCTGCTCTCTTTCCTTGTGCATGCTTTGACTGTGGGGAGGCACTTCCTTGCCATAACAACAGCTTCCTGTGGTGGCGTCTCCCATAAAGGAAAAAAAAAAACCCTACAAGGGTGACTGTGTGTGCAAGGACAAGCAGGCACCAGTCTGCCTGAGACAGAGCAGACAACGTCAAGCCTCGAATTTCATTTAGCTAAATATGCCTCACAATTAATAGGGATAGCTGGTAACACAATTAATCAAGCCATATTTTTAGTGTGCAGCCTTCAATACAATGACAATCACCGATTTCTCTGCCACTGACTGACACGTGCTGCTAAAAATGAAGGAACACTTGCATTACTACAGCGATATGTTAACCTCTGTGCAACTTTTGAGATCGTCAGCATCAACCTGGAATTGTAGAGCAAGACCATCCACAGAATAATTATGTAAGTTAAGGCTTTATGGATCAATGGTGTGATTGTGAGGTATCATTCACCTTTCACTACATGAACAGACTTTGTGTAAAATCTGTCATGGAAATAAAAATAAAAAAATGTCTTTCTTCTTGTTCAGAGTACAGAGTATTTTGAAAATGATTCAATATTATGTATTATGTCTACCTTGTGTATAGATAGTAATCTCCATATTTATGCCAGCATCTTTGCACTATAACTTTATTGGTCTCCTTTTTATACTTATTTATATATCATTTTTCTATATTATATGTTTATACCTGTACATAGTAACTAAATATTTAGGTTCATCTTGTTTTAGCTCTGTCGCCTTGTTTTGTTGTGTAAATATATTCTGGTTAAGTTCACTGCGAGAGCACAGGAAACCGGAGTCAGATTCCTTTGTATTTTTACTCATGCTTGGCCAATAAAAGCCGATTCTGATTCTGATTCAATGTCACTTGGGGGGGCAATGTTTCCACGACTGCCGAGTTTTCCCCTGAAATATTTTTTTCTTAAAAGTAGTGCAATGATCAGGCAATCTCATAAGTCATATCTCCTGAACACTGATTTAAAGAGTGGGCTGTGAAATATGACTCTTTCCAAGCTATTCCATGAAAAGCTGGAGAACATCTGTGGTTATCTCTGGTTTAAAAAAAAAAAAGAGAGAGATGATGAACAGAGTATATGAGAGAGAGGATGCTCTAGTAAGACACACACAGGGGTAGGAGCTCTGCAGTAGGATACCGTTTGGGCCAAAAGCCACAGAGAAGCTGTACCATCAGTCCACTGTTGACTCTTCTCGTGGGGGTGGCAAATTTACATTGTTCTTGGCTACACCCACATTAGCAGCAGCACAGCTAATAATGTTAGCCCTAACAATTTCTCGTTCAGTTACCACAAATAGAAACTGTATGAACCAAACCTTTAGCCAAACAACCACCCCCCTGTGCGGAGTCAGCGACTGGCGTTGCTATCATGCTAGGGACCAAATGGCGACTTTAAACCAAGTAGCTTACCCAGCTAACTAGTAAGCTCTCAAGTCAGGAACGCAGGGAATTTCGGGAATTTCACTTCCTGTTTGGCCGCGCGCCTTCAAAACAAAAGCACAAAGCTAGACACGTAGGTGATAAACCCATGCGCAATATGTATTGAAATGATAATTATTACATGGAAACTGCGATTAGCCGAAGGAATTTGCATGGAGAGGGAACATATGGGTGCAACAGTTAAGATGCACAATTTTTTTTTATAATTGCAGATATTCAAAGCCAGGTGATATTTTCTGTTTCTCAGGCCTGACAGTCAACCTCAACGAAGACTACCAGTTCGTTCGTTTTTTTTAAATAAAGCTATATTCAGTGACAACTGGGGTATAACCAGTTATATTAACGCATATTAAATGCAGAAAGCCACTGGGCCAACGTCTACACAGCTCAATGACTTACTTTGAAATACGTCATAGTGCAAGTCTAAGTGAATGTTACTCACTTGACAGCTGAACTAAAATCTGGCTTGAGGGTTAAAACAATAATTATCGTGCTATTTCAAACAAATTAAACCAACATGGCGAGTCTGTAGTTAGCGTGAGCTAAACGTAGGCCTGCGTGTTACTTTTCGGTCAGTTACTTTACCCTCAGCTGTCAGTGAGCTGAGGCGAAGCTTCAGGAGGCTAATGCTAGCCTTGAGCTAACAGTGTTAGCATAGCCGGCGAAGAGATAGCGCTCTGTGAGCGAGATGGAGATGAACTCTTCATACCTGAGGTTTCTGTTAATGTTTCATCTGAGACAGGTCAACAGAAGTCCCGCGAACGTCCATCTGCGGTCGCCAACACTTCGCCAATCCCACAACTCGAGACGCCAGCAGGCACCATCGGTCTCGGGTGTCAGCTCCTTTCTGCTGGCAGACAGCAGCCGGATGATCCTCTGCCCCCTCCTCTGGTTGCATCACCTCAGCATCAGGCTCCGGGTCCGGGTCCGGGGCAGGGCAGGGCAGGGCAGGGCAGGGCAGGGCAGGGCAGGGCAGGGCAGGGCAGGAGAGGAGAGGAGAGGAGAGGAGAGGAGGGACAGTACGCTGCCTCCACTGAGTTTTAAGTGCCCACTGGTTCATGCACTGTTAAACACACACACACACACACACACGCACGCACGCGCGCGCGCGCGCGCACAGGGGTGTAGCACCAAATTCTGGGCCCAAATGTTTAATTAATGTTATGACACTAATAACAATCAAAAAAAACTTATGATTCCAGGCTTTCTAGGGCCCCACCCCATCCTTGGGCCCTGGGTAGTCTGTCCCCCTTTTCCCCCAGTGCTACGCCCATGCACATACACACACACACACACACACACAGGAGGAAATACCCAAACTCTAGGGTTTTAGATCTCTCATGTAATTTGGTGTATCTCACAAATGAATTGTCACACTATTAAGTTATGTGGACATTGGGCGTTGTCAGGAATAAAATATTCAGCATAGATGCAATTCTGCTGACTTTATTTTTTAACTAATTTAGCAGGCCCCACCCTGTCCTTCCCTGTCACTGAGCGATTTTAGTCCATATATTCACATATGCTCAGTGAACAGGTGGTCTCTGGTAAAAGGGGGGCTACGGCAGAAAACAAAATTTGGCATAGTAGACTCGGTTTAGTACACTGCATTTCTAAAAGAGGGTAGAAACACTAGTGTAACAAATTTAAATGGAGTTATGCCAAGGATGAAATATTCAAGTCGAATGTTTATTCAATACTGAGGAAGGACACAATGCAAGGATAATGTTATTAAGTTTTTATTTACACAGATCATACATAAATGACACCCTGGTCAATGCTCATCCTATGAATCGCTAAGACTTATTGCTCATTTTACATGGATCACAAGGACTGAAGGTTATAGTTTGTGCTATCAAGTGTAAAACTTGCGATGATCTGGGGAAAAAATGTAATGGAATCATACAGCATAATTTCACAGAAAACTGAAAATAATACTTGGTATGTGGATGATGAACCAGTTAATATATGAGGAGATTTGGATATGAGTGAATCACTGTGCTGCAAGGGTCCTACTAGTTAACATTTGGTATTTTAGATAATCTCCAGGTGTTCTCCTTTCTACAGCAGTGTGTCCTATGAAGGTAGTAGATTACACACAATGAATGCAACGAGCAACACACATACATTAACTTCAACAGAATAAATCAAACTAAACAAAATCTAAAAGAAATGTTCTCACAAAACATGTGAAATATGGGCAAAAGACAACTGCATAATGAAAATTATACACAGCACAGTATACATTCCATGGGTGGAAGAATTAAAACTTGTCTTTTCCTGGAATGATTAGCCTTTAATTTCTCGGTACCACCTCCAAAAAAGCACCCATAACTCACAAAAAAACTCTGGCTCGGACACCACCAGAAGAACTTGCGAACTGAATATGGACACTATACAAATTGTATAGCACAGGAGAAAAAAAAACCACTTACAACTTGTTAGGTCAACATGCCTGCATGTTGTTCTGACTAGTTTTCAGTCTCATACTATTAAATTATGTACAAAAATAAGAGTGTAAACATTAGGGTAACCGAAATGTTCTATTGGTCCTCAGCAGGGAAACATTGGCACAGGTGAGCTTTCAACCAAGTGAAACATTTCTGGGAAATAATAAACATGTATAGACATCAAAAATATGAGTCCATTCATCCATCAGCCAGCCACAAAAATAAATCTGAAAGAATTCAACGACAGCAGAAGAAACCCCCCTCTGGGAATATGGAGCTAATGTTACCGAGACAGAACAGGACAAGGGGGAGTATAAAGTACAGCAATTAATGCTCCTTGAAATTTAAATTCAATTATATATAATTTAGTATATATATATATATATATATATATATATATATATATATATATATATATATATATACATATATATATATATATATATATATATATATATACACACACACACACACACACACACACACACACATATATGTGTGTTTGTATATATATATTGTCCATATATCATATAGGGCTGTCTGGTGGCTGTTTCCAGTTTACTGGTTCCCCCTGGTGGCTAAATTAAACATCTTCTCAGTGAAGCAGCCAGCCATGGCTGCCCTGCATTATCCACCTCAACAAACAGCTGCCATTTTTCCTCTGAAGGACATTTATGGACAAGTGCGTGAGGTTCCTGTTATACTTCGGTAGAGAACAGAAGGCTTTGACGTTTGCTGTCCGGTGTTGGAATGCTCTCCAGCTGAAGGAAGTAGAGAAGGACTTGAACCTACGGCGACAGATAAAAGGTGGTCAGAACTTCACAGGTAATCCAGATGTCACTGTCTCACTATCCTGACGAGAGTTTTACCTGCGCCATAACCTCCAGAGACCAGCTGTCGTTCATGGAGATGGGCTGTGAGCTGTGTGAGATCTTGCTGTCTTTTTCAGAGGGCCGAAGCAAAGTGGGTCCAAAGACTGTAGCCAGATTGTGCAAAGACATCTTGTTGATGCTTTCATTTTCAGCCACCCTGTAACCACAAAGTGAAAAAAGACATTCAACTTATAGATACTCACAATATCACACTGTAAAATCATGACTTAAAACAAAAAACTTTGCAGTGATTAACAGATTTTTTTTTTCCGATGGTCAGGAGCAGATATACAGTCCATTATACATTTAATACACAATAGTTTAAATAATGTATTTGCAACTGAAGTCGTTTACCTTTTTAGGTGGTCGAGCAGGAAGAGGAATGTGACCAGATTGGGCTCTGGGAGAGACAGCAGCAGGTTGAGCATGCAGCTCTCCTTGGCCACACTGTCAGACAGAGCTGCAAGGCAGAAGCACACATGAATGGGCTGGTGTCATTATTCGCAACTGTACTGTATTCATACCCTCCTCAACCTTTAAATACGTTTAAAAAAAATAATAAAGTGACTTGTGACGTACCGATGCCTCCAGCAAAGTTAGGGTACAGGTCATCAGTGAAAAGAGGCTCCGGCAGCTCGCGGAAATACAGCTTCAGTGTTCCAGCGATGGCGTTTACGTCCATCTCCCGCATCATGACAGACACGTCCCTGTTGTCTGTGCAACAGATGACACAACAGTCACTGAATGCCACATTAAACTTAAGACAAGTTGAGCAATAGGCTTTGAGGATTATGATTTAATGCTGCAGAAGTCTGTCTATGGTGTGAATCACCTCACCTAAAAAGAAATCACGTTCACGCGGAACTCACTTGAATCGAATGCAGCCTTCAGCGCCTGGATGTCCGTCGCGACGCCAGACACTCTGTAGATTCCGACCTCCTCCATCCCTCGTCGCTCGATCTCCTCCACACACTGTCTCACAATGAGGGGAACCTTGGAGCGCTCTCGCCTGGTGAGTGAACAATCACAACACAACAAGTTTTACAGGGGAAAATTTGAATTTGTAATAAATACTGTAAACACAAGAGGCCATGGTGGCTATGGCCGAGAGACCATGTCAATACAGGGACTATTGCTCGTACCAGTGTTCCTCGAAATAAAGGCCATGTTTCCCATACACCCTATTGTTTGCTGTCAGTGAAAGTGTTCCTTTGGTAAGTGGCAATGTCAATAGGAATTTTATACAAAAGACATTTTGCCATATTGCAGTAGGACAAACACAAGTGTAAAAACTAACATTTGGTTTCAGGCGGCGCCTATTGATATACATGCTGGCTTACTGTCACGGCCTACTGGGGCACTTGATTAGAACAAAGCCATCTTTATTCTTATTGGTTACACATGTTATAAGTTTCCCACTATGTCAAGTCAAAATGCCTGCCGTGCCTTATAAACACATGTTAACAACTCACTTAGTTACTACACTGATTTTCACTCCAAAGACACCGGATTGTTTCCGCGAGGGCATCCTCTTCAAGCTGAATTCTCTGCTGGCGAATTTCATCGAAAGCTTCACCTCAATCTGAAACAAGTAAAGGAATAACGTTACTTTTGATTTCTACTGAAACATAAAATTCAGTGACTTTTCAACTATTTTCTAGGCCCAATTGTCTAACATTCAAGGTGTAGTTAGTACTGTTGCAACACTCGTGAGGAAGTGGAGATCCTTCAACGTGTGGAGCAGGATGTTGGAAATGTTCTATCAGACTGTTGTGGCCAGCGTACTGTTCTTCACTGTGGTCTGTTGGGGGAGCAGCATCAGAGCCAGCGACATCTACAGACTCAACAAACGGATTAAGAAAGCTGGCTCTGTAATAAGGTGCAAGCTGGAGGCTTTTGAAGCCGTGGTGGAGAGGAGAAGACTGAACAAACGGTTTTCTATCATGGATAAAACCCTGACCATCCTCTCCACCACACACTGGAAAGACAGCGGAGCTCCTTCTCCAAAAGGATCATTCAACTTCGCCATCACAAGGACCGTTACAGGAAATCTTTCCTGCCACGAGCCAGTAGACTGTACAACACCTCACCTCTGTCTGACAGAGACACACAGGACTCTGTTTAACACAAATCCCTGCACATTTGCACATGTTCTTTTACACAGTATTGGTAAAAAATTGCATACTTGCACTAAGATTATGTACATTCTTTATCTATCTATCAATCTATCTATGAGACAACATTTTAAAAGAGGTTCGAATGTGCGAACACCCTTGGCAAACTATAAGAGCTGAGGAACAGCAGGAGGCACATCTAGACAGCGGTGTCCTTGTAACTAACATTATACTATACTAACAACAAAATTATATATATATATATATATATTATATATAAAAAGAATTGAAAATATATTAATCCAAGCACTTTAAATGACTCATATTTGTTTATGTCTATTGTCAAAAGGCCTTGATTTTATTTTCTCAAATTCAAAAAACAGTAGGAACTGTACCAGCAAAACCACTGAGTGTAATTAATAGAGCTCAACAGAACTGAAGAGGAAGAATCTGTTATTTATGTATTACTTATTTTTGAGGAAGAGGAAAAATGTGTTATTTTCGGTTACATCACGTTCAACTTTACCACGTGTCTCTGTGTTCTTGGAGTCCTGTTTATATGTGGAGGTTAAGGGAGAAGTTAAAGGAATATATTGAAGATATTTGGTGGTTTAGTATCCTTTTTTGGAGTTGTTTAAAAGCATTAGAGATAATATTCAAAGGCTTAAGGCTGCTTAACACCCACCATCAGATTTGTCAAACCTTTATTTCATTGGCCATTGTTACTGCTTTCCTCCTTATGCGCCGCACCAGACCAGGTCTAAATCACAAAACCACTACATGCAAACGTGCCAAACCTGGACTAGAAAAAGTCGTGAAATTACCTTTGTCTGTTTTGACAAATAAAATAATAGTTTCACATAGATTTAATGGGACTTTTCCCAGAAGCGGTGGAACAACTATGATGTCAATGTTAGTCTCGCCTCTTTTGACTGAGTTGGTGAAAACACTTACCCCATTCATGGTGATGACTGACCTCTGCCAGTCTTTGTTTTGCAATGTCTGGGGATCCAGCTGGAAAAAATGAAGAGACACATTTTTAATGCAAGTTTCACTTCTGTTTTAATTAATGAATACATTTTTTTTTTTTTTAAACACGAAATATTTTTAAAACCCTGACTTTAATGTGACCTGAGTACTATGATTATTATTTCTGAATTGCAATTAAGTTAAGAGTATTACCTGCTCGGTTACTTCACTCAGGCTCACATGAACATAAACATATGGCAAGGTAGTGTTGACTCATGCCACTGATCTATTTTAATCATCTGACTAATACCAAACTGTCAACCTTTACTTACAGTGATCAGGCATGACGACCGTGATAACACCAGTCGCCCGCTGCTACGCATGGTGCCTGTCCAACATGGCAGATGTTCTTCCACCCAAGTACCCATCAAATCTCCTTTGAATAATCCTTTATTCAGTGAAAATCTATTTTCTCACATAATACTTTTACTAAAGAGATAATCCCCGACAGGAACATAACGAAAGAAAGTCAAATAGGGTTTTAAACATCAGAAGGAAATGCAAGAAAGCAAAAACAATTGTGTCCTCAAATGTAGCTCCTTTATATCAACTACCAGTGCAGACCTGTCCACAGCTCATTGCCCATATCTTTACCTTTCGTCTGAGCACACTGCTGCGGACTCTGTCCCACAGACGGGCCCCTGTACTCTGGGGTTTCCTTGGAGCCGTGTCTCCCTCTTCTCCCTCCAGACTGTTGCTGGCCTGATCTACACTCTCCTCCTCATTCGGTTTACACTCACTCATCCTCTCTGGCATGAGTCTCTCTCAACTCTAAAATATTACTGTCACTGACTAATGGCAAACGAGCAAAGAAGCTGGCGCGGTTCCGCAGATATCACTATTTTCTACACCGATAGGCTTACAGCAGAAGCCGGTCCTTCTTCCCTGAACAACGAGACTTGGATCCCTTTGCTTGGAAGCAGAATCCTGAGGAACTCCGCTAATGCAGCCCAGCTGAAACATCGCAAAACTTTCTGCATCATCTTGTTGTCTAAGTCATTGTTAAGACTCTGAATCTTTTCATTCCAGTGGAAGTCAGAGAAGGAACGAAGCTGCGCAGTCTGCCAACCATGCTGCCTCTGCCTCTGTGTTGTTCTACTTCACAGATGGATTTGGGAGCTTAACTCGAGAGAATCTCCTCCTACCCTCATTACCAATGTGCTTGCGCCTGCCGCTGATTGGCAACTCTGTCTCTAAGGTGGCATAAACAGGATCCTCTGGGCCAATTACTGATTAGTACTAGGCAGCTTTTAACAGTAGAACAAGCATGTGTATTATCCTTCCCACATCTGAAACAATGTTTGGCATCTAAATATCCGTGATGAAAAACATATATGGACCTAATATCATTAAAAAGCACCTCAGAGTTTAATTGCTATTATCTGATAAAATAATTGATCTGAACATATATTACAGCTTTCAAATATCATTGCAACCAAAACTAGATCACAATAGATCACTTTGATCAAAAAGTTTTTATAGCCCACTAAGTCCATGTTACAAGTAAAAACTGTCGCAAAGCAGAAAGCACAAAGGCCAACATGACACTGAAGGCTGATAAAGTTTCTTAAATACCTGACAGGTAATTTAAGTCTCCAGGCTGTTATTATATGACTGCAAGCACCCACATACCTAGTGTTTGGGGTTTGACACACCTGTCCAGCAGAGAATTCCCTTCACCAGCTGCTCAAAGATCTGTGTCTCTCTCCCTCTGTCACACTCTGGAGCAGTGCCAGCAGCTACCTTTGGTCAAACCAAAGTCTAATCTGCCCTCCGTCACAACACACTGTCAGGGGTCAAGCTTGGCTCACCTCCCTTTATACAGCGAAGGGGCCCCACAGGGCAGGATTAGCCCCCCAAAAAGTTCTTGTGGTCGGGAGAGCAGATAAGACGCCACTGTCGAGGTACTGGGGTCAAGAGGGAGCATGTTCAGTCCACATAGGCAAGGATTGTTGTCAGTGGAACCATGTCGACTTTGGGAATCTATAAATAATCTAGTTTTCTGCTTTGGTGCAATATGTGATACAGTATGGTATGTAAGTAAATTGTAAATTACTAGAACATTTGTGCATTTAACTTTATTGTAAGTGGCACTAATGGCAAATAGTTTGACATATTGGTAAAGACACCTATCATTATAAAATATAAAGCTGCAACCAGAATATGGGAACAGAAAGAGTGGAAACAGGAGGAAACCTCCAGTCTGGCTCTGTCCAAAGTAAAAGAAGAAATCCATTGTGGTCTATAGGTCAGTTGATGAGTAATAGCAGGACATAAATGTCACGTATACAGTATGATTGAGTTCTTCAACTCTTTTAACATTGTGCAGTCAATCCACCAGAAACCAACTGTGAAATACTTTTTTTTTAATTAGTTTATCATATATATATTTATGTTCTCTGTTAACGTATGACATGTTATAACTCTCCACTATTGACAATTGTTTGGTCCTCAGCAATCTAGTATTGGTCTGGCACTGATAGGCAGAACAGACACAGTCAGTGTCTTAAAACCACACTCATCTGACTCATCACAGAACAAAGAAACTTTGCTGGGACATTCGCCCCAGGTCATCCCTCGTTAGTCCGTACCTTTATCTGTCCTTTGGCCATGATCTTGTCAGTGATCTCTCCATCTTCTTTGCCCTGCTTGGCTTTGTTGCCGCACTTCTCATAACAGAGCAGCCTCAGAGTCTGAGAGCCCTCCAGTTCAATCTCAAACTCCTTGCACAGAAACAGAGCAAAGTCATGTTATTGTAGGTGTCAGCCCGGTGTTATAACATGTTACTTTTATTTTGTCCAGTCAACCGTTTTTTTTCCTGAGCATCCATGGCCTTTTGTTCCCAACTGACGAGCATTTATGTCTTGTTTGCATTTGTGGATGTTGACCTCACTCATTCACTTTCTCTACACTGGTTTGCACGCTCACCTCGTTCCAGTTGGGTTCTGTAGAGTCTCTATACACTCGTGTTTTGGCTTTGTTGACAAAGTAGCCAAAAGAATCCACTTCCAGAGAGCAGTAAAGGTCTAGGGGGCAGAAGCAGAAGTCATTTAAAGGGTGAATCAAAATGAAGCTAAAAGTTAAAGATCCACATTCATCAGCAGGTTGAGACATACCCAGACAAGGCAGTGTAAAAGGCCCCTATCACTGCAACGTCATGCTGGCTTTGAAGACCTACCAGATTCCTTCTTGCATCATTACATGTCTACTGGTACTGTCTGAGTAAATCAAGGAATATCAGGTGAAGTAAACTCCCAGCTGGTTGAAACATGCCACTGACTGTTTCCTGACTAGTCTTTGTGATAGAGAGCAAAAAGCAGAAGTCATTTAAAGGGTGAATCAAAATGAAGCTAAAAGTTAAAGATCCACATTCATCAGCAGGTTGAGACATACCCAGACAAGGCAGTGTAAAAGGCCCCTATCACTGCAACGTCATGCTGGCTTTGAAGACCTACCAGATTCCTTCTTGCATCATTACATGTCTACTGGTACTGTCTCAGTAAATCAAGGAATATCAGGTGAAGTAAACTCCCAGCTGGTTGAAACATGCCACTGACTGTTTCCTGACTAGTCTTTGTGATAGAGAGCAAAAAGCAGAAGTCATTTAAAGGGTGAATCAAAATGAAGCTAAAAGTTAAAGATCCACATTCATCAGCAGGTTGAGACATACCCAGACAAGGCAGTGTAAAAGGCCCCTATCACTGCAACGTCATGCTGGCTTTGAAGACCTACCAGATTCCTTCTTGCATCATTACATGTCTACTGGTACTGTCTGAGTAAATCAAGGAATATCAGGTGAAGTAAACTCCCAGCTGGTTGAAACATGCCACTGACTGTTTCCTGACTAGTCTTTGTGATAGAGAGCAAAAAGCAGAAGTCATTTAAAGGGTGAATCAAAATGAAGCTAAAAGTTAAAGATCCACATTCATCAGCAGGTTGAGACATACCCAGACAAGGCAGTGTAAAAGGCCCCTATCACTGCAACGTCATGCTGGCTTTGAAGACCTACCAGATTCCTTCTTGCATCATTACATGTCTACTGGTACTGTCTGAGTAAATCAAGGAATATCAGGTGAAGTAAACTCCCAGCTGGTTGAAACATGCCACTGACTGTTTCCGGACTAGTCTTTGTGATAGAGAGCAAAAAGTGTAGTGTAAGCAGGCAGCGATTTGAGAGGCGATATTTAAGGAGTCTTGTACACAATGTTCCTGGCTAATCCCACTTGTTTCCCCTGCAGCTGCCCGCCCAGCTGACAGCCGCAGAGACAGGGGGAGAGAGGGGGAAAGAGAGGGAGGAAGAGGGAGGGAGGGTAAAGCAGATGAGACTGGACTGACCCAGAGGATGATGTGACAACACGTGTAACCTTTAGAATTATCAGTGATGTGATTTTAAAAACGGGGGGACAAGCCACTTACTTAAGCTCTGTTTGAGCCCTGATGCAGAGTGGACAATGACATTCAGGAAGCCATATAAACCAGAAGATTCATCATCTGTGAAGGGAAGAGTTGGGCTGAGATGAAATACAAAACTGAGAGTACGGGTATTAAATCCTTAAACATGCAGTAGGTAAATCGAATCATACCTTCCTTATTCACACTCATTGGAATGGTGTGAACAGTCTGGAGCTTCACACAGGAGTTAGTGAGCATCTGCAGCTCCAGAGAGGTCAGAGAGAAGCTTTTAAAACCTGCAGGACACAGTCGAGATTAACTGAAAGTCACACAAAAATGACATACCAACTGTGGCAATAACAATCCTGCCATTATGTCTTTAACGTTAGAAAGAAAGCTCACACTTCTTCTGCTGCTCGCGAACAATCTCCCTCCATTCGGCACGTTCGTAGTCAGATGAGATCAGAAATGTGAAACCCTGAAAGAAATGAAGGGATGAAAATTGCTGTTGCGTTCTCATACTGTATTCTCTTGCTGTCACCAGGAGAGGGCAGCAGAGAGCAAAGAGAAAGTTGGTCCCGGAGAGAATAAGCCATCTCTAACTAAACTATGTATGAAAGGTTCAACAAAGTAATGCAGGTAAAAAGTTTCATCAGTTTGAATTTTTGATTTTTATACAATGCTGAACATTAGAAAGGACCACTGACTTCCTTTGACTCACCTTTCCATTTCTGTTGGCCACTCTGAATGCCATGTTGGGTGACATGAGAAGCAGCAGAGACTCTTGTTCTGATAACTTCTTCCTCAAACGCTCAATCGCCTTGGGCCCCTTGGTGGTTCTCTACACATAAACGGTAACAGGGTTCATGTGAAACAAATTTTTAAGCTCCTCATTCAGTTTTATTTTGTTTAGAAAATGGTCATTGTTGTGGTGTCCCTGCAAAGCAGCTCTTGCACATCACTCACAAACGAATATATCAATCAAGTATTTTGGAGTTTCCTCACCTTTTCTCTTTGGATCTCATTCTTGATCTGGGAGATTTTAATCTTCATCGCGTCAATTTCCTCGTCCTGGACCAGAGGGATGGGGGTCGACTCACAGTCCTCAATGGTCTGAAAGGTCAGGTCAGCCAGTGGGATGTACCACTTACAGTCATACTGTTGCCCTTTCCTATTGAAGGATGAGATGTTTGTATAAAGACACTTTTATTTTTTTTTCAAACTAGCAAATTTTCTACAACTTATAATAGCCATGTTGTCCTGCTTTTTTCACCAGATTGGTCTGTTAAGACGTGTGAAACCAACAGCACAAACTTACTAAGCAAGTCAAGAGACGGATTAGAAATTATAACTTTTATCTGCCACAAACAGTTCCATTAACAAGTTTAATGGCTGTTTGGGTGGAGTGATTCTCATCCAGCTGGACGCTGACCCAGACTCACCCTGCGGCCTGTTTCTTCAGCTTGGTGCAAAGCAGCAGGTCAGTGAACAGGAAGACGTGACGGAGTTTCCTGGAACCTTCAACCAGCTCCACCATGAAACGATCCCTCAGCAGCTGACGGTTCTGCCCACGGGACACAATAAAACCATGTCATCAACTGTGAGAGAACTGAGGTACTTTCAACTATTACGGCACCAGATGCAAATTGATGCAATACCAGGAAGTTGAAAGTATAGTATCTAGATAAGCTGCATATCGATGCTGTATCTTTAAATGATTTAATATGGGGTTCACAAACTATGCTTTTATGCTGATGTATGCACATGCTTGGAATTATTGTACGGTCTGTGGTGATATTACTGCTTTTAGATGAATGCTATCCTACCTCACAGAAGAACTAAACAACAAACAAAGCAATAAATCATTTAAGATGCCATCAAAACAAGGCAGTAAGTGTAAGCAGGGCTCCCACTAATATAATGTTGCATCTTTTCAGTCAATTTAAGCCTCTGATACTGTGTTTTTTTTAACTCGCCTAACCTGAGATCCGAGGTAGATGTGATGACACAAGCCCTTCCTGCAGCAGCATGCATCTAAATTCTCTGTCTTTTTGACCTCAGGGCTGAGGCTGTTTACAGTGACACTGCCCATGTGAGACTTGGCCATCCCACAGTAACCACAGTCTGACAAAAACAAGGAAATCACTGGAACATGGTTTTCCTCTGCACACTCGGTTTTAGCTCTGGTTGGATATAAATGTGTTGCTGGGCCACGCAAACATGTTCACTACTGTCCTGGCTTCAAAAAGAGGTGGCCGGGTTATATACGCTTATTGTTTTCTGACACAGACGTGACCACAAATAGTCAATTATCCAATGGAAAAAAACAAGAGCTGCCACCACACAGCGCCCACACCCTCCTGACACTGGAATCTGCTCCTGTTTTTTTATGCACTATGAGACATTGAGCGCTGAGGCATGCACAAGAGATGAAGCTAAACAAACTCGTGGGTTTAAATGGACGTGGTAATTACAGGCAGCGATGGTGCAAAACATCAACAATGGATGCAGGTTTATTCAGGGGCTGATCACATGCTACAAAAAAAACCCTACTTTAAACTGATTGTCATGGTCTGGCTTGTTATTTGTCAATGTTCCTGCAGGATTTCAGACTTCCCAGACAATATACAGAAGAATGTTCCCAAGAACTTTCTTTGATTTAACATCCCAACCCGGTGGGCTGGGCCAGTTCCAAGGAAAAACAGAGGAAGTCCTCAGTCAAATCATCTGAATCAGAGCCTTGAGATGCGTGCTGCTGAGGGGGACCGAGGGGTCAGGAAGCATGGTTATGTTGGTACACACCCAGTGTAGAAGGCTAGTTGGGCAGAAGTTGAAAGGGCATCCTGCAGGTCATTTCTGGGAAGCAGAGTTGACACTGTGGCAGGAAAGGATGGGAGTGAACACAGAAGTAATTGACGGGTTTTCCTGGTTAGCGACATGGAACCCCTCGACTCCAGTGTGAGCAGGGCTTTGTCACGAGCTTCCCCTACTCTCCACTTCCTTCTCGGCTAAAGCAGACATGCTGAGATGAGTCAGCAACAACCTGACTCACACTCAGTTTTATTGCAGCTTCCAGAAACCTTGTGCTCAGAGCTTTTTACTGTCAACAGTATAGATACGATAGTAGATAAAAGAAGTTAGTGAAACCCATATTGGACAATATGAAACCATATAAAATGTGGGACCAACACCAGGAGTCAATATGGTGGTGCCAGGCCTCATTCCTGTGCCACCACACCATCCAATCCACTGGATATGTCCTTTGGCAAAGGGAGCAACTGATCGACAAAGGAAACCGGCTGTACATTTTCTCAATTTATCCTTCTTTGAGCGACATTCAATCTAATAGAATTGGTAAATTACCCGCAAACCCAGTCACAGCTGGCATGGAGGAGATGCTGACTCTTGTTAATTTATGTACCAAAAACTAATTTTATTTGCATTTTGTTTTGCAGCGTTGAGCATTTTTAAATGCAAAAAGAGGCTTTATCAACCCAGAGCCCCACAGTCAGTACAATTCTGAGGTGATATACATGAAGTGTCTCATCTTGCCACACTGACCTCTCCCTTCTTGACTGTCATGGACTGCCTACGCGGGGTGATCTCTTCATTGATACTGGACAGGAAATTCTGTGAGATGCGAAGGGCATCTTGTAATAGTGGATAGTCTGGGTGGCTGGAGTGCGTATGCTTCAGGAGGTCCTAAAATACAAAAGGTGATGACAAAGTCAATCCCGAAAACTCTTATGCAGGCAAAGTGCTGCTCCAGATTTTGGTACGGCACACTGACTTACATGCAGAACAAGTGTGCTGCGCATCACTCTGTCCACAGGTTTGTAGAGAAGAGCTGTGGAGGAGGGAGAGTGAGCTCAACAGGCAGAGTCACAGCTCAACTACTTATAACATATATTGATTAATGTGGAGGCCGGCCATTCATTTCACTCAGTACTTACCTTCCAGTGAATTTTTAGCCGGCTGGTCTTTGCAGTCCTTTGTGCTTTTGACCTTGAGATTCTGGCAGGAAGATAACACCAGAAGAATTGGTGAGAAAGAAATACCCTCATTAAATCAGAGCAACTGCCCCACAGTGCAATTAAAAAAATCAGCACCACTATAAAGGGCTGCATGGCTCTTTACACTGTGTGGAGGACTGCTGAAAACTGCTCTGTCATCACTTGTCCCGGGCAGCTGTACAACATCAAACTCTCGCCGGCTGCAGTCCTGCTGTGTGTAGCGTGATTACATACCTCAGATATCTCGGCAAACTGAGCGTTTGCCTGGCAGCACTTGTCGGCCGTCTCCACAGCAACCTTATAGTTATCCACAAATGCCCGGTACATTCCAAGCTGGCTGGCCTACAGGGCATAAGTAGAGTACAGATAGATTTTACTTGTCCATGTACGTCACTGTATGCTGTGCTCAGCCTCAGGCATGAGTTGGCGTACAAAAGGAATTAATACAATTCAGTGAGATATAATGTAAGCGCACATAACCATATATATATCCATGCACTGTATGAGGGTTAGGGTTTCCGTCTTCATCCAACAGCAAACACAGAGGTAGCTCTTATTCAGCAACCTCCTACAGAGCATTTTGTTCTCCTTTACTGCTTCTCATGTGGCGTAGTGAGGCTTTTATCTGGCCGGGAGATGACTCCAAGCAGTCTACTCATGTGTGCAGTGCAAGATCTACTGAGCATTACTAACAGCCAAAGACTCCCACCTTTTTTTACCCAGAGAGTCTCCGATCTTTTAATGACCATTAATGATCAAGGCATGATATTTAAGGAGGGCTATAATTAGTTTCTGAAAGTTACTGACTTGACGAATGTTGGTCTGTTTGATCAAAAACCAAAATACAATTTGATGCTGTGAGGTTCCATGTTATTTGATGCTGGGTGTTCTTATCCAAAGGAGGATTTAAAGCAGCAGAAGGGATTGCCTTGCATTGCTTAGCTGAGTGTGGTTACTAAACGGTTAGGAATAAAACAATAATCACAACATTTCACTCATATCACCCCCTCAGGTACTTTGTATTCAATTGCTCTCAAACTCACTCTTTGTTTCCTGGTGGTATGCTGCTGTGTTCAAGTGGAAATACAGGTTTTTGATGCTGTAGCTCTAAAACATTGTCATGACATGTTTTCCTTCAATATTACACCTTGAAATAATTCAACCATAAGAAAAAATCTAAAATGAAAACTTTAATTTTAGTAGGTTAGGTATGGTGAATTATATTTGTGTTGATATAATTGCACAACATAAATGGCTTCCCGTGTCAGTGCTTTACCGGACAGCACATAGGACAGTTCTTCACATACTCAACTTGTAGTTACAACGTGTTTCCTTCATTATCCTGCTGTAACGAACACTCCATACCAGTTTCTGGAAGAGGTCGCCCACACACTGCTGATGGCTCCAGTCCTGCACCCGAGGTAGCAGGGCATCGTAGAAGTCTTTGTGGATCTCATGAAGCTCTGGTACTTTGAAGAAGATGGTCTCAATCTGCTGAATGGTCAGCATCGGTTGGGACGTTGTGGCCGCGGCCTTCAGAGGCTTCATGGGCTGAACAAATAACGATGGTTTAAAAATAGGTGTACTTAATGGAACGAAAAAAAGCTAAAAAAGACTGCAAGCTTATCTTCAACAGGAAACCCGTGCCAGTGAAATGAAATAATAGCACAGTTTAAATAACTTTTACATGAGCTAAGATTGCTAACGTCAGCTAATGTGGGCTGACATGTCTTACCAGGCCAGCGCCGAAGCAATAAAGCCCCTGAATGTATTAAGTTGTGCAGGGGTGTGTTCCTTCTTATTCCAAGGTTATAAATCTCACTTGACACAGTGTCTAGTGGAACTAGCAGTAGTCTCTAAAATCAATTTTTTTGGGGGGGGTTGCTGAAATAGAATTAGAAAAACAGCAAGCCTTGGTAAAAGTGAGCTTCAACTCTCACTGAGCAGCAGCCAATGTGACTCCTTAACATATTAAGGACAATGGTGAATCCTAAAATGAACAGTGGCACAAAAGAAGAGTCAGAAAACCGACCCAACAATGTCAATAACATACCAATATCTAGCAAAATTAGGCCAACAAAATCAGCTAACAATAGCTAGCATGAACTGCTTCCCTCCAGACCAACGCTGTGTTGACTTGACCGAGGGTGTGTTTAATGATTTACGAATTCACATTTCCAATTTAAGTAAGAGGGATAATGAGTTATTTCTTCTTTTGAAAGATATACATGTCACAAACTGACTCATTAATGTCAGTTTAATGACAATAGCAAAGGTTTGCTCACTAAAGTTAGCCCACATAAGCTACAAGATCAAGTCAGGCTGAGGTAATAGCATGCAATGCATTGCGTATCAATTGAAATCGTGAATATACAATAAACAAGTTGGTGTTTATTTCTGTCTACCCTAACAGAGCTCAGAAATAGTTTTTTTGTTTGTGTGTTATAAGGTACACATACGATCAGTAGGGCCTCCAGGTGGCTGAGGTAGGTCTCCTCACTGGCCAGGATTCCTGACAAAACCCACTTTCTCATCTCCAGCCCCTTCTCCTGATCCAACTCAACCTGTCAGCACATGGTGGAGAGAGCAAACAATTGGCAAACATGAACCGATGTTGACATGATATGATGATGATATGATACGTATGTGAACTGTAATTCTTCAATAACCCTCCCACACACCTCTGCGAGCCCCTTCTTCAATAACCCTCCCACACACCTCTGCGAGCCCCTGGGTGCAGCTATTATTGTTGTTGTGGGATTAGGACGGAGCAGATTTGATTAAACTCTGTGGGAGTTTGAGATTCCAAAAAGCTCGCACCAGAGACTCAGAGTATATTCTAAGGAAGACAAATGTGTTTCTAGTCCAGGAGTTGTTATTCCAAAACAGGTCAAATCCATCAGTCACCCTGGTGCGATGTCAGTAAGAAATGCAATGGAGCAAGAGGGGCGGTATCAAGCTCCCCCATTATATTAGTTATATAAAGAATGTTGTGTGACCCCTCCCCACACCAAGTGTGTACATTAGAGGATGAGAATACCACAGATTGAACAGGAACACATCTGAGGGGAAATGGAGCTAGGTCTCTTTTTAACATCTGTTTGCCCACAGCATGTTTGCTGAGCATCTTTTTCAGCAACGCCCTGCGTCATACTGAAAAAAACGCTTCCATCTGGTCGCTGTATGGTGAATTCAGTCGGCCTCAGCTGGAGCGGCTGTTTGAATGCCTTGCTGAAGGGCATTTCTTCTGTTGTTGTTTTTTCAAGGGACACATGAAGTTTACTCATCACGAAGTGTACCAATAAGCCTGTGAAACCTGTTGTATAATGTCTGCTGAGGCTCTGAGGAAGTCTGGAAAAAACAACCCTAATGACATCAGCAGTGACATCAGGAGAGTCTAATGAAAAATGTAGTCAAGGTGCATGATGGAAAATGTAATGTTTTGGAACTTAATTGGAATTCCAATTAAGTAACTTAACCCAATTATGTGCCAAATGTAAACATATATTTTTTGTTTACAGTCTATTTCACAAGTGTAATGCTTAATAATTTGAGAGCACCTTTGAAAGTAATGTTTATTATTTGTTCTTGTTTGTCCTTGCATCAGACTGGCATGGGTTTGACACAAAAATGAAGAAGAATGTCAGGATTGACTTGGTACTGCTACACCAACACATAGACATTAGAATTACTAATGTAAGGCTCTTCAATGGAAACTGTTCAGCACAGAACGAAAAGCCATGGCTACAAAAAGTTTTGCAGGGTACATGGAGAAAGGACAGTGAAGCACAATGCAGAAGAGAAGAGAGAGCTGCAGCAGCGCTGTGAGCACAGAGAAACAGTTAACATTATTAACATTATTATAACAGAATTACCGAAAGCGTGGATTCCAGAGAGCCGGAGGACTGGGTGTCTCGGCTACTCCGGCTTTTTGAGCGGAGTCGTGGTGAGGAGGAAGGAGATCCAGTGTAGGACAGATGGTCGTGGCAGGGCTGGTGCACTTCTGAGTTCTCCAGGTCATATACATATGACAGAGGTGTCTCGTTGTATGCAGCCTCTGGGAGAAACAGTCAAACAAAGGACAATAGTCACATGGTGTGTCATTAAACTGTTAAGTCACTATAATACAGGACCAATGACGGTTTAAGTGTGTATGGGCTAACAAACCATTTAGAGTGTCATTAGGAATGACAAACAAAAACTGGATAGAAACCCCTATATGATAAAAGGTAATCCAATATACCACCATTGTATATAATATTGGTGGTATATTTATTGTTTAACTTTGGGTGAAACCGCAGCAGAGGTGTTGGATCAGCCACAGTGCTTTCATTGGAGCTTTTTTCAGTCACAGAAAGCTGCTGCTTTTTCTAATAAACCCACTGTACACTACATGCTCAGCACCAATAGGCAGGCAACAAGCTGGTGAACATGGAGGAAATTGGAAATTGGCAGCTAAAGAGGCGAATATTTCCTCAGGAGCTGGAGGTGGAGACCAAAACAGAGTGAAGAGGAGAGCGAAATTAGGCTTATATTTGTAAGGTGGCCAGACACATGGCTCCACATGAATGCTAGTGTTGCTCTGTGTCTGCTTGATGTGTAAATAGACAACTGTTGGTGAACACATTCACATCAAAATCTTTATAAGGTGATGCTGTGTCAAATGTCAGATTTACAGTTAATTTTTTTGCCTACACGAAGCAAAAAAAACACCACACAAACAAAAAATTTATCAATACTTCTCTGAGGCAGTGATTACATTATAATGTTGTATGTATGTAGAAAAGCTAAGTGAGCAGAAAGATCGAGGGGCAAGTCGGGGCCCTCGGTTAATTTTTGCCCAGGGACCCCTAATGTGTTAATCCAGCCATGACAGGAGTGAAATATGTTGTGAGTTGTTGCTGGCATTTCGCCTACACATTAAGAAGACATTAGTGTCTAACTGCAGCTATCATAAAAACTACAATAATCACTATGTTTTTTTCCTATCATTTGTCTCTATATCAAAACCTTGTTTAACCTTCATAAACCTGTGACCTACACAATTTTACCGTGCGGCTTGTGGCTTGTGCCAGGCAAGTGGATAAGTCTGGGGAACTGCAGCAGCAACACATGTGCTCTGCTCATGCCTGAGTGTCTCCAAGTGTTTTCAGGATGAAGCAGGATCTGAAAGGTGCTGCTGTAGCCTGGTGCAATATTCACTTTGTGCTTCTACCTTTCAGGTCGCCGAGTTCAGAGAGCAACACAGTTCTACTAGAAAATAAGCTAGATAAGTATGAAAAGGGCTTGTTCCGGTAATTGTAGTTCTAGTTTTGCACCAAGCTGACAATGAGCATGATGCGGAAAAACAAGTGTAACACGTGAGACATATATTATGTTTTAGACTTTTAGGACACCCTGAAGATGAGAATAAACAGGCTCTGCATCCTGTAATTACTGTCAGCCACCCCCGACTCACCAGGAACTTATCATCATTATTATCATCACCATCACCGTCAAGAATGTGGCAGTCAGAAGATGTAGAGCAGAAATCTCAAACAGCAGTAGTATAAAGTAAGACAGACACGTCTAGCAATGTGGAGTCAGGTATGTGAAGAAGAGGCTACAAAACTGGTACACCTCGGCTTAAAAACAGGACAGAGAGGACCCCGGAAATCGGGGGAGGATAAAGAGGCCAAGTCACCCTGGAGAGGACTGAAAGACAGGCAAACTGACAGGATTACATCTACAGAGATCGTGACAAAGGGACTCAAACACACAGACTGAGGATCAGCAGAGAGGCAGAGAGCTGCATTGACTGCTGAGGAAGAAACTACTGCAAGCCAATCAGCTGCTGAGCACAGGGGAAGTCTGTGTGAAAGGCCACTCTGTGCTCCAGTGAGATTATACATCAGGCCCAGCACTGGATGAATAACACATCCTCTCTTGGGCAGCAGCCTCTGAGCCACAAACTATCTCCTTCCAGGGGAAAGAGAAAGCGCCAGAGCTTGGGAAAACACTATAAACAAGAGTAAACAAGTAAAAAAGAGGATTTAAAAATTCATTCTGCAGTCTTAACATAGGGAGCCACTGGTGTCTTTTATGGGGACATTTTTATATACACAGAGCTCACTTGGCTGTGGCAGTGTGAGAAAGTGGACATCAAAATAGATCCTCAGTGTGCGCCGTTGTTCTGGCGATTACAAGGAACGCTACTGAGGAAGTGTCCGGGCAGGTCTCTCCGGAAAATTCAGCAATTCATCTGCTTTAGAGCGGAAACAGGCTTTCTGGACAAGGTCATCTTTTCACAAACAGCTACCTCTCCCAATCCTAAAACACACACAGACACAAACGCTCATCTATGGTCATGGCTTATCATATTTACATACCAGATAACTATGAAAAGGATTTACAATTAAATGGAAAGATTGTACTGTCTGTAAACCAGTCTGTAACTCAAAATGCATTTCTAGTTTAATTTTTACACTCTTTAGTTTCTTAAAAAACATTTCTTCTCGACTGATTTTTGCCACCACTCTTCTTTCTCTGTGTAACCTGTTCTCATGTCTTTTGTTTGCCCTGATTGTGAAAGACTTTGTAACCTTTGTAAAATGGGCTGAACAAACAAACCTGAGTAAAGACTGCCCTTTGAAACCACAAACTACCTGCAAAAACCCAAGTACAGTTTTTTAAATCTTTTTTAAGGCCAACACCAATATTGAGTTTAAAAGATATGACATCAGCACATTTTTTTTCACACACTTTTTGACATAATGTAATCTCTCTTTACATGTAAGCTTCAGAACAGCTTTTTCCAGACATTATATATGTCAACAGGCAAGGCCATGCGCAACATTTTTACAAATGATGGAAGTCAGGAGTCAAAATTTCACCAGCAGGACATTAGCCAACAAAAACCTTTTTGACCAGCTGTCCACCACCACCAATATCATTTTTTTTTTGTAATTCCAAAAATTCCAGTTTTACACTAACTTTAATTTTCCGGTATTATGGTCCAAATGTTGCTTCAAAGCCTTTTCTGCAATGCCAGATGTGTCATTGTGATTGAAGTCTCTTATAATTCATTGACTTAATTTGCCTGAAACAGTGACATTTGAAGAAATATTGTCTAAAACATCCAAACATCCATAAAAAAACATCAATCATAGAATTTAAATTCCTGTTCAGATCACAAAATCCCTCATATTTCAAGACATACAAACTAAACGTGTTACATGTTAAATACAATACAACCAGGAGGACATGGTTGTCCTAACCCTAACCCCTCAGTCTCAGTAGTAGCTACAGACTTGTTAACGGATTGAAATTCAATCCAAAATGCCTTTTCAAATCATATAATTTCACATCTGTCTTATTATGCATCAGCCTGCATATACGCTATGAAGAGACAACGTTGCTTGTGATCATTTACAAAATACAAAGTGTCACACAGGAGGGTGTGGCAAAGTAGTTTTGGCCATTCAACAATCTGTCCTTCCCATACCCAACCAGCAGCAGCTTAACATGGTTTCAAATTTGCCACATAGCTGTAATGAATATATTCTAATGACATTATATAAGATTGCTGAGCCCAGCAGTTGCGCTTGCTATGTGGAGCCATGGATCAGGAGGAAGCTGATGTTGCTTGGGACTGTCTCTGAACTCTGTAATCCTGTGTATTTCAAGAACTTCATCTGACTGTATTCCCACAAGCGATGGTCTTATAGAAGTCAGATTACTGCAAATCATTAAAAAAAAGATCCATTTTGGTTGAAATCACCTTTTAACAAACAATACACAGTGTTTCTGCTTTTCCACACTACCAACCTGAACACAGCACCTACAGATAGAGCTCAAGGACATAGGGAGTTGGGGAAACAACTGGCTCCTGGCTCATGAGACACCTCCCTGCAGCATGCAAACAGGTTCAGAAAACAATCACAGCAGTTTGATGAAGGGATGTTGGATGTCCTATTGATGACAAAGCAAAGACGCATTCATGGCCCTAATCCTAATCCACAGAGATAAACAATGGCAAACAGAGAGGGAGTGACAGATGTGCGGCCAAGACAGCGTCAGATCATCAGACTCACTATAATATAAATAATCATGTGGTCTTACTTCCCTACACAAGGCCAACACTCAGAATCAAGAGACCAAGAGGCTATGGGCTGCTTTTATGAATTCTTGTGTTTTTCAAATGAGATTGCCATCACCATGTGGCATGGACACAAAAGCAGTGCTCTTCACAGAAGGACATCTACATATGTTGAGGTTGAGCTTGCTGTTGATTCTGGAAATAATCACCCAACCAGTTTTCAAAAACAAAAATCAAAGTGAAAAGGTCAATGGATTTATTCCCGAAATAGCTGGAGTTAGAATAGTTGCATCCATAATTCCCTATTTCACCATTGGGAAATGGCACAATGCCGCCCAGCCTCACACATTGAATGATCTATGATCAGTGTGTTTAAATAGCTCAAGGGGGAGAAACCTCCTGTTTGTAATGCTCTGACAAAGAGCACTTATTGGTCCCCTATACGAACATATTGACCAGCTTCACAAAGATCAGCCAGCTGATGGACAGAATTTAAATTGCAAAGTCACAAAAATAAGCACTACATAGCAAATGTGTTGATCGATCCAGCACAGAAATGGCTGGAATTGAAATTTAAGCAACTATAATTTACCACAGAGAATAGATGGCACAATGAAGGGCAGCCTTTCTGTCACCTCTCTAATGGCTGTATAGATCTGGAGAGGAAAGTTGCACGTTTGGAAAAATAAAGCAGCAGAAGATGCCAATGTGAGATGTTAAAAGCTTAGCACCACTTTATGGCTCCAGCAAATGGATTCTTCTCCAGACTGTGCGGTCACTGGGGAAACAGCGGTGGCAGGGAAAGCAAATAGAGGTAAACCAGTTGAAGGGTGATGACACTAGATGTAGTGACATCAGACAGTGGCCCTTTTTGTTTTCCTCACTTCATGGCAAGTGGAAAAATCTTGACAGATTTATCTGTGATGAATTTCACAATGACTCTTAATTGATATTAGGTCTTCAGACCACAAAGGGTCTACCTGAATCCCAACACAACTGAGGTGGAGCTCTTCGTCCATCCCAGCGGACCCTGTATGGATGAAATGTGTCACTTTTCATCCACTTTTCGTCCACTGGCAGGAAAGAATGCTCAAAATAGATGTTGCAGAGGGTGAGATTTCCTGTCATTTAGTCCCAAGTGTGGGTCGAGCATCGGAAACCAACGTTTCCCATGAAGCAATTCCACAGCATCTTCTGTAGTCCCGCCTTATCTTTTTCCCACCTAATGTGGGCAAGGCCCCCCGACTCTAATTAGGTTAGGTTTAGGCAAAGGAATGATGATTGGTTATGGTTAGGGAAGTATATCAGGGTAAGCCAATCAGAGCATGGGTAGAGCATTACTCATGCCCACTATTTGTTATGGAGGATTTCTTTTAACAAGATATGTTTCCAGCCATGTTAGCAACTCCGTGAGGCTGTGCTTTGAGCTAAATGCGAACCTCAGCACGCTAACATGTTCAAAGTGACGAGCTAACATAATGGTCTTTGTTAAGCATTTTAGCATGAAAACATTTGCTAATTAAACACAACATAGCTGAGGCGGATGTGAATGTCATTAGTTTTACAGTTAATTGGTTATTAACCAAAGTATTGGACAAATTGAAATTTAGACGTGATGATGGCTCTAGATGAAAATCCAGGGGATTTCAGGGAGTTATTACAATCTGTCCTAATGGGGGCATGAAAATCTGTGACACATTTCATGGCAATCCATTGTTTAGAATCCTTTGACTCTAAACCTCCACCTCATGTTGGCACCAGAGGTCAAGTCAGGGGATAACCGAGGTCAGCAAAGTTCATCCTCTGGGAATAGTGGATGTCTTAAGGGAATCTAGTGCTGGACTGAACAACCAACATTACAATCCCTCGAACATGGCTAAAAAGTATCATTCTCCAAATCCGAACTGGGATCACTCACATGATGTTTCTCGCGTAATTTTCTCTGGAAAACCTTTGTGGTGTCTTCCAAAGCCATAGAGGACACCGAACAAGTCACAGGCTGTGTAGTACTCACCCGGATTAGAAAAGTGATGTTGACATTTTTCATTTATTGAGTGCCCCTTTAACCTAATACTGTAACTGGTGCATCTGTTTATATCATGGTTATGTGGTTTGGCAAACTGTAAAAATATTTTAGCCAACACATCATCATCACATCCTGGCTCATCTAAAGTGTCTGCTGGACTGAGGGGCCCTTTAAACCACAAGGGCCGGTTAAGGCAGCGAGGCCCACCAGCACTCGCCTCTGATCTGTTGTAGGGCAGCCTAAAATTAGTGCCAGTCATTGAGCAGTGTAGGTCAGAACTGGCCGCCCAGCCCAGCACACCTACTAATCAGTGTGTGTTGAAATAGCTCAGGGTGGTCGGACTCCTGCTTGTAGTGTGCCGCAAAACAGAGAAAATCAAAGCCCAATAATTGTTCCAGGCTGTGAAAATAAACAGACAATGGAGCACACGCACGCTTTAGTTATACGCATAACGTACGCTTATTAGGTTTTTATTTTGGTGAATTATTCTGATCTCAATAATGGTTTGAAAAGCTTATAAAGTATCATGGTGCCTGGCCAGTTTTAGCCTCAGTAGTTTTATTGCGAACATTATCAGCAAGTGATGAACACATTCAAGAAAATTTAAACAGCCAAATGAAACACCACAGTGACCTCCAGGTGTGATCAAATATTCATTTGCATGTCTGAACCGGATTAAATATTTGTGAACACACCTCATCTGATGAGCTTTAATGTGATTGGCCAAGATGTAATCTGCCTAGCAACACTGGTTTAACAGCACAAGTTCGCTTTTAACAAGTTGGTTAATTAAGGCTACCGGTGTTTAGGCTTTGTTTTGCTAAGCTACAAAACGTAGGAAAAAATATCTCCTGTGGCTTTGGAGAATCTTATTCAAATCTCAGAAAACATCTCCTGATGATCAGGGTTATCTGCACTTGAACATTAGATCAGAATAGATTTGAAAATGTTCTTAATGCCAAGTGGGGAAACTCATTTGGCACCAAACCCAGCCATACAGACAACAAGCAATACAGACATTGCATTTGTAAAACAAAAATAAATTTGCGTGCACACAAATAAATAACACAATAAAAAGCCACTTGAGATAAGAATAACGGCTGAAAGGTGCTATAGATCCAGGTCACATCTAAAAATAAAATCTGATTGCTGCTGGAATAAAAGACCTTCTGAGTTGTTCAGTAGAGCACCGAGGCATCACTAGTCGCTCACTCAATGAGCTTCTTAGCCCTTTAAAAACACTGCGTAAAGGGTCCCCTTTAAATTACAGGACTGTTTTTAGTTTGGCCCTTGTTCTCTATGATGACCTCAAGTCTCACTGATCACTGAGCCAGCGTTTTTGATAATTTTATTGATCCTGTTTTGTCAGAGTTGCTGTGGGTGCTGATTAGGACTTTACAACAAAAAGTTTGTATTGCTGTATGTACATATGTGTGTGTGTTTATATATATATATATATATATATATATATATATATATATATATGGACAGGACAGACGGGCAGGAGTAGCACAACCTCACTTTCATTGACTGAAAATCAAATGGAGGTAAAGCTAAAACTAGGAAATAATTTAACAACTGTGTGGTAATGACAGCAGAGTGTTCACAACCCAACTCAGACACATGAGTGATTTGCTCTCCCAGCAATCCGAAAAGCGAAGAAAAACATTTGGAAATACCTCAGATTTTTGATTCAGCAGACCGTAAAGTTGTAGAACCTTAAAATAAAGTCTTTGCGAAAGCTGTGTGAACTACAGTTAGTCTGAAGTTTCAGCATCAATAATCAGAGGCCACATCTTGACCTGAACTCCACCCGAACAGCAGACATCTTGACTCATATTTTACACCACCGTGGGTAGGTACTTAAATCCTTTAAAAGGCATGTTTATGTTAAAATACATAAAAGTAGTTTTGTCTCTCGTTGTATTCATTTTATTTCTCACATAATGTGAAAAAATATATATTTTTTTAGAAGGAATAATCAAAACATAATTTTTTGCTGATTTTGTTAGCAATGTAAGGCAATAGATATCAGGATATATTTGCCTCTGCTGCTATGTATATATATATATTTTTTTTTAATCTGTCCCTCTCAATGTAACACTAACTTTATGGAAGCACAACAATTAACCACTGGTCTGTCCCTTTCAATGGTTAAATACAGCCAAATATGGGAATTTAGTGTTCAGACTCACATGCCTTTCACTCGTACTGAGAGTGTGAGAGAACATTTGGACTAAAACAAACTCTGCTGGCCAGTGACACAACAAGCTCCGCAGGTCAGGCTGTTGTAAGAGGGGTGAACTCATACAACACTTAGCATTTCATTAGCCGTTTCCACCCTCCACACCCCACAAAGCAGCTGAGACATTCCATAAACACTTGGCCCGACAAGCCAGCAGCACAGAGGGCCCTTTGAGTGGGACCAGGGAGGGGAGCCGAGATCGCAGGACCAGAGGGCTGAGGCCGAGCACGAGGGAGGATCACTGAACCCAGGGAGGCCTGCGGGCTCATAAACATGCCAGAGATTTTTTTTTTTCTATTGAGGTTTATCCAGGGAAACGTGTGTGTTAGTATGTGGTTAGAGGAGCTCATATGGAAATCTCGTGTGAACAGTCTTGCATAGTTTATAAATGATTGTTTTTTATCTGTATTCTCGTGGAGAGAAACCGAACAAAAGACCATTCATGGCTTTTGCTGTGAGAGCAGCTGGCCTGCCGTACTGATGGCCTGCCAGCTTTTGACCACTTTACCCAGTGCACTGCGCAGAAGGAACAGGTGTCTCACACACACACACACACACACACACACACACACACACACACGCAGGCGAACTTGGCTGCCCACGAGAGCCGACAGCACTTCCTCTGGGAGGCCTACATTTACTCCAGGAGAGGGAGAGGCTGAATTCTTTAGTGTCCTTGACCAAGAAACCTCAGATGTTGGTGTTCAGGTACAATGATAGGCCTTGTCTGAGCTTCCTCGAGGAACCTCAAATATTCATGAGTCAGCAGTGACGGCCAGCCACCGATGTGACTTCTGCTGAGGCAGCTAGCAGTGCCCACATCTGGACTGAGGCCAAGGCATTCAGACACACTTCATCACCATTCAGACAGACAGACAGACAGACACTATTTAATAATGTCACCACCAACCCAGTCAGACTTGTTCACCTGCAAAAACTGTGCCATATCTTGGCTACAGTGAGCTCAGCTAATCACATCCAATGACACAATCTCTGGATTTGTTTTGCAGGGGGATTATGATTATACTAATGTGAGATTTGTTATTTCCCTTTTGGTCAACCTCTTGCTCGACGCCCTCTCACTGTAATACATTAAACATGAGACAGTCTGCATGCCCAGGCCCCGCTTAAGCCACAAAAGAAAGCTGTAGCCACAGGCATGTCATAGCCATGATGATAATTAATTATGGCAAAATCGACCCATCAGAGAGGTGGCCTCCTTAAATCCCCACAGCTAATCAGCAGCTCTATTCACAGCCGGCCTTGACAATTGGCCTAGATAAACCAGAAATGAGGAGACAACATTTATTCTGCTATTGATAGAAGAAGAAGAAGAAAAAGCTCCGTTGAGACATGTCAGATTTAAACTGGCCATTTCACGCAGCGATGCAGCCGAGTCGGAGCAGGACAAGTGTGGGTTTGTTTGTGTCAGTTAGTAGGTGTCTCTGATGATAAGTCGGTCATTTTTTTCCCAGGCAGAGACTGACTGCCACCGTGCCAGACATTAAAACTCACATAAGAGCAACAAGAACAACAATGTTCCATGACAGGTCGCAGAACTATAAATACACACAACGAGTCTTATTGTTTAGAAAAGCTGAAAATGGAAGTATGGCCACGAACATGTGTACTGTACTATACAGTTTATGAAGCTGTGTCTAATAGTGACACAGTGCATAGCAACTTCACAACACTGAGATTAAGTAAGCTTACTGCTTAAATACAACCAAAAAAAAACTTTCCAGCTGCTCCCTAAAAGTCACGAACCACAACAAAGAGCAGTTTATTGCAAAAACTTGCCTCAACCATCCCCCCCCCCACGCTTAATCCAGCAACGTGCACAGTAATGTTATTACAACATCAGAAAATAAATCCAGACTGCTGGTAATCCACAAAACACGGTCCACAGGAGGCAGCTGTGCCATCATTGGCGACAAGTCTCTCGTGGACAAGAGCTGCACCTCAGGGTCTGCAGCATGGTGGTTTGGAGAGAAGGTGTTGAACCGGACAGGTGTTTTACCAAACAGGGAACTCCACTGATTTTACACTTAAAGACTCAGTTAACTGGTTACAGCCGGAACCAGTCGGAGTTCACTCCTGAACACAGGAAGCTATTGTTTGTTGGTCAGGCAAAACGATAAAGAGTCAACTTGAAAAATGCATAATAATGCCAAAATGTATTACTTGTTTTCTGAGAGGATGAGAGAGCGCTGCGCTGATGTCATCAGGGTAAGCGGCAAACATTTATAACAGAAGACCTGTGTTACAAACTGGGAGCTCGAAAGATGTCGACATTTACCAGGGTGAGAGGGTATAAAATATGATATTTGTTGCATTGTGGGGAAAGTGGGATAAAATCGGAATATCTTTCTGCCTTCGCTGCTTCAATTATGACCATCGCTGCTTCAATTATGACCATTCTTTCTGTGAATCTGCTATCAGTTATCTTTCTGCACAATGTAGAGAAGAGGAGGCTTTGAGTGTGAAAGAAACAGATCCAGAACCCAGATCGAATGGATTTAGACATCTCAGTCATCCGAGCAGCATGCTAGCGAATACTTCATGCTGATTATGTCATGGACTATCTGCTTGTTCGTCACATGCTTTGTGTCAGAGGGCTTTGGATTGGATCACTTTATATAACAACACACTATTCTGCTCATCTGCTTAATCTGACCCACAGTGGATAACACGTTTTTTTTTTTTTTTTTTTGGGGTAGAGTCGGACAATTTTTTTCAGCTGCAATCCTAATGCGCACGCTGTATCCCAATCCCTCTTGGCATGAACGTTTGGCCTCAACCAGCAACAATGTGTGTCCTCGTGTGTCACACACTTTGACAAACGTCCTCCGCCAGAGGAACACTGAGCCCTGCCTCGGCTTCTGTCCTTGGCGTTACCAAGTTGCCCAGACCACTCTCCTATTCCACTTATTTAACTCATTGTTATATTGTTAACATGTCAATACTCTCGCTCAATGAGTGATTCTCTATTGTGTTCATACGTAACAACAGGAAACACTAATGGCAGGCGTTTTGATTGGAAGCCGCGTGACACACTTTAAGCCCCCTTGATCCTCTTTTTTTTTGAGTGAGTTGTCAGGGCTTTTTTCCTACCGGCCTCCCGTAACAAAGAGCCTCCCCAAATTTATCACGCTAGACAAACCCCTTTAAGTTAATTACTCGGCACCAAGGACAACAACACTGATGCGTGCTGACACGAAAACACTCAGGGTGGACAGGGCCGAGGGACTGGGAAGCCCGAGGGCAGCCGCTGTCTCAGTCAGAGCATCTCTGCGAGAGTGCCGCGGCACTTAGCGGGCAAAGAGCAGAAGGGGGCGGAAAAGAGAGGGTGGGCCTGCTTACAAAGGTGAAAGAAAACACGGCTGTAAGAACTGCGAGACCACTGTGTTACCGTCAAGGGTCAGCATATGTAAAATGAATCTTGTCGGTCCAATCCCTTTAAGGCAAATTTACTGTTTACAAAGTCAAACATGGCGACAACCTGTTTTCTACTGGTGCAAACCTTAATCACAAAGACACGGACTAACCCAAATATGGATGACGCCTGTGAGGGGGAAAGAAATTCTCACAAATGGAAAAAGCCAACATATTTTATGAAACCATGCCTCTTTTTTGTTTTAATCTGTAATAGTTTAACTCCCGTTAAAAAACAAGAAAAATGTTTTGATGGATTTAGTGTATAAGGTCAAAACATTAGGACTTAATCAAAGAGATTGCAGGTGCATTTCACACCTCAGTGACTTACTTCAAGGCCAGCCAGGGCAAGCACAAACCTCTTTCAGGTAGTGATCAGAGTGGGTCTTTAATGTGCTTTTAACTACTTTAGCCGTTTCTGTTTTGAATCTTGCAAATTAAAGGTTTTGGGATCGTCTGTGCTGTGCAGCGTGTCTTGCAGACCTACCCAGATCTCCTTGAACACTGTTGTCATGAGAGGTCCTGCTAGACGTGGTGGATTCTCCATCACTGGGCCAGACCTGGCCCGTTTTACGGACCCCAATGATGGAGGCCTCAGAAACCATCACCTGCTGCTTCAGACGCTTCTGAGAGAGAGGTGTGGGTGGGCTGCTGCTGTCAAATGAGTGCTGGGAGTGCTGGGAGGGTGAGCGGCTCTTCTCCCTGTACATCTGATAGGTGGTCGGGCTCGGGGACACGTGGCTGGACTGGCCTGAAGAGAAGTCCTCCTCGCTGGATGTCAAGTTCTCGTTGGAGCTGCAGTCCGGTGTGTAGCCTCCTCCCACCTCCTCAAAGCTGCCGGGAGAGTAGGAGCACCTCGGCCAGGTGAGATGTGCTTCCTCCTCTACGCTGTGGTCCCTAATGTGGATGACTCGGGTGTCCCCGTCAGCCATCATTCCCCCAACATACACGCTAGTGTAAGGCTGACACTCAGCTGGCTGTCGCTCAGACTTTTCCCCAGTGGAACGGTCTTTCAGGAAGTGCGGGTTGACCTCGGCTTCATCATATGACCCGTTGTAGCTGCAGTTCCCCTCGGTGGATCTGCCTCTCTGAACAGCCTTGCTGATGTCCCCTGTGGCAGCGGACAGATTCCCTGGGAGAGAGTGTAGGGACCTTTTTCGCTCAATCTGCATGGCCTGACAGCCCAAGGTGCTTATCTTGTCTGAGACCTCCCTGTCGTTGACTTTGACCAGCCCTCGCTCCTGATGGTACTCCATGTTCACGTAGAACGGTTTCTCCTGGCCGCCCATCATCGACAACCCTCTGCCATCCCCGGCGGTGTGGGAGTTGGCTCTCCTGATGCGCTCAAAGTTGGATCTCAGAGCTGCCACTGAGCCTGGGCCCACTGGGAAATCAGGAATCTCCGACTCCTGGCGGACAGCTGACACCCCACCCTTCTGTTTGGCTGGGGATGCATCATCTACGTCTCCTTCTAAATGCGGTGTACACCTTGCTGTCTTCACACACCCTCTCTGCTGCTGCTCCTCCACTGGTGCCTCATCTTCGTTCAAACACTGGCTGTCGAGCCCACTGGGCAGGTCTCCTTCTAACGCCTGGGGCATCCTTTTAAACCCCCATCTCTGCCCATCATAAGACTTCCTCTCTTTTGCAAGCAGAGTCTGCAGGTAGATCATCCGAAAGCGCTCCTTGTTCACCTCCTTCTCCAGCTGCCTTATGGCGGTCTTGCATTTGTCCAGCTCCTGTTCAATGTCCCCCAGTGAGTTCAGCTCCATGCACGGGGGGTCAGACTCTGGGAACTGGGCTCTCCATGCCTCCACAAACCCCACTGGCTCAACCATTTTTATTGCCCAGACATAAAATTTTCAATCGACCAACAACGCACTCACACATACACATTTATACAGCATTAACTGGATTCCACTGTGCAATACTTAGAGTCTCCATGGTGCCTGTGTTCAGAGAGGAAAAGTTCTCCTGAGTAAGGAAGAAAACCTGCTTAGTCTTTACTCACAAATATAATAATAAAATCCTGCCGAGGCACACACACACACACACACACAAAAAGGTCCGTATGAGTATATCCTTATTCCTGCACTCGATCCTCTGACTTGGTCTATCCTCCGGAGATCCACTGTCCTCCTCTGCGTGTGTGCTGTGAGACTGACTCGAGGCTCTGTGGTGTTCTGGCTCCTCGGCAGCGCTACAGTTGCAGCGCAAAGGGGAGGGGCCACATGGACGTGGTCCGGGCTTCACCCCGAAAAAAACACGCGAGGAAAAACACAAACAATCACAGGAGAAAAAAGAGAAAAAATCAACGATGATTTATCAAAATCAGCTACGAAACATATGAACCAATAAAGGGAGACAGGTCGACAGCATGAAGGCAGGAAAGGTGTCCCACAGCGAGGGTTTAATGCAGGGATGTGTTGTTTTGAGGCTGTTACAGCTCAGGTGGATGAAGAAAAAAACGACTTTCAAAACTCCTTATCCTTGTTGTTGGTTTCTCAAGTTCAGATTTGTTTGGACATACTAATCTTGACATGTCTCCGTATGACAGCACACCGCTCGTCCTTTCGACTGTGCTCTGAAAACTCTTGTTAATCCCACCGACGTTCACCGTGGCGCAACCTGAAGACGTGGATTGTGAGAATGTCGCCACCTGGCGGTTCAAGAGTTCAGACCTTGCAGGGTGGTGCGTTCAAGTACGGGCCCTACAGTCTACATGCACTATTAATGTTGCAGTTTATAGGTTAATATGCTATTTGTGCCATATGGATTTTTTTTTTAAACCTAGCATTAGTGGTGAATAGAAGATCATAATGCAATTATTAATATGTAATTATTTCTATTCGTAGCTTGTAGGTATTGGATTCATTGAGTTTTTATTTAAATGTTTGAATTCAGGGAAAATAATTGTAAGTGCCGACAAAAATATGAAGGCCATAGCAGATTAAATTGCAATTCTAACTACATGTATACTTGCATATAGGGCAAGTCAATGATATTTATCTTAATAGGGTTTGGCGACCATAAAGCATATTTTCAAGGTTTTTTCTACTCATCTGTCTGTCGAGCTGCGCGTCCATTTGAGCATATTTGGTCCAAGAAAACTCTCTTAAACTCATTTTTTTAAGACACTTCCTATCAGCAACCAATCAACAGAAATACTTAGACCAGTTATATGTTTAGAACATGAAATAAGGAAAGCACAGATTAACAAGGAAAGTATGGTGACCGTCTTTTTTCACATATAGAAGGCTGAAGATATGATGTGGAGAGAAGGGTTATTAATTAAACAAATCACATTGTATATGGATCAAGGATTTCCTGTATGAAAGATCAATTGAAGTAAGAGTAGGAAAGTACTATTATAGAAATCTTGTTGTTGAAAATGGAACGCCTCAAGTTAGTATAGTGGGTCCTTTGTTATTTTCGTATGATAAATTATGGGGGTTTTTTGTTTGGAAAGGGGGATTTTCTCTTTTTGCAGATAACAGCGCAATTAAAAGGGGTAAGAATTTGGAATTTATTGTAAAGAAACTACAAAAGGCTATTGTTAAAATAGAAGAATGGTCATTTGAATGGGGATTTAAAATCTCAGTAGACAAAACAAAGACAATGATCTTTACAAGAGAAAGAGTTGCCAAAGAGTAGCAATTTAAAATGTTAATGATATAATCAATAATTTGAGAGAGTGAGACGATTTAACTTTTTAGGATTATGGTTGGATTAAAGAGATACATATTACATAATGTACATATTCAGAAAATAATTAACAAAAGTAAGAAAGTATTAGCTATAATAATGAGATGTTTAGTAGGCAGTGAATGGGGGTGCAGAAAGAACAGCAACAAGATATGGGTGTGTTGCCTTTGGATCTGCAGCAAATACATCTCTCAAAAAGTTGGACAATATTCAATATTAAGCTCCAAGACAATGTTCAGCTGCCATCAGAAGAGCCCCAACATCTACAAGTGGCAGTGGGAGAAATGGCAATGGACTTAAGAAGAGTACAGCTACCTCTAAAATATTGGATTAATCTAAAAGGACAAAATCAGGATTATCCAACACAAGATACACTGAGACCACGTTTGGAAAAGGATAAGAGAGCAACAAAAAGTTTTGGATGGGTAATTTTAACAGAAAGCAAACGAACTAGAGATAACTGAAATAAACATTAGTCCTCAGTTATACATCCATGGATTCTTCCTGACCCTAGTAGATCTCACATTGATTTGTAAAAACAGCAATGATAGAAAGTTGAATTTACATCCAAAAGTAATAAAGAGCTATGTAGAAAATGATAACCATTATTTTGTTCAAATTTATACAGACCATCTTTACAAGTCTCTGTTAAAAGAAGAACATCAGAATATTTGTCAATATATATAATTATTGTCTATTGGGATAGGAAATCTATTCCATTATTTAAAAGAGACAGGAGTTATATAAATAATTGAATTTGTTTATTTATTCATAATATATATAATATAATTGGCGTATTATTGGACATTGAAAAGGTATATGATTCCATTTGAAGAGAGGGTGTGCCCATTAAACTACACAATGTGCAGGTATTTATGTCAAAATGTTTTATTGGAATGAGGATTTCCTTATTCGTGGGACAATTAGAGAGAGGTTTTTTTTGAAGCGGTTGACATTGGACAATGGTATACACCACAAGGCTCAGTCATCAGCCCAGTCCTGTTTTAAAATTATGATAAATGACATCTTTCAAAGTGTTCATCAGGGTTTTGGAGAAGTCTCTATTTTGCAGATGGTGGCGCCATCTGGCGGAGAGGGAAAACATTGGTTATTTGATCTCCCAAATGCCAAGCCTTGGAAAGACAATAGTTATGCAGGGATTTGTCAGATCCGGGCTTTTCATCTTTCTCTTTTAAGGCCATGTTTTTTTACACCTAACAGGGCTGTGTAAAATAATATAGATTTTATAGCCATTCTTGCACAGCCTGCTGGAAACCCATTAGAAGAAGAAGAACATAGTCGGTGGCGGTAATACACCTGTTGCCGCCCGCCAAAAAGGAAAAAGAGTGAGCTGAAAGATGGTGGTGTCATCGTGTGGCAGATGGATATTTCAGTGGTAATCAAGCGACGATGTCTAAAGTTCAATGTTTTAAAGAGTTCGTCAATGAGCGACTAACTGCTGCCGCCGAACAAATATTCAGATACCTCGAAGAAACTGTCGCCAAGTACGAGGAGGAGATTGACCGTCAGCGCAGACTGCTGGATCTCATCTGGAAACCTGAGATTAGGCTACGCAGGGCAGTTGTGCACGAGCAGAGAGGTCTGAAAGAAAACCAACACGGGAACAGGACTCGTGTAGGATCCTCACCAGAGGAGTGAGGTCACCGGCCTATCAGTGCTTGTAGTCAGAGGCGATTCTGAAGTATGTTGGGGCCCTGGGCAAAGAAATCAGAGGGGGCGCCCCTCGAACCAGCGTTCATCGCCATTATGTTATAAATGATCTATCTATTTAAAAACGACTCATTGTTTAATATTTACATTTCAGGGACAATGTAATTGAACATACTTCCAATACAGATGATTACACATGTGTGCCGCAGCCTGCACTATGGCTACTAAGGCTTTTTACATTTACAGCGTAATGAACATTTCAGTTTCACAATACCACAGCCCGACTCCACAGACATGAAAAATACATTTAAATACACGCACCAAACATCAGAAAACAAAAGACATTATGTGATGCTAGTGGAAGTTACGTTATTCAAGTGTCTCTCCTCCATGGTCTAGACTAGCAGCATTTAGCTCTGTAGTATTATGTTTAATCATTATTATCTGTTCAATTTATCACTGTCTTGCTTTTTTTTCTCCTCTTACTCTTTTTTCATTTGACTCTTTCGCTTCGAGAAGGGTAACTCATTTTTTTGAATCATGCACAGGGGTAAGGAGAAAAACTTGCAACGGGAGTGGGTAGAGTCAGGTTGGGCCCCCTCAGGGCTGGTCTCCTACTGTCATCGCAAACTTTGCGCATTGTCACCGCTGTAGTAATCAATTTTTCAGCCCTTGGGGGCCCCCTTCTGACCTGCGGGCCCCAAGCAGTTGCCTGCCTTGCCTGCTGGCCTCTGCTTGTAGTGTTACCTCACCAACCTCATTTTTTTTTTTAAAGAATATTAAATAATTACAGGCTAAACCTGCATTATAATGAAAATTAAAATAGATAATAAAAAATGAATTGACATGATTACTATAAGTATGGAAGTAAACAAGTCATTTGTAGCAGCTGTGAATACAGATGTTTTCATTTTGTTTTTCACTTCAATCATTTTATTTGTATAGCGCCAAATCACAACATACATTGTCTCAAGGCACTTTACATAGTAAGGTCAATATTACAGAGAAGACCCAACAAATTTGTGTAAGGAGGAGGAGGTTCTTTCTGACCAGGAGCTCTGTGACCAGGAGAGGAACTCCATTCGGGACCAAGAGGAGCCCGAGCCACCAACTGTTGCTACTGAAGAAAAAACCCAGAGTCACCGAGAATATTATCATCCAGTGTAATGAAGACATTGATCGTCAGCGCAGACTGCTGGATCTCATTTGGAAACCCGAGATTAGGCTACAAAGGACAGGTGTAAAACTAACACGGGAACAGGACTCGTGTAGGATCCTCACCAGAGGCCCGTAGGCCACTACGAAGCGAGGTCACTGGCTTATCAGTGCTTGTAGTGAAGCCTCACCATGGCGCTAAAACTCAATTATGATAATAAAAAAAATAGAATACAAAATAATTATAGGCTAAAACTGCATTTGAATGAAAATTTCATAGATAATGAAAAAATAAATTGACACGATCACTTTGTTTTGTCCTTAAAGTTCTATTCTAGTAATTCATATTTTTAGGACAAATAAATCAGGTGGTTTAATTCGTTATTGAAATGGCAACTCAATAGTTCCCCTGAACTGTAGATGAGACGGGTGTGTGAACTAAATTCAATGATTTTAATCCAGGTAAGCAAATCAGTTGATATGGCATTACCCCTCTAAATAACGGGTGGTCATTTATTATTTGCTATGACCAATTGATCTGCCTGCTAAAAAGGTTGCCGGAGGTTTTCTCCTCCAGTTTAGCAACACAGAGGTGGCATCTTTTTTCGTAGTTGTAGAAAGACTGAAGCGGAATGAAGATTTGATCAAAGGAGCTTCACATAGGTGCATTAAAGTTCAAGTGTAAGTATGGAAGTAAACAAGTCATTTTTAGCAGCGCAGACTGCTGGATGTCGTTTGGAAACCCGAGATGCAGACACAAAGGACAGGTGTGCTGCAGAATGATCTGCTAAAGGATCTCGGCGGTATGAACTGTTTTTTACTGGCTCTTTCTCTGTCATCACACGTGACCTGTATCTTGTGTGCCTTTGCTCCTCAAGAGCTCCCACAGCAAGATGTCTGTAAGGAGGGGGTTCTCTCTGAGCAGCAGCTGTGTGACCAGGAGAGGAACTCCAGTCTGGACCCAGAGGAGCCAGAGCCTCCACAGATGAAAGAGGAGCAGGAGGAGCCAGTCAGCGGTCAGGAGGGAGACTGATACCTTTATGTTGACTCCTACTTATGAGGATGTGACACCTGTGGTAAAGATTTTCAATATAAATCAAGATTGGTCGAACACCACAAAATCCACATAGGTGAGAAGCCATATACTTGCCAGAGTTGTGGGAGAGCTTTTGGACAGCATAGTTCCTTAAAGGTCCACACAAGAATTCACTCAGGTGAGGCGCCATATTTATGCAAAACATGTGGGAAATGTTTCAAACGGAGTAATGAGCTGCATATTCACATGATAATCCATACAGGTGAGAGGCCATATTCCTGTGAAACATGCGGGAAGAGTTTCGGACAGAGTTATACACTTAGGAAGTAACATACTGTGTAAAATATGTGGGAGAGATTCAACTGTAGTGAGTCATTGACAAAACACAAGAATCCCCAGAAGTGAGGAGCCACAAAATCATAGATGATGTGGTCAACGTTTTTCTAAATTAAAAGTTGGAAAAAAAAAACAGTTTACAAATGCGAAAACATCAGAATGAGGTGAGTTCACCTTCATATGACTGCAACTTATATTTCTGTCTGCAGCAGTATTTCTTTGACTTTAACCTTCCAAATTCCACACTGAGTTGATAGTTCATACAAATGTTATTAAGGTTGTTAAATAACTTTTCTTGTTAATATTCATATTCTCCACCTCAGTTATATGACTGGACTGTTAACTTTCTGATGCCAACGCTGAGAAACTCCAGTTCTGTTACGTCAGTCATCCTGCCGGCTAGATTTATTATTATTTTTTGCTTCCATGTCCATTGTTTTTCTTGGTTGAATCAACTTTTTGTTGAGGCGACAAGTTGTAGAGGTTGGTTATTTAAAAAATTGTTAAGCAAATAAACAAACAAAGAATTTAGATAATGAATGTATTTCTTCCTTTCACGGTTTCTTCACGGTGGGCAAAGAAACTGTAGGTCAAACTACGCAAACAAACAAGTACACTCCTCTGAACATTAATTTTAAAAAAAACGTTATTAACTGTGTAAACCTTGTACAATATTCTTCATCCATATATCTAGATACTTGAAATCTGAATGATCAGAATAGTCAGTATCAAATGTAGCAACTAACGATTATTTTCACGAATCTCTCAGTTATTTCCTCGATTAATCGAGTTTACTGTCACAGAGGAGCAAAGAAAACAAGACAAATTTTCACATTTAAGTATCTGAAATCAGAGAATTCAGACTTTTTTCATTAATACTACTTGAACCGATTAATCCATTATGAAAATAGTTGGCGATTAATTTAGTAGTCGATTACTAATCGATTAAAAGATTTACTGTTGCAGCTCAAATCAAATGAAATGAGTTGGAACAGCTCAATGTATGAATAAAAAACTATTTGCTCATTACCAGTGTGGTAAAGTATAAATTCGTTCAGCTTTTTGCACATGTTTTTCAGGGAATTCCTACAAGTCTGGACCTGAATGTATAATCATTCTTTTCTTTTTTTTACATATTAAGTCCTTGAAGCCCTACTCTTAAAGAATATAAACACTTGTTTTATGAAATAATTTGAAAATGATACTTTGACTTCTGGCAGAGCTTTTTCTTTGACAATTACTCGTTCCATTACTTTTCCCATTAGAGTACGGAGATTTTGTTCTCCACAGCCGCCTCAGTCAAGAGTGAGTACAGTCCTACACTTGTCCAAGGCAGCACTCAGGGTTTGTAGTGGTTTAGGGGAATAGTACAGTCGGTGCACATTTTTAAGGGGACCAAAAGGACCGTGTACTGGTGGGTGTTGTCCTACCGATTGTGGTGGGCCACCAAGGCCAATTTTTCTGTCCCAGTCCAGCCCTGAGCTCTTCTAAAAGACCCGACAAGTTGAAGGGGAAATCTTAACAAGTCTGTGTAATATAAAGAGGTTTTGGTTTAAAGGGTCTTATGAACAGCCCCTGACAAAAAGGTGAAACCTGACTCTGTTAAGAGGTGCTTGGTTATTTCTGCTGGCCATTAAAATAACCTGCGGTTGGGCAGCATGACGTTAACGTATCGGTCCACTAGGTGGAGTCAGTGTCCAACCACCAAAGGATGCTGGACCTGGCCAGACAAGCTGCAAGTGGAGAATCAGAGAGAGGAGTCACTGACTCACCAGAAGCAGGAACAGAGCGACCAAGTAAATACCCGTGATTAATGTACCTGTTCTCCTCAGAATTCTCCATCAGCCAAACAGGAAACAATTCATCAGTAAATCAAGTAATTGATTGACAGAACATTGATCAGCAGCTGTTTTGATTTGTGATTGATCAATTCAAAAGGAATCAAATGCGTGCTGTCTGACAAAACAAGAAATTTGAGGACATCCCCTTGGTTTGAGAAGTTGTGAATGGGCATTTTTTTCCTTATTCTGTGACATTTAAAAGACTAATGATTAATCGATTAATTAAATAACCTGCGGATTGAATTTATAACAAGCCCTATTTGAGATAGACCGAAGAGAAGATTTGAAATTACAGGACTGATTTGTCAAAATCTTTGATCATATCTTTAAAATTGTCCAAGACCAATTTTTGACTTGCTTGTTGAAAAGCAGCATGTGGGATTGGACAGCTTTCATATAGAGAACTTCTATTGAGACATGGTGAATAGAGCTGAAACAGTCAGGCGATTAATCTCTTAGTCAGTTGTCAGAGAACTAAGTGGCAACAATTTGGATGATGACTTAGGTTCAAGTTTTTCTTTGGGTTTATGCCAAAATAAGGAAAATGTTTTCACTTTCTCAAATTTGCCATTTTTTTTATTTTCCTGTGATAGAATATGAAATACATTCAACCATTCAAAACAGCCACCCTGGACTTTTGTTTAAATATCGTGGCTGTTGTTGACTATTTTGTGAAGTTTGATCGATGACAAAGATCAGTGTATTAATCGAGAAAATCATCAGTACTGAGAGCATTAGCCGCAGCCCTAATGTTTAATGATCTTCTTTCCCTCCACATCACCTGAGCTTGTAATCGTTTTCGTCCAGCTGTTCCAGCCAGAGCAGAGGCTGCATACATCACAGCACAGCAGCGGCTGAAGGATTTGCAGCAGGCGGCCGCAGATGCAAATCCAGAGAGTGAGTACCCGGTTCCTGCTGTTGCCTCTGCAGGACACAGCTGGATTTGGAGGTTGAGGGACACAACAAAGCGCCAGGGCCTCTCTCAGCTAAAAGGCTTTCATCTGTTGAGACCCTCTAATTATACTGATCTTTGAAGTATCATAATGCAACTTATGTGATGTAGAAATTGTCTCCTTTTGCTCTCCTCTGGCATTGGGCTCTTTAGCCACAGAAGAGATTTACACATTTACAGTTTCTAAAATGATCTGTGCAATGCAGACTGATGTGGAGCCGCACAATAATTAGACACTTATCACCATTTCTATATGTGTGCGTGCCCAATGAGTGCTTTGAATACAGATGTCCTTCATTATCACCACTATAATTATTTCAATATCAGTGCATGTTACTCTAGATATTAATGGTGTGTTCATCCATATTTTCAGTGATAGTCAGCTCAACTGAAGTCATCAGTTTATAGGCTTACTGCAGAGCTCAGATTTTTAGTGCGGAGCTCTCGGCCTCTTTCAGGGCCTAATGAAAAGGCTTGAAGAGGAGATCAAGTTCAACTCCTTCATGGTCCCAGAGAAACTCCCCGAAGAGCTGCAGGGCGGGAGGCATACGGTGCAGTACCTTCAGGAGGTGGCATCGGAGCCTGCCATGGGCCAGGCCGGTCTCCAGGAGCTGGAGGACAAGGTCAGGAACAGAATGTGGCGTCATGTCCGTCTACTTTCATGTGTTGGAAAGGTTCTGGTGATGTTTAATTTAGACACTGAAATGAACAGATATAACCAGACAAACTGACTCTTTATAAGCAAAAGGTGTTGACTTTAAAGAATTTCTTTGATGTCTTTCATTTTTTGGTTAACCATTATCTTGTGTGATGTCGGCCCGGTGGAGTTCTTTATATCCAGCGATACTCGCCAAAGATTCACCAGTAGGTTAGTTTATGTTACAGTCCATATTATGTTTTGGATTATCCTTATGACTCAAGGATAATAGTGCATCGTCATATTTTTTGTTTGCATCCTCCCATGAAAGAGTGCTGCTCAAGTGCTTTCAAAGTTTTTGGCTGTAATATTTAGGTACTATCTTGTGAATATGTGTGTAGTGTTTAGTTCTGAGGAAGACCTGGAGGTTAAAAGTATAAGTCTGTTTTATTATCAACCCTGATATACAAGGGCATCCTGTGGATCTTGTTCAGTACCTTTCAATTACTTTACTGGAGTGTAGGATTAAATATCACCTCCAGGTATGCTTATAATATGTTAAAAAAAACAACAACACTTAAAATAAGTATTTTGAATAAGTTCCATGTCTCACACAAAGTCAAGATAACCTTAAACTTTAAATAAAAGTCAATTTAAAGTTTAGAAAAAAATGTGTGACAGTCCAAATAGTAAGGATCTGGATTTTACATCATTTTGCACAGCGAAGCCGGGAAAAAAAATTGTTCTAAAAGAGACACATTCTTTGCTCCCAGACGAGTTGTGATCGCAAAACATGCTAATATGGACACTTGTGAATTTCTACAACTGTAGCCACGTTCTCATAAACATGAAAATTCAAGAACAATAAATCAGAGAAATGTCACACATAATAGTAATTTCCCTTAAATTTCTGTAACTTACAAATTCAAATTGATACTAGATATGTTGTATGTATATTGGCTTAATTCTTGTGGACAAAATCACTCAAGAAGAACTCTTACTAAAAACAAAAATTCATAATTAACACCACAGGCAGCCAAATTGATGAGTAGATGATCTGATTTGATTTTGGTGTGTCTTGCTTCATTAGGTTATATGTTAATGAGGTGAACGTGTTTTTGTTAACTCTTGTTAGAATTCTTCATGATGAATTACCAGTGCTGTGAGGATGGGGGTCCATTTGTCAAGGAGATATTCAGGGGACATAAGGAAATCCAAGTGTCCAGTGCTTACTTTACATGCCAATGTTACTTGCCCTAACAGCATTCCCATCGCTCAGTCCAAAGCAGAGGAGCTTCAGGAAGTGAGGGAGGAGCTGGCTGCTGCAGAGAAGGAGCTGAGGCAGAAGAGCAGGAAGACACAAGTCTCATATGGGGAAGAGGTCATCCTGGGGTGATGAGGTACATTATTGGAAAAGCTTCTTATAGCCACTGAATATCAGCTAATTGAATTTCTTCAGAGCCATGTTGATGTTTTTGTATTTTCTTTTTTACATTCATGTACAACTTTATTTATGAGAAGAACTTTACTGCTAGTTGCCAAGAAATGAAACATTTTCTGCACGATAATCTTCTTTTTGTTGCGTGGTAAATGCTGACATCAGCAACAGAAACTTGATCTAAGTGCACACAAGTGGATGTGCAAACCACAGAAAACACAAGGGCCTATTTCTGTTCTTATCCAAACACAGAAGGGCTCACTGTCTAATGTCACTTATCCCTTTTCCCTGCTCTCCCTCACATTCCCATGCAGAGCCATAAATAGAACACAGCGGAGAATGTCCAGAACAAGGAAGTGCACTGGACAAGCTGCCCGAAAGTTTGTCTTTCACCGAATCTTTAGTGTAATCAGTCTCCTTATTCTAGTCAGCTGGACACATAAAACAGACTTGGGGCCGAAAACCTTTGTCTATATTTATATCCCATGACGAGAACCTACCCCGCTTTCATACACATGGCACGGCCTTCTCTGATGTGTCACGTTGACGGACCTGACTAAACTACTGACAGGGAGAAAAAATGAACGCAACAATACTGCAGCACATAAGTCAGAACGCCTTGGGCAATCGCTTCTTCTTTTGTCTATCCATACATTAAGCTTACAGTCAAACCATCTGCTCTAAACAGTTCTGCATTAGAAGAGGGATGTTGATGGAGGTTGTGCTGTGACTGTATGCACTGCGTGGATGAGAGTTCTGATAGCCTGGTGTTAGACGCACATTGATATCCATGAAGTGAGAGCTGGACTCACAACATGTGTGATGTTACAACAGCTCTCTCCCTCCTCTGCCCTGTGTCCTGTGGGTCTGCTTTCAATCCCTGTGTATCCCTGTGTACGTGTGTGTTGCTCCAGGAGTGTTGTCCCAGTGCAGACCCTGACCTCTGACCTGCATATATGAGGAGAAAAGAGAAAATAATTGCCTAAGTGGTTATGGAAAAAACCCACTATCACAAACATTTAAAATATTAAAAGTATGATTTGAGCATTTGAAAATTCTAAAAAAATGTAAATGACTTTAAAGGATTAGTTCAACATTTTGGGGAATATGCTTATTTGCTTTCTTGCAGAGGGTCAGATACATGGTTAGAAAAGGTTGATACCCTGCTGGACAACCAACTGGGCAAAGTGGAAAACTCCATGGGACCCCAGATGTGAAAAGCCCCAAAAGACCCTGGTTCACTGTGTCAACTGATTTTGGTAATTCTGTTCAATGAAAATGTATTGTAAAAAGGTCATCGCTCAATCACACTACTGTGGTAAAATGTAGTATCAAGACTATTTATTTCATTTTATATAGTGGTCACATTGTACAGTATCTGTATTTAACTTGTAGGCGACAGGATATGTACACAGTGCACATGTGGGTCATTGGGGGGGCATGGGGAGTGTCATTGCTGGTGCTGGCAATACCACTGGTATAAGACAGAAACTCATGTGTATTTCAACAACTGTCTTTGTTCTACATTAATTATACAACTGCATTATAATTGATTAGACACCGACTTACGTGACCTTAAATCTGACTGAAATAATCAGAGGGAGTCGTTTGTAGAGACAAAGAGGGCCCTTGAGACTGTGCCTGAACAAGTTAATGGAGAATGTTTTGTCAGACGCAGCTTATCAGACTCTTCTGTAGTTCCGGGGCCGTCAGCCACAGTGGAGATGATCCCTTTATCAGAGGTATTTTCCATTCTGCAGGTTATGTGTCATCATACGTCACCTACCAACTGCAGGGTCTCTCTCAGAGGTGATGACTACATCTGCTCATCATCGGTTGGCCAGTAACATAAAACCCCTTGGCCGGCCAGCCTCATCACACTGGTTAAATTCATCCTTACTTCAGTCAAGACACCGTCGAGCATCTGAGATACATACATTAAGGGGTTTTGCATATCTTTATCGTAACTGGCTACATTTAATTTGTTTGTTTTTTTAAAGGACACTTCCCTGCTGTGTGTCCCACATGCAGCCATTTGAAGTATCTGCTGCACAATTCATGTTTCTGTTGCCTTGTCTGTGTGTGTTCGTCAGTGAACTGTATGTCAGAGAGAGGTGTGTGATGGCTGATCCGCTGTCCAGTTGAACTGCAGTTGTTTTGGGGACACAAAGTCTGGAACACTATGCAGTATCATTCTGCTTTGCTAATTCCTCTCTTAGTGTGCCCTTGACGTCCCAAAATACACAAAGAATAAATGTACACACGCACAAACGCACACACACACATCAAGCTTCTAGATCCCCAAAGGATCTGAAGCACATTCTGTGATTTCTGGGGCTGTTCTCCCGTGTCCATGTTCATTTATAGCTGCTCTTCACCGGGAGAAGTTTCATAGTGTCCCAGCAGACAGTCAGGGCAGGGAGTGACTGAACATCCACTTAAAGCAGTTGTTCAGCCAGCTGAAGCTGCTCGCTGTGCATAGATGGCCGTGAACCTGAAAGGATCAAGTTACCGTGTCAGATCATAGCATGGCCCCCAGGCCCCTCAGCTGGAGTCACAGTTTTATTCCAATCACCTTCCCTCCCCTTGCTCAACCCATTGTCTTCTCCTGTGGCCGTTCATACTGTAATATCTCAGATGTGCTGGACACAATGTCAGAAAATATAAATTGTATTTATGTCTCTTTAATTGAATTTCCAAATCCAATTTCTTGCTTGTTGCAGCCATAGGAACTGTGATTTCACAGAACATATTTGCTTATTTTTGTTTTAAAAAGGCTGTAATCAATATTTTTGTATCAAAAATGATGATAATGCTGTGCATGTGAAAGAAATTGCTTGTGGGGACACACAACGCAATGCAGTTCCCCATAGCTCTATGGAGAATTTTTGAAATTTTCAGCTTGTTGTTTTGGATTTACAGTCGTGCACCTTTACTGTCTTTGGTTCAGTCTCCCTTTAGCATTGGTTCCAGACGCAGCAAGCAGCAAAGGATGAATTTCTAAAAACCCATTGAACACTACCTGTCCAGCATCAAATGTCAGACAGACAAAGTTTGCAGCTAAAGATCCGGGTATTTCCTCAGGAGCTGGTGGAGTCTAAACCAGAGCCGAAAGGAATATTTGACCCACAGTTCTCAACTGGCCAGAAACACAACAATAAACAACAACAACAAACAATAATTGCTTATTTTGTTTGCTTCATAACTCACTTCGCCATATGCTCTCAGAATTGTATGTCAGTGTTGTGCTTACAGCTTGTTTCTGCTGACCTAAACATCAGTTAGTGCAGGTTTAAAGTGTCAGTTAGCTGTATTGCATGTATTGAGAAATCCTTCCTCTTCAATCAATTTAATCAATTTAATTTGAAGTTAATAATGTTGAATTTTGCTTTCTTTGTTCTTCAAAGCTGAAACATGAAATTGCAGAGCAAGGGAACCTTTACAAGAAGAAGAAGCGGCGGGAAGTTGCTGAGCTGAAAGCAGAATGTGGAGTATTCAACGGACTGAGGAGATTCTCAAGCAGAGATTTGAGACAGCAACTGGTAACTCTTTGGCCTTTTTTGAATTTTCATGTAAGACAAGCAGAGCGAACAAATAATTTATTTACAGCAAAACAAAGGAAGAAATGGATTGTACTTCTTGCCTTAATATTAAGGCAATCAGCAAAAAAAATGAATTTTCCTTTTGCTGACAGTTGGGCTGCCATCTTGTTGGCCAGTGAGCGGTTCCATTTGATCAGTTGAGTTCTGCCATTGCAAATGTGCTGCTTTCACTTGATCTCCCCATTCACACACTTTGTGCTAACTGTGAAATGGTAGAAGCTTCCTGGAAATGGCTTCACACCTCTGTGCGGTCCCAGCACCTGACTTGTGGGTAGGCTGTCTGACGCAGGCAGAGCTGCTATTTCTGAAGGCAGCATCTGCTGCTCCTGCTCTGTCGGCACATCACACTGTGATTTGTTAAAGCAATGGAAGTTTTCCTGCCGGTCACATGTCCAGCTGGTGATGTGTCTACCCCTCACTGCAGTGCTGTTATAGTGTTGCCTTTATTGTAAAACATGAAATGCTTTGAGTTTCAAAGAGTTTTCATGTCACGGTTTCATGAGCTAATTGCGGATTAATGTGGACCGAAATTGTATGTCAAATTTTTCAAAAACGAATGTGCTCAAATTGTAGAGTAATTAATAACTGCACTGATTGATTGCTCCTTTTGATGTAGACCTTTGAAGTGACTCCTCCCCAGACTTAATATTTTTTTTGCCAATTTCTTTTTTTCATGTGTCTCTGTTGTGTTTTTAAGCAAACAGTGGAAGCTGAGAAAGGAATCTCTCGCTTCAGTGACACTCTGGAGAGGGAGAGCTGGAGAGGGTGTCTGCCATCAAGAGCGAGCTAGATGAAAAGAAGAGCCGCAACCTGGACGACATGTCTGAAATGGTGACTATAGCACGGGGCCTTGGATAAAATCACTCACCAATCCACCGTTGTACATAATGTGAAATTGATCAATACCAATCAAGGCCAACTTTTTTTATTATTTTCTTCACAAATACATTGTATGGCATCTCCTTCATTCTGACGTGCAGGCCATCTTAAACTGTAATGATTATATTTTCACAGCAGACATTTTGACATCTCACTGTAGGAAAAGCACAGCTGTAAATTATGAAATGAGGAAGATGATGAAGAAATTATGTCTCTGTCCAGTTTCAGAGTCAGTATATGTTGTCACACTGCCATGACTTAATGAGACACTTAAAATGAAGAGAGACATTATTAATGTTTTTAGTAACACCTGTGCTTTTCCCAATATGATGATGTCTGTTGTGGAAAAGGCCTCTTGGTACCTATGTGTGACGTTTTGTACTTCCCAACATTACCCAGACTGAAAACACATGTGCTGGTGTGCAGGGAATTAACTAGACTTCAGTATAGTATTTTCATTTTTTACCCGTGAATTTAAATACTTAAAAATAAACAGTAAACACAACATTATCCCAGCATACCTCAATACTTCAATTGTACTTACCCCCCTGTCGGTGTTTCAACCATGTTCCAAGGTGCAGTGAGTTTGTTGATCAGTTCTGGAGCAGGTACGTGCGTCAAACTGCAGACCAGTCACAGTGATGGAGACAAACTACCTGCCTCCAATCAGAAAGTAGACCTTTACACTGGAACTGGGATTGGCACTGCAAAGTCATAAAAATGAGATCTGTCATTTTTTGATGAATACTTAACAAAAATGTGCCACATTAAATTAACCACATGGACATGCACTGTTACAACATGAGCTGTGTTATGCATTGCCTGCAATTATTGACATATTTAAATAAGGACATTCAAAAGGCATGACAAAGCATCATTTTCCACATTTTTTTCTTACAATCCAGGATTTAGAAAAAAAACACATTTGACAGATTCTGCGGATCAGTATCTGTCCTGAATTCAATGAAATTAATTCATACCCCAAAATTACATTTTGCATACAGTATGTATGATGCAAGCCTGTGCAAAATACAACTCTTACATCTCACTAAAAAACACATTCTACCTGCAAAGCCAAAGCACAAACAATTGAATTTTCATATGAGAAAAAACATGATAAACTATCTTTACAGTGTGGCTTCAAGCCAGTAAGATTATGCATTGTGCTTATGTGTTATGTTGCACTAGGTCCGTTAAGAATATTTTACATAGTCCATAAATAAAATGCATGATGGGAAAGCCCCCCACATCGCTGAGCTAAAGCTGAGGATTACATTTTCCTACACGTGTTCCAAGAATGACTCTTACTGGGTAATGTCTGCTAATGAAGAGCTGCAGTAGGAAGACATAAATAGACTTTGTAAGAGCCTGTTGTAAGTTAAACTGCTCAAATGCCAAAAGTAACCCTATGTTGATGTGAAACAGTGCTTTAAGTATGACAAAGGTGTTTAAAATGTGTATTCTGTGTATTTATCTCGGTTCTCATTCGGCGTACAGTACATTAAATCATTTGTCCGTCAGTTCCTGTGTATGATCTGATTCTGATCTTAACAGGAGCTAAACCAAGAATATTAGGAAAAGTTACTGCCCTGTATAAGATAGAATATAGCAAACAATTTAAACATATTAATGTTTATCCATCTTATTTGTGTGTAATATTTCATATCTTTACCATAGCAGCATAATGTATCTCTATATTCCTCAGGGTGTGTGAAAGCATCGAGAGAAGGGACTGCAAAAGAGGAAAACGAATATCATTATATTAACTCCATGTCAAAGGCATGTTTTTAAAAAGACTGTTGGTCATTATCACTGTCTTACAAGCCAAACATGGTCAAATTAAAACTGATTCTTTTTGAAGTGATTTGCCATCAATACATCCACTGGGACAATAAAACCTGATCTCTCCATCATGTGTCCTCTGATCCACAAGAGAGGAAGAAGACCACCAGGTGAGGGTGCTGAGCCTGGTCAGCCCGCTGCTCGCAAGATGAGCCGCCCTTTTTACCACATGACTCTCTTGTTACAACACAGTCAGTTTACCTTCTACCTGTTAATTCTTGCTTACAACAGTAATATTCAAGTGGTATTCAAGATATGCTGACACGCCACGCGTTCATTTAAAATCAGTGGGCAAGAGCAGCATGTTAGATTGTGATGGCTTGCATTTAAATTATATTCTTTTTAGGGGGGTGTACATGAAGAACATTATATATGTATGAGTATATGTTTTTTTCAAAATGGTTTAGATTAAAAAAAAATGATTGTTTTCAAAACAATGAAAAGTAAAAGAGAAAATGCATAAATAAATGAAAAAAAACCATTTATACCCAAATGCATTTATCCACGTGATAATTAAGGGCATTGGTCTATACGATTCTCATTTAGTCTGTGGCTTGTCTGGTTTTGGTATAAGTGTAATTATTGCCTTTCGCAAGTTTTTCTTACCTTGTTCCCTTCATTGTTTGCATCTTCCGCTCCTAGCAGCATATCAACTTCTTCAAAAGTCTCTCCATTTTTTATCTGGATTTTTTGTTGTTGACACCATCTTGCTGTTCGCCCTTAATGTTGTCCCCTCTGTCATTTTTGACTTTGTGTATTCATGTTAATCGTACCGTTTGAGTTCTAAATATTTTCATACAGGATTTAGGCTGTTTGTAGAGAGCTTTCTAACACATCTTACTTGCTTGCCACCATGTTGGACCCTGCCCCCCTTCCCATTTTTCTGTTGTACTTGTCACTTCTTTCCTTTGTGGACTCCAGAAGTTACCTGAGAAGCAGAAGATAGTGAGGGAGAGCCACAGCGCCAACATGGAGCAGATGAAGATGTGACGGGACCTTGAGCAGCTCTGGAGTGTAGGCGGCAGTGTTTCGTACGAGCTCACACTAGAGCCAGACATCTACTGGTCAAGCCATCAAGGAAGGAGGAGAGGATAGGCTGCCCACGGTACATTCACTACAATGAGTTCAACTTAATGTTTTATCATGTCCTGTAACATGTCTAATTCTTTTAAGAATATAGGGTAAATATAAACTGGAGACTAAAGTACATTCAAATAAAAGGTACAAGGTTTGTGTCACTTTATTCATGGGGTTCATTTTTCCCCTCCAACTTGTCTGTTACACACTGCCATCGAGTTTCGCTTGATAGTTTATCTTGTGTTACCAGTCACTTCTGGTGATGACACGGTTTAAGATGCTTTGTGAATCCACAACTTTAAAAAAAAAAACACGTATCAGGAGATGTTGCTGGACAAGGGTTTTCACTTTCTCTGACCCACTGGAGAATTCTTTTTGACACATCTTTAACATTACACGTTCCATCAAAGTGTCCAGAGATAACACCATACAAAGTAGTGCACTTGGGATATGGCCCTGGTCAACTATTTTTGGCAACGACAACCATGACCTTGGACAGGATATCTTGCCAGCTTTGGAATTCCCTGGGACAGTGTGGCTGAAATAGTCATAGAATTGTGCTTGTTTCCATTTTATTTGATTAAAAAACATAATTTTTCTATAATAGATCCTTATTTCTAGATAATTGTTGACATTTAAGACATCCAAAGGTTGATATTTTGATTTTCTTTGTATATCCAATAAATGTATTTTTTTTTTTTTCATTTTCACTCATGTCATTATAACAGTCATCAATGCAACTTTAAATTCAGGAATTCTCTGTTGTGATAAAGATGTCTTAACCTATTTTAATTCAAACTGAATAAGACATGCAGTGAAGATCTGTTGTAAGAATAAGACAACAAGTAGTAAGCCTAGAATACAGAAAGCACAATTTATTTATTGCAATCAACTGACAGATTGGATGTTGAAATATTTATGTCTAAATTAATTTAATACTATATGTTGGATGGAATTAATTTTATTTGGGACCATTTTTTTATTAAGAAAATAACAAGGCACATACCACTGCGCACATAAACAATGGTGTGAGTGCACAACACATGTCTTCATGGATGTTTCAGGATCCCACCATCACTCTCACAGAAACTTAATCTGCTGCTGACAGCCAACGTTAGTGGCTCTTGTGCCAAACGGAGTGTGCATTGTGAAAGGTGTCCAACTCGGCACTGCCATGATATTATTGTTACCGCACTTTGTGCTTCTTGGGGCCCCATTAAGACTCGTTAAAAAGATGATGCATGCCATTCTTGTAAAACAGCTGACAATGATAGCCCCTAAAAAACAAAATGTGGGATTGGGGGGTGGTGGGGTTGACCTAGTGCCCTCACACATCTACAGCTAATTGGCTGTCTTACCAGTTGTAATGCAGATGTAATGCAGTTGATCGCTTTGGTATAGTCTCGCTTTGTTAAATGTTTGTGACATGCCTGTAACATGCCTGAAGTGCCCCTATGTCAAGTGTAAATGAGGAAGTGATACAATAAGACCTGGGATTTATCTGTTGAAATGCCTCTAGTCTGAGGGAATTGAGTGACAGTAGTCCGTCAATCTATATATTGCAAGTTACAGTTATAGCTCCAGCTGCACTGGCTTTGTAATGTGTGGCTTTTGATAAAAGCTTATCGTGTAACGATCACCAAACTGCTACACTGAAGCCGATGTGTCGGGCAACAGGAGACTCCAACATTAATTCACACTGGCATTTGAGTGCTAGTTTACAGAGGGGCATACGTTTGTGTCCCAGCTTCTCATTTCCTAACTGACTACATGACTTATCCTGTAAGCCCCAAGACAAAAGAAGTGCATTTTAAATTCCTAAATAATATCTACCCATCCAATGAACTGCTAAGAAGGAGATTTAATGTTGACCATAATAACTGCACCTTCTGTGATAATGAAATACAAACCACCGATCATCTGTTTTTCCAATGTCTGTACTATTCAACATTTTGGGAGGATTTGCAGGACTGGTTGTCGACCAAGATTCTTCTGTCCACTCCTCTCACAAGAGAGAGCATTGTCTTCGGAGTCAACATAACGGACATTGAGACTGACTCTATATTGAACAATCTGATTCTACGAGAAAAATTCTTCATCCACAAATCCAGATGGATGAAAATGAAACCACTTTTCTCTGTTTTTAAAAGGGGACTTGTTGAAAATGACCTGAGTTCCTTAAAGCTCATGAAAAGGAAACAGGCCAAATCGCTCCTCAGAGCTTAAGATTCTTTGAAAATATTTGGAGACTGACCTCTATGACCTCTTATGCCTTATTAATGCTATTATTATTTTATTTTATCATTATTTATTTAGCATATTATTATTATTATTTTACACGTGTTTAATGTATCCTCATGGGCCTTGAATGTTTTGTAAGGGTTGATATTAAGATCTTAACGCCAAATATTCTGTATATTATCTTTGTTCAATAAAAAAAAAAAAGCTTCTCATTTCCTGGTGGCTTCCTGTATTTATTTTTTTTTCTCTCTCGTGTCTCCCTTGTTTGAACGTGGCTGACACGGTTCGTCCAATGGCATCGGTCCACATGCGGCGCGGGGGAGAGGGGCAGCAGCGAGGCGCTTTGATAAAACCAGACTGTCGGCACCGTGCGGAGCCACAGAGAGCTGCGCCACGGCGAGACACGGCACGGCACGGCACGGCACGGCACGACACGGCACGGCGCGCGCATCAAGGACCAGACCGGGTGAACGCAGTTCCCACCGCAGGACACTGCTGCGCACACGTTCCCCGGCATTTCCGGAAATTAGAGGAATCTGCAACTCCTTCCTCCGCAAATTGTCGTCGAAGCAGCCGGAGGGACGCGTCGCCTGGCCGCGGTCAACAGCTTGTCGATATCCGCCCGAGTGTGGCCGCGGCGCTCTCCTGTCCTTCTTCCTCTTCTTCTCAAAGTGTCGACGAGCTCGAGGGGGAAACCTCACGGCTGTCATTTCATTATTTTCTTTTTGTCTTGGCGGGGTGGTGGTGAGGGGGGGGGCCGAAAACAAGGAGCTCGTCCGTCCGCCATGGAGAACTCTCACACGAAGAGCGTGGAAGAAGTTTACAGTCATTTCTGCGTCAACGAAAGCACCGGACTCGCCCTGGACGAGGTGAAGCGGCAGCGGGAGAAATGGGGCCTAAATGGTACGACGGTGTGAGGGAAAGTATGTTCAGTATGTGGGCTAAAAAGTGTGCGCCGCCATCCGCCGGCCGGTGCTACCCGGCGGGGTCTGTGTGGCTGACGTCATCACCGGTGACCTCCAGGGTTTCCCCGTCTCTCGCATAGCAACGAAGTGATGATGACTTCGAGGCCGTTGTTAGGCATTTGGGCATTGGGCGAGTGTGTGACAGTGCTCTGCGGACAGTGATGACGTTTTAAACATGACCTCGTCGTGACATTGTCGACAAAGTGTGGTTAAAATTTGGTGACACTGTCGTCAGCGTGTGTGGTTAAAATTTGGTGACACTGTCGTCAGCGTGTGGTTAAAATTTGGTGACACTGTCGTCGGCGTGTGGTTAAAATTTGGTGACACTGTCGTCGGCGTGTGTGGTTAAAATTTGGTGACACTGTCGACAGCGTGTGGTTAAAATTTGGTGACACTGTCGACGGCGTGTGTGGTTAAAATTTGGTGACACTGTCGTCAGCGTGTGGTTAAAATTTGGTGACACTGTCGTCAGCGTGTGTGGTTAAAATTTGGTGACACTGTCGTCAGCGTGTGTGGTTAAAATGAGGTGACACTGTTGCTCACTGAGCTGGACGTTCCTCACCTTTAGCCCGCGTGCCCCGACACAGAGCAGGAACAGTGGCCATGGGATCACTGGAGTAACCTTATCTGGAGATAATCTCCTCTGTCCTGCTCTTTTATATTATGTGACCTGGGAGGTCATGGACCCCCCCCTCCCCTTAAATCAATTAAAATGTAATTGATTTGAGTTGTCAGGATAGGACCAATAAAGCGTCTAACTATTGTAGTATGGTTGGTTCTCATTTATATTCATATTTAATGGTCAAACACATTCGCACACTACTCCACTACATCACAATAGGTTTGTCAAACATGGCCCATTATACAGTTACATTTCCATAGATTTTTTTTTCTTCTGTTAAGCACTTTGTAACTTAGTTAAGAAAAGTGCTGTATAAAAATAGGTTATTAATAATAATTACAGTATCTATTGTAAGATCTGGGGTGAAATTGGGAATTTGCTGGTGTTTTTTGTTCTGCCACCAATTTGTGTAAATCTGAGAAATGGCTCGCTCAAAAAGAATGCTTCTGTCTCACAGAACACACTGTTATTCTAGGATTCAGTTCCCTATCAAGAAACAAAAACTGAGAGTTGTGTATCCATCTGCCTCGAAAAGTATGTATACACTCCTTACCTGTTTTCTTGTCTCTTTCATCCGTTTCCTTTGCCATCTATGGATTGACTTTCCACTCTACATACGCACAGAGTTACCAGCTGAAGAAGGTAATCACTACCACCACAGACATAGTTGTCATTTTATGACAAACAAGTTTCTGTGACTGATTATTTTTCCAACAAACTCCTTTCTCTGCAGGCAAATCTTTATGGGAGCTTGTCCTCGAACAGTTTGAAGACCTACTTGTTCGAATTCTTCTGCTGGCTGCGTGTATATCTTTTGTAAGTATACCACCTCAATTTTTTTGCAGTCCTGTTGAGAGTGCAATATTTATCATATTATTTTAAACCATGTGGACTTGCTTTCTGTTTGTTCATCCTAAACTGAATGAATGGAGCCAACTTATCAATCTTGGGGCTCCTCTTGAATTTTTTTCAAAGACTTAAGACCTGGTGATTTGTTTTATTCTCACTGTTAATCCCCTTGTATGCCGTGTCCACTGAATGAGATGGATGATGTACATATGATCTGAAATCTTCACGGGATCCCAGAACAGAGTTACTGCATCCTTCAAATAGCGTTTCCTACCACCTCTGACTGAAAGAGTGTTTATGTGAAGTCAAACATTGCAGATAGGATTATTATTAAGCCCCGTGTGATGAATGGCAGGGGGCACTTAATGAATTGCATAGCGTTGAAGTGTGAACGTCTTCAGTTTGTGTAACCCGGCTGAGGTTACACTCACACATTAGGGAGCTAGGCAGCTGAGAAAGCTTGCGACCCATCTGATGGATGGTGACAACAGCAGCAGCAGCATTGAGTTGCTATCACCATGTGCCAAGTAAGACATTTGAGTTGCCGAGTATGGCTGCTGTGTAATGACTAACCCTGATCTCACTTGTGACTCTGACTTTTGGTGCTAGACAGATAAATGTTTGATAGTGGGCTGCCATTATCTAATAGCATCAGAAGCTGTGTTTCCTTTACATCGATTGATTTATGGCAGCCCACTATCAAACATTTATCTGTCTAGCACCAAAAGTCAGAGTCACAAATGAGATCAGGGTAAGTCATTACACAGCAGCCATACTCGGCAACTCAAATGTCTTACTTTTGAAAATGAATATGGCACTACATATTCATTTTCTTTACTGTCGCAGTGGTGAACCCGATTTTACTGTCCCTGTCTGTCTCTTTACTGGTGCTGCATGCCTGTGCTCAATATATCACGATGTTGAATTGACTACACGCTACATTAACTAACAGATGTCTGAAAAACATTTGTGTGTGTGTGTGTGTGTGTGTGTGTGTGTGTGTGTGTGTGTGTGTGTGTGTGTGTGTGTGTGTGTGTGTGTGTGTGTGTGTGTGTGTGTGTGTGTGTGTGTGTGTGTGTGTGTGTGTGTGTGTGTGTGTGTGTGTGTGTGTGTGTGTGTGTGTGTGTGTGTGAGAGTCCGAGAGAGAGAGTTGGTATGTAGTGTACAGTGCCCAGTTAGGTGATACAGAGGTGTCAGTGGCTGCTGTGTGACAGGGGAACAGAGCACCACTCAAGACCAAATTTGGGCCCTCACCCCTCAGTGGGAGGGCTCTCATCTGTCAAACATTCTCGCCCACCTCAACATAAATTTTCTTTTCACTCCCATTCTTTGACATAATATATATATATATATATATATATATAAGGACTCAGAAATGCCATTTAAGTAATGCTGTAAGTCTTTGGCTTTGGCACAGATACTTAGAAGGTTGATAGCTTTATTACATTAACCAATTGCTTGTGACACAGTGCAATTTTCTGACTATTTTCTCAGCAGCAAAAAAGACTCCAGGTCAAAATGTTTTAATGTCATAATCTTTTTTTGCTGGCAGTGAGATGTTTTAGTATAACAGTCTTTTAATATTCCATTAGGACATCACTTTATCCCTTTCTTTAATGAGACGCTTTAAGAAGTTACATTTAATAGAGGTCTGACTGTTAATCTCAGTTCCTGCTTTACTATCGATGGTTCACATATGTGCAAAAGGGAATCAAATGCTTGTGACATTATCTTCCATTCCTACACATCAAATGGGCAGTGCAGTGTCTGCAGTTATATCCACTGGAGAATAGCAATAGTGCAAACAGTGGTTGGAATAAATGTACTGCTAGTGTTCCTTAGATAAGTGGTCAGTACAATTTCCAAAATTTAAGTTGAAGAAAGAGTTCAAGTACAAGGGACGTATTTAAATGCAGTTCGTCTGTTCGTCATCAGTTTATGCTTTGTTTATTCTTTTGTAATAAAGAATAAACATATTAAATATATATAAATTATTTTCATAGTAAACTGAGGCCTGCTTCTTCTGTGAAATGTCTTTAATAGGTAACGGTGTCCTTCTCGTCCTGTTTTCAGGTCCTGGCCTGGTTTGAGGAGGGGGAAGAAACTATCACAGCCTTTGTGGAGCCTTTTGTAATCTTACTCATTCTTATAGCCAATGCCATCGTCGGTGTGTGGCAGGTGAGGAACCTTTAAATCCTGCATATCACTGTATTGAAATCCCAATCCTGCTCCTACATATCTGGGTAGGCCTGGAAATCACAGGGATATTTTCCTTTTTTTTTTCTAATAAATTTTTTGGTTTGTTTAAGTAAATCCGTACACTAGTGTTACCCATTTGAGGCTGGTGTGTCTTTATATTTAAAATATGTGGGCAGTCCACTCTGACTGATGTGAAGCTCCATCTGAATTAATGTACCCAAATAAACATTAGACATTCTACTTATCTCTGTCAGTATGTCTTCAAAGAAAGAAGCCCTCATTCTGTTCAGCCCAGCGGAATCAAGAACAGCCATGTATTTGTGTATGTGATATGATCATTCATCTAAAAAATTATGGCACTAAATATTCTTTTCACCTCACCAGGAACGCAATGCTGAGGATGCCATTGAGGCACTTAAAGAGTATGAGCCGGAGATGGGGAAAGTGTACCGGCAGGACAGGAAAACTGTGCAGAGGATCAAGGCCAGAGACATTGTGCCTGGTGACGTCGTAGAGATTGCTGGTAGGTTGACGTGCTCTTGATGTTGAGCATGTTTAAACGGACAGTTGTTTTAACCTTATTCTACTGCTATTCTGTTGCAAGTGTTTCTTAGATAAGACCATCAGCTAACTGAACAGTGAAAAGGCTTCGATTTTGATTTATTATGTGGGTTTCTCTTGGGCAAAGGGGGAAATCTGGTTATCACATGAACCAGACTATCCGGGGACCCAGCCGAATTCTGGGAGCTCATTTAATTTGCTCTGCCAGAATACTGTTTGGATCCCTTCCATGGGGAAGTGATTTCCCTCCGGCAGAAAACTTGCCCGTTCAATCACAACCGATTATCTAATAATTGGGAGGGGTTTATACAGTGACGTGGAGAGAAGCGACTAAACAACCAAGGCTGCCGCTAATGAACAAGCATTTGACTAAAAGTACCCAATAATTTCAAATTTCTTAAACAAAAATGGTAACAATTGTTCACAGACATTGTGGAATCATCATCCCAGGCATCTCTCTGCACACTGTAGTCAGTTGACATTTTCGATGGTTGCTCTCACTGGTTGTAGGCCTATCCAATTGCGTCCAGAGGCATTTTGGTCTGCGTCCGTTGGTCATTCTTGGAATCGAAAATGAACCGAGAGGTCCCCGACCATTACGCATTTCACGTATTAGTCTGGCTACACCAGGCTAGAACCAGAAAGGAAGACACCTTGAATTTCATAGAGAATTGGCAATTTATTTCTTTGCAGCTACTTTCAAGAATTGCTTATTTTGTTGTGAAAGAGGGTTTTCTTTTTTAGATCAAAGAATAGATGAGGTGTTTTCATAAGATAGTTCGTCATCTGTGTTTTACTCAGCCTCACATAAAGCCTACTGTCGACAGAGTCCAGGTATGGTCATGGATCACATTTAGCACAAGCTCAAGTTGAAACCTCCCCCAATCCCTAGTGCCACTGCAGAGGTGACACGCCCTGCAAGAAGAATGTATTTTCAGATGTTCTTATTAACCCAGTGTCACAAAGTGTGAGGGCAAATGCTATTTGGGCGGCAGCTGCCTTTCCCTACCAGTGCAATTCACTTTTAGTTTAAAAGCCTCTTCAAGCTATAAATTGTGTCAGACTGATGCCCTCCCTTTAATATCACGGCTGCTGCTGCTGAAGTCTCTGTGTGTGTGTGTGTGTGTGTGTGTGTGTGTGTGTGTGTGTGTGTGTGTGTGTGTGTGTGTGTGTGTGTGTGTGTGTGTGTGTGTGTGTGTGTGTGTGTGTGTGTGTGTGTGTGTGTGTGTGTGTGTGTGTGTGTGTGTGTGTGTGTGTGTGTGTGTCTCTCCCCACACAAACCAGGTTCTGAGTTTACAGTTACAAGCTGCCACTGCATCCTCACCTATTTGTCTGAACACAACAGTTTTCTCCCCATGCAGTATGTGAATTAAGCGCTGGAGTGATTTATGCTGCTGAGTTTTACCCAGCTGAAATCCTGAGGATGTAAAACCTTGATGTTTTTATTTTATTTAATTTAAAAGAGTGCCGTTTCCCCTTGGCACAGTGTCCCTCTGCAGAGGGATGAACAAAGATGTGTCAAGCAATGCTGGAGTCCTTAAAACACTATAGTTATCTTGATACTCTGTTTAACCCTAAGGCACTGAAGTGTTGTATAATTTTTCTGTGCATAGTGGAAGGTTTTATTTTTGGCTTTCATCCGCCATTTAGATTATGGAATGCAGTATTTATAGAGGCAGTGACAGTGTTGAAGATGACAGGTGTCTGGTCCCACCCCGTGCATGCCCGTCCCATCCTGCTCTGGGAAGCATTGCTAAAGTGGGTGACGTGGGACAGTGTTCAGCAGAGCTCAACTGTAACCTTGACAAGGGCATAGGGAGCAGGACTGTAGAGGTATTTAACCTCTACTATTTTAGAGGTTCTACTATTTTATGTTTATATACTCTGTATAATTCGTTTTTGGTAGACTATATTAATCATAACATTTTGATTATGAGTTGCAAAAGTGCTGAGGGGTTAATTATTTGGCTCAAGTTTAAAGAGAAACTTGTGAGTCTGATGCACGCTCCTCATGCATATTAGACGACCTAGTCATCAAAACCTCTTGATGATGGTAGCTGGATGCTTTGTTGTCTATAGCTTGAGGCTTACTCAAAAAAATGCAGCCCTGGAGACAGCAAAACCAAGCGCTTTATCCTACCATTAGGAGAAGCTCCTCCGCTTCAGCTTGCCTCCCAAATCCTTCAAACTTCTTTTGACAACGCTTTCTGTAATGCTCCCTTTGAATAAATTATATTCTCCTGAAGCCCCGATGACTCCAGTGACCTCTGCCATGCAGGGGAGGAATGTGATGACGCAGAGGCAGGCCTGCCGGCTGCTGAGTTCCAGCTAGAGGACACGGAGACGAGTCCTCTGTGGCTGCTTCAGCCGTGAGATGAATAGCCTTCAGCCAATTTGTCAGGGTGCTGCGGTGGCTATGAACACTGCCTCCTACTCACACTTCATCACTTATCAGCCCCCTCCATCTAAATCTGTTAAATGACATGGAAAAAAAAAATTCTACTGTGATGCATCGCTCAGACATGTTTAAACAAGATAATTTTTGTTTTTGTTTTCATAGTTTAGTATTTTCAAATGTGATCTTGAAGCAGCTGAAGATCTGTGGTCAGGCACCTGTGCTGGTCTCAGGCCTTTTCTGCTCTCCTGTGGAGTCCTCAGTCTGCTCTTGTAGGGTTGATAAAATTCTTGTTCACAACAACGTGGCCCAGCCAAATCATGCAGTGGTACGTCAAAACCAAGCCTTGATTTGTTCCAGAAATTATCTCACTGACATTCAGATCAGTCAGTTTACCTGAATAGTTTTGATTCTGAAATAATCACTAATGTTTTACCGAGTTTTTACAATATAATGTAGATATTTGCTAGTTTTGAGACGTGTAAGTTCCAACAGCCTAGGATTACCTCGCTCTGCTCAACTAACTCCTACAAATGATATTGGCTGATAACATCACTAGCTGGGTTTCCAGTTTGGTGTTGAGACTGAGAGCTTGCAGACTTTTGGATGTTGGCCTTTACTCAGAGAAGTGGAGTTCAGTGGGTTTGTTCCCTGCTGCCTGTGAAGTTGTGGAGTCTAGTACTGATGGGGGTCTGTGCCTGTATGTGGGGGTGGAGGATCTCTCATTGTGTTGGAGAGAGATGACCTTATAGGGAAGTTCTTTGTGGATAGCCGTCCCACCCCATCACATTCAATGTACAGTGACCCTACCCATCAGCACCCGCACCCTCCACCAAGATTCCAGACACCATGGATAGTATGTGGCATTTCATGTGGTCTGGCAAGCATCTATTGTCACTGGGGGACTGTCCTTTGGCAAAGGTTCCTGATTTGTCAGCGAGGCGGAGAGAAAAGGTCTGGTCTTGCCAACCAGGGAATCAGACTTTACAAATGTGGAAACCTCCCATCTAGTAAAGTTCTGCAGAAGGTCTGAGCGGTTTTGATTCATATCAAATGATACTAGTTTAAGGTGCTGAAGTGCATGTGAGGTGTAAACTAGATGTGTAAACCCAGCACCAGGCGTGAAAACTGTAAGTTATTGGGCACACTGACTGCTGGAATCCATGCTATGCCGTTTGGTTGGGATAGGATGATGACAGGTCAGACTTTAACCCTACAATGGTTTTAATGAGGGACCACTTCTTAAAGTGCTGTCACCTCTGTAATGTTGTCTGCAGTTGTCCCTTTTTAATTTAGTAGAACAAGATATTAATTCTATACTTAAACCGATCATCAGTGGTTCCACATAAACACATAACTTTGGCTGCAAAGGATTATAAGAACCAGCATTATGTTTTGTGTGATATTTACATTAGATTCAGTCTGCGAACATATTTTTTTATCAAGCCTCGGAGCTTTCATGATATGTTCTTGTCAGTAACTACAGCATGAGAAAGTCAGTCCAATGTTCAGATTTTTTATTTGTTTGCAGCATCTATGTATGGCCTGTGGTCAATGTCTTTTTTTAAATGGTTTGAATATTGGTCATTTCAAACCACACTTAATTGTGTCATGCTTTCACGTACATGTCATTTTATCCTCACTCTAAACCCCCAGTATAGTGCAGTTCATTTTTGACAGGAGTTTTGGTGTTTGCCAGTCCTCTGACAAGTTTCGTTACTATGGCAACAGATGCTCTTTGGAGGCCCATCATGCTGCTGGTCTAGATTCATAACGGACAAAGGCAAAACTGAGAACTCAGGGAAACTAGAGACAGCGCTGACATAACTGTAACTGAGGTTGTGAGGATCAACTGCCAGAGTCAGCTGACGCGTGACAAATTGACAAAGTTTGCATCTCTGACAAGAAGTCAAGACACTAGTCAGTTGTTGGTAAATATTGTATCTCTCCCACCAGCCAACTGTTAATTAAACATTACTTACTCTGTTCTTGTTTGTTTTTTAACTTTTTATTTAGGAACATTTTTGACATTATATAGACAGTGAACGAAGAGATCAAGAAGCCAAAAACAAAACAAAAATCAGGTCAAGGGGGAGTTCGTTAGTCACGGCAAAATTAACTTCGTAGGTTAACAATATAGTTACTGTACTACAGTAATTATGAGAGATAGTTCTAATTGGCTAAAAATGTACGCCATTTTCCCCACTGTTTTTCTCCCAATTCTTCGAAGTCGTATGGAGTAGGTAATCCGTTCTAGAAGATGTAAATTTGAGGAGGTAGGCACTTAGCCCATCATGGATGTATCCAAGGTAGAGGGATGTGAATGTAGCACTGATAGTGAAACCCAGGGTGTTTGAAACGATTGTTGCCACTTCCTTCCAAAAAGTCTGAATGGAGGGACAAGACCAGAAGACATGAGTGTGATCAACCATGATTTCTCAGCATTCCCTCCAGCAGTCTAGCTGAGTGCCAGTTTGTTTGGACTTCTGTTTGGGGGTAATAAAAAGCAAATCATGCTCTTCCAACTGAAGTCTCTCCAGGTCCGAGAGTTGGTGGCTCCGACTGCGTTTCCCAGGCATTAAGCCACATGTCTTCAGTTATTTCAATGTCCAGCTCTTTGTCCCATTGCTGTTTTAAATAATCTGTAGTGTCCTTATTGAGAGATGTGATGCCATGGTATAACTTACTTACAAGACCTTTATTGCTTCCTGAGTTATACCCAACCCATATATCTGACAAGTTATCAAACCTATTAAGCTCCCATTGTTTGACAATTACACATGGAAGTAATACCAGAATTGACCCACTCATCTATATCTATGATCTTGTAGTCCTGGTGTAAATTCAGAGTCATACGCTGGCCATTTAAAGATTCCCAGGCAGACACACCTGCCGTCCTCCCATGGATGCGCTACCTCTGCTGCACTGGAAGCTTCCAGTTTCTTTGCCTACATTTGCATATTCAACAGCGATTTGGTTTTCTCTGTTTGCGACGTACTTAATCTAGCTTGCCCAGGATTCTTTTGAATTTCAAATTGCAGAGAAGTGCACAGAAATCTCCTACTCCGAGATAGGAATGTGAAAACTCCTCTATAGTGACAACAAATTTGCTCAGATACAAGTCCCTATAGTCAATGTCAGACATTATAGAGGACAGAAACAGAAGAAAAACACTTTTTTGAGCGTAGGGGGACTTTAAGCAGTTTAATCTCTTTCTGGAGCTGGAAACGTTAAACCACTTCCAATCGTACTTTCAGTGAAAGATTCACCAATTGACTTTGCTGTCTGTAATATTTCCTTCTCCTTTCCAACACAGCCAAGCAATGACTGTATTGGTGTGTCTGTTAAAGATAACTCCATAGTCTTACATTTAGCTACATAAGATGGGTTACACCAGTATACCGAAGGTCTCATTTGAACCAACAAATACTAATCCTTTAAGGATGGGAGGGCCATGCATGTTCTTGTTTGTTTATAAACAGAGACTCACTGGGGGCGAACATGTCCCCCTTTCCAGACCTGCCGCCAAAATCTGTCTCTGGTGATCTGATCACAAGTGGACAGCTCTAAGTACAGATGTGAACACATGCAAGAAGCATTGAGGACACATTTGAGATCAGATCACCTCTTTTTGTGTGTCAAATGAATACAATCTTATTTTATTTTAGAGCTACTTGCAGTAAATCGATTCGATCTGCCTTATACGAACAAGGCAGTTTGATTCAATAATGATCACTCAAACACATGTGAACACACTTTCTTATACCATGTGTAGAGTTGTTCACTTGTGATTTGATCACCAAGGACAGATGCTGCTGATAACAGGTATAAACGGGGCCAAAGCTTCTCTAGTCCCTGCCAAAGGTTAGAAGGAAAAATATGTACAGGGATCAGTGAAGAGTTAGACATGAAAGTTAAGTATTTTACTTGTTTTTTGACAACGCATCCAGGTGGATAAAGTATTTGCATTACTGTACATGCGTAAATGCAGCTGGTGAATGAATCGGTACAAGCTGCATTGGAAAGCTGCTGGGTGCTTCACCTGTTTTCCGTTCTGAAATGGCCCTCTCAACATGAGAGAAGGTCAGCCTTTTGTTCAGCTGCCATCAGCACATGTTTCCTCCTGGCTGGCCCTGACGGAGTCTGGCCCGCCGAACCACACTTGGTCACCTAACACACGGCAGAGGCAGCTGCCAGTCAAAGCTGATGACCTCGATTCAGTCACTGCCTAACTTGCTGTATAAAGGTCTGTTTATAAGGCACCTCTGGGAATCACGTTGAGTGCAATGTATCGCCAGGGTACATAGAGCTTTTGTCACTGTAAAACCTGTCTGCTGTATGACCTTTTGGCAAGCTCAACGGTGATAAAGTGGTCTTGACTGAGGAGATGTTTGGACTGTTACCAAGTAGGATGTTGTCACAAAGGGAAAGATGATATACACACACTAAATCAGAGAGGGTCTGCAGTTTAACACAGCCCCAGAACAATTCCATTGTTTCCATGTCACGGAGTTTTAACACTAAGCACTGGTTTCTTTTCTGAGAACATCAGCTATCACCTTTGTTAGAAGCCTATCCCTCTAACCTTGTTTCTTGGCTCAGTCTCAGAGGTTATATTTCTTGAAGAGTAATGACTTGGCACAGGAAGTATTGCACAATCATCCAGGATGTAATTGTAAAGCTTTTTGGCTTTGAAGAAAACCTTTCACTTTTTGTTCCTGCGGCGCAGCTAAGAATAATCCTTCAAAAGTCTTCAAGGGATGAGATTGTTTCTTTGAAATGGATTCCTATACTCAATGTGCAGATTATTGATCCACACCACAAAGAATTTAGCCGTAGTAGTCTCAGTTTGTGTGTAGATGGCCCTCGGCCCACACGGCTCCATCTGTGAGCCGGGTTGCATGACCTCAACATTAGTCCTTCTCAGAAAAGCTGTCACTGTGTGTCTTGATCGGCAAGTGCCTACTGACAGATCAGAGTTTCTGGCTGGACATTTGATGAGTTGGCAATCATCCAACTTCTCACTGGGTCGTGTAAAAAAAAAAAAAAAAAAAGTGAGATGTCAACACCCATGTAGCCAATGTGTTGAAATTCATGTTACTATAACAAGGTCTTGCATTAGCTTGGAAATGTGCTTTTAAAAAAAACCTGTATTATGACTTATAATGCCAATAGTCTTGACTTTGAGCGACTTTGAGTTGAGGTAGTGGACATGTGGCCCAGTCTTTGTCCCTTTGTCTCTTCCTGTGCTGTGACAGTGATGAGGAAGCAGCTGCCATCGTACGGCCACGTTTAAACCTGATCGGGGAATTAGGGAACATATTGAAATGCTTTTTCCATTTTTGGCTGCATGTATTGTTGGCCCCATTGCTATTTTCCCCTCCCTTCCCTCAAGGGCATGGGGGATTTTTTGATTACTGGACATGTTCCCTCAAATGGGAATCTTGACATTGGTATATTTTTATGAAATCTTTTTCAGCTCAGACTTTAATATTTCACTTAAACTCTGTCATGATGTTTTGTTGGTTTCTTAGATATTTGGCAGGCTATTGTGGGGATTGGATTCTAACTATACCGTGATTTTTGTTTGTTTGATCTTGTAATTATCTGACACAATTTGCTTTTTTAACTAAGTAGGCTTATATGTAGACTATGCCCATGGAACTGTGCCATAGCCTGAGCCATTTCCCCAGTTTCCATGGCTTTTATGTACCATTAGGAAGCGGAATTGGGTCACTGTAATTTCGATGTACCCAAATTGGCCTTTTCCTTTGAGACAGGCCTTTTATGGCTCACAAGTCCTTCATTTCCTCCCTTGTCTTTTGCTCTCCTTCTCTATCCCTACTGCCAAGGCAGCTTCATAATGATCTGTACCTCATCAGTTTCATTTGCACTAATGAAAATGTTTGGTATGCTCATTCTTAGTAACATGAGCTTACAGTCACATACTTGATTTAAAACATTCATTTTCCATTTCCAATAGATTTAGTGTTGTGTTCTGGGTCTTTTGTCCATTTTTTTAAAACAGGTTTTCAATTGTGAATCTTTTTGTTGATAGTTGGAGACAAGGTACCTGCTGACATCCGGATCTGTTCTATCAAATCAACAACCTTGAGGGTTGACCAGTCCATTCTGACTGGTAAGACATTTCTGCTGATGATATCACATCCATCAAATCATTTTGGTCAATCAAATGTTCAGTTCCTTCTGAAAACATGGTTATTTAAATAATAATAATACAAACTATGAAACAACTATGTTGATTACTTTGCTTTACAGTATACATATTTAAATACTGGAATGTATCCTTTTTATTCATGAATAAATAGTAAGTCATAAATAGAAAGTCACCACCTCAGTTAAATATTTCAGGTCTTACTTAAGGCGATAGACAAATGAGGCTGCTCATTGTTTTCATACAAACGATTAAATATCACCATCTAGTCTCTATAGTACTGTATAACTTATGAATGAATCTGTATTCAGATATGACCACAACTATATTATAGTTAAGATATATATTTTTGATAAAAAATATATTATCCAGTTTTAAACCCATTTCAATTCAAGTAGGATATTACAGTTATCCAAGATAAGAATGCCTCGATGATAATGAACAAGATTATTGTAACTGGCTGCAAAATTGGCTTAGTGGTGTAGGACAGTGTTTTCAATTAGCACGTTTGCTTCTGAATTTAAACATATATGAGGGTGTGAAAGTTGAGAGGGAGCTTGAATGATCAGCACCATATATATATATATGTATGTATGTATGTATGTATGTATGTATGTATGTAGAGATGATGCTGTGCTTTTTTCTCAAGATCATCTAATGCAAAGTGATTCAACTTGATACCCTGCGTTGTCTCTCTAGGTGAATCTGTCTCGGTGATCAAACACACCGACCCTGTGCCTGACCCACGTGCTGTCAATCAGGACAAAAAGAACATGCTCTTCTCTGTAAGTTCATGTCTGTACACTACATCTGTGGACTTACTGGAAAAAGGTATAATTTCACAATGTGTGATATTATCAGATGTACATGAGCCAACGTGTGTATACTCGCTATTTCAGGGTACGAACATCGCAGCTGGGAAAGCAGTGGGTGTGGTCGTGGCCACCGGTGTTAACACAGAGATCGGTAAGATCCGTGACGAGATGGCAGCCACCGAGCAAGAGAAGACGCCCCTGCAGCAGAAGCTGGACGAGTTTGGTCAGCAGCTATCCAAGGTCATCTCCCTCATCTGCATTGCCGTGTGGATCATCAATATCGGCCACTTCAACGACCCCGTTCACGGAGGGTCCTGGATCCGAGGCGCGGTCTACTACTTCAAGATTGCTGTGGCGCTGGCCGTGGCCGCCATCCCAGAGGGTCTCCCAGCCGTCATCACTACCTGCCTGGCCCTGGGTACTCGCCGCATGGCCAAGAAGAACGCCATCGTCCGTAGCCTGCCATCTGTAGAGACCCTGGGCTGCACCTCTGTCATTTGCTCTGACAAGACCGGAACCCTGACCACCAACCAGATGTCTGTCTGCAGAGTGAGTCACACACACACACAAACTCCTGGTGCACTGCTGAGCCGTTTGGTAGTAAGTGCTGTGTCATCTTTGTTGTCGCTGCCTGTTGCTTCTATGAGGAGACAGGCAGAGAGATTGTTTGTCAGCTAAAATACTGCCTGTGCAAACAGAGAGTGGAGTTTTCCTCATGACATACAGATATCTAACCATTCTGCCACTCTTCTAACCTACGTTGAGCTGTTGAATGGCTGGCAGTGCTGCAGTTGCATAACTGACCTTGCATCACAGAGCTGCAAAGCCGCCAGCCTGTAGTTCCTTCCTCTCCTCCTTTGTGTCTGTGCGTGGTACCCCGCTGCTACTTGGCTCCACATTAAGAAGACACTTCAGCAATTATTAAAATTTCATCCTCTTTTCTTGCCTGTTCGGTGCTTTATCAGAACTTTGGCAAAGCTTGAATTTGACCTGTGGCTTTAAATTACAGATTTTTTTCAATGGTTTTGTTTTGGCGGCATTTTGCATTTGCCTTGAATGAATAGCCATACAGTTCTGCAGTTACAGCTGTTGTCAGTGTCATATATTAAAGCGCGGAAAAAAGAAACAATTGGCACTCAGGAAATGAAGGCAAAAGCCTTTTACAGATATGTGCTGCTTACTGTATCTTCACATCTCTATCACGATAGAAATATTTTTTTATGAATTTGGAAGCAAAAATGTATTCATTCGTTTCAAATGTTTAAAGGCATCCAACATATTTTGGTAAAAGATTATTATTTTTTTTATTTATTTAAAAAAAAAAATATTTTCTTCCTTAAATTATTCACTCTGTGATGCATTCAGACTGTTTGCTGTTATTAACAGAGAAATGCAGTAGGAGAATTTGACGATTGGCTGCTGATTTGGCTGCATTGATTGTCATAACCCATATTCTGAAATATCCAGTCCCTGACTAGTGGTAGATTCGGATTGTCCTTCCTATCGTCTTTTCCTAACTACCTTTCCTTAGCATTTGATGAATCCTAACAGCTCTTATCATGACTGCCGATGATACTCCCCTAGCTCTGTGTTTATTGTGTGCTTGTGGATCAAAACCTCCCGTGGGAGAAGGCCTGGCACTGCAGCGTCTTCCTTGTGGGCACAACTTCTCTCTTTACTCAGGCTCCCTGGCAGTCTCTTCTGTTTACACATGGAGAAAACTTAAAGGGGGGCGGGGTAACACTGCGGGCTAATCTACTGTATGAAAAGAGTTGACATATCTCAGGTCCACTTGGGATTTGTTCTGTGGTTTCTGGTGCTACCTACTGTGTCAGTGAAGAAACTGGCACCTGGTTCAAAAAGTGTTGTGACATGAAATGATATCTGCTTTGCTTTCCCCTCCCATCTGCTCTTTTGATATCCAGATGTTCATCATCAACAAAGCTGAAGGTGACAGCTGCTCTCTGTCAGAGTTCACCATCACAGGTTCTACCTACGCACCTGAGGGAGAAGTGTGAGTACTTTACAACTGACTCTTTAAAACGCAAATCCTGGTGAAAGCTGAAATATGTAATCAGTGGAACTGGAGAACATTTGTGTTGTTGTATTAGGCGCACACACACACACACACACACACACACACACGCCCTCAGTGACTTATACTCTGCTTGCCCTCAGGTACCAGGATGGTAAAGCAGTGAAGTCCTCCCACTACGATGCACTGGTTGAACTTGCCACCATCTGTGCCCTGTGTAATGACTCTTCCCTGGACTTCAATGAGGTCTGAACATACACTCATAATATAATAATAATAATAATAATAATAATAATAATAATAATAATAATAATAATAATAATAAGCTTTTATTTATATAGCACCTTTACAACAGAAAAAGCAGACAGGATACTCATGGTCATCTCAAAACGCATTTACACTAATAAAACAAATAAGAAATAAAAGCAATGAGAGGACACCATTGCGTAAAAATTGTAAATACAAATAAAAAGCATGAGAACTACAAAAAGAAAGGGACAACATTGCGTAAAAGCAAATAAATGTGAATAATAAAATAAAAGTCGAATTGAACAGAATTAGCACTTAGTATGTGGTATATATGGTTTTCCTACTGTACCAAAGGTGAAGTGTCCCAAAGTCTGCTTGGATAAAAGCATCTGCCAAATGACTGAATGTAAATATAAAGCCAAACCAAAGGGCACAAAGGGCAAATTGTTAATTCTGGAGGGAAAAGCATTTGTTAGAAGTGACATGCTATTCTATGGTTAAATTGTATGAGGCCTGGTGATTCACCTGAAACATATACTGTTATTAAAAAATTCTAATCCATGTTTCGAGTCCAAAAAGTGACAGATCAGAGGTCACCAACAGGTGAACAGGTGTTGAATTGATCATAGTCCTTTTCAAAAATTGTTATTTTTGTGTGGGATTAAAATAACCTTTATGTCCAAACAGAAAATGTCTCCATCAGTGTTTAAGTTTTGAAGGGGGAAAAATATGAATAATGAATAAGAAAATGTTTGATATCTCAGGTGAAGGGTGTGTATGAGAAGGTCGGTGAGGCCACAGAGACCGCGCTGACCTGTCTGGTGGAGAAGATGAACGTCTTCGACACTGAAGTCCACAACCTGTCCAAAATTGACAGAGCTAACTCCTGCAACTCTGTGAGTGACGCCAATTCCCTCGCCAGGTCACACTGCACATTTCCACTGCTCCCACTCAGCAGGTTGTCTCACTCCGTGTCATTTTGTGAAATCAGGTAATCAAGCAGCTGATGAAGAAGGAGTTCACCCTAGAGTTCTCCAGAGACAGGAAGTCCATGTCGGTCTACTGCACACCCAACAAATCTCGTTCTTCCATGGGCAAGATGTTTGTCAAGGTATTATGACAGAAACGTGCGAGGGACTTGTTGATTTCCATACTGGACCATCTTCCACTAAGTTATTAACATTTTATTCCTCTGTTCTCCTCCACAGGGGGCCCCAGAGGGAGTTATTGAGAGATGCACTCATGTCAGAGTTGGAAACAGCAAAGTTCCCCTCAACAAAGGTATCAAAGAAAAGATCATGTCTGTGATCCGTGAGTACGGCACAGGTCGTGACACCCTAAGGTGCCTGGCCCTGGCCACGCGAGACAGCCCACCCAAAATGGAGGACATGATTCTCACAGACGCAGCCAAATTCTCGGAGTACGAGGTGAATTTCCACATAATTACTAGTACAACTGATTGGATGTTCCAATCAAATTAGCTGTATTTCAGTGTCCACTTGTAGAGTATTCCTTTCAGCTGCAAACATTCAGTCACGTCTTTGTGTCACTGTGTCCAGACCGACCTGACCTTCGTCGGCTGTGTGGGCATGCTGGACCCTCCCAGACAGGAGGTGGCCGCCTCCATCCAGCTGTGCCGTCAGGCTGGTATCCGCGTCATCATGATCACCGGGGACAACAAGGGCACGGCAGTGGCTATCTGCCGCCGCATCGGCATCCTGAGCGAGGAGGACGACATTGAGCGCATGGCCTTCACTGGACGAGAGTTTGATGAACTGTCACCCTATGCCCAGCGGGAGGCTGTGACTCATGCTCGCTGCTTTGCCCGTGTCGAGCCTTCCCACAAGTCCAAGATTATTGAGTTCCTGCAAGGATTTGACGAGATCACTGCAATGGTATAAAGTCTCAAAGCTGATACCTAGCACACTTTGTTTGCCAGTTTATTTAAGTTGTGAAGTTGGACTCAAATAAATGTTTGCTCTTCATTTGGTTTATAAGCACCATGCTTATGGTGTTGATGTGGTGTTGTAACAAAAAAAAAAGTATTGTGCTGTCTATAACAAAAGGTTTGTCTACAGACGGGTGATGGAGTGAACGATGCACCTGCTTTGAAGAAGGCAGAGATCGGCATCGCCATGGGCTCTGGCACTGCCGTGGCCAAGTCCGCCTCTGAGATGGTCCTCGCCGACGACAACTTCTCTTCTATTGTGGCCGCCGTTGAAGAAGGCAGAGCCATTTACAATAATATGAAGCAGTTCATCAGATACCTCATCTCCTCCAACGTGGGAGAGGTCGTTTGGTGAGTCTCCACAGGAGCAGAGGATTACAATTTTTTTATTTATTTTGGCTCGTACCTATTATCAGGGTCGAATTGCAATTGATTGAATGGATGACTTGTTATAGCACATCAGTACATTTTCTAATTGGAGTCTTTTCTCCTGAAAGCATCTTTCTGACTGCTGCACTGGGTTTCCCTGAGGCTCTGATCCCAGTTCAGCTGCTGTGGGTCAACCTGGTGACGGACGGCCTCCCTGCCACCGCCCTCGGCTTCAACCCCCCAGATCTGGACATTATGGAGAAGCCTCCCCGCAACGCAAAGGAGCCCCTCATCTCTGGCTGGCTTTTCTTCAGATACTTAGCTATTGGATGTTAGTTGTTGTAGTGTCAGAAGAGCCGTCATGCAGTTGTTTTTTTAAACAAAGTCGTTTGCTGAGGTATCCTGCGTTGGATGGTGGTGTTATTCTGGTATCTTCACTCCTAGGTTATGTGGGTGCAGCCACAGTGGGAGCTGCAGCCTGGTGGTTTACACTCTCTGACGATGGACCTCAAATCACGCTGTACCAACTGGTGAGACCGTCTGTCTGAAAAACAGCCCCCAAACAGCCCTCTGCCTCCCCCTCACTGCCCTGCCTTCCTCCCCACAGAGCCACTTCCTCCAGTGCAGCCCGGACAACCAAGATTTCGATGGCCTGGACTGCCACGTGTTCGAATCCCCCTACCCCATGACCATGGCCCTGTCTGTGCTCGTCACCATTGAGATGTGCAATGCTCTGAACAGGTAAACTGCCTTTCAGAGAGTGAACAAGCTCCCATCAAAGGATGGTTTGCTCTCTGAAAATGGAGGACAAGCTGTATAAGTATATCACCACCTGTGTTCTGTCCTCTGCTCAGTCTCTCAGAGAACCAGTCCCTGCTTCGGATGCCTCCCTGGGAGAACATTTGGCTGCTGGGGGCCATCTGCCTCTCCATGTCCCTCCACTTCCTCATCCTCTATGTGGAGCCTCTACCTGTGAGTTTTGCAAAACCAGTTTATTGAATTATGACTGGTGTGATTTTAATAATATAACCCTTAGCAGGAGCTGGCTGCTGGTGACTCCTGAATATCAGCAATTATGTGTTTCTTTCTGCCCCCTTGTGGGTGTAAGGCTCCACGACAGACATGTCACGAAACAAAGGAAAATGACTTGAATTTAGAAAGATAGAGAGTTACTTTATTTATCCCCAGCTGGGAAATTCTGGTGTAACAGCAGCACATTTCACACAGCACACTTTAAAAATATATACAATATCTACACAAATAAATGTAAAACATATGAATTGCAAAAAATATAGAGAATAAGAATAATACATTTAGAGAATTTACATGAAATATTAACAATCGATAATTGTCACATGTGGCTGCAGCTCTCAATTTTTCTCTTCATTTAAAGTCCCACGCTGGAATCGAAGAGTTAGATGAGAATACTAATATCATCATTCTCATGTGTGCACTTTAAATAGATGTAACACGCCCACGGTAAACACTACTTGAGAGCATTGTAGGAATGAAGCTTATTCGTTGGTTCACCATTTTCGTCTGCATATTGCTGCTTCTTCTATTTCACATGGGATCTGTAAAGCTAGAAGAGCAAACATGGACATGCCACCACTAGCATGACACCAGGCTTGTCACATTAGCAGCTCATTTGCTCAGCATAGAGACTAGAAACGGGGCCACTGCTTACTCGCTGATTGACATTACTTGTTAGAGTTGAGAGGTGCTGGTAGGTGGATTTGTTCACTGGGTGGAGTGTGATGGTGACATTTGTAGAGGTAGAGGTTCAATTCCTCACACAGACTGCATAGACACAGTAAAAAAGTAGCTGTAACATTCACTCGCTCTCTCTCGCAGGTTATCTTCCAGATTACCCCTCTGGATACGATCCAGTGGATGATGGTGCTGAAGATCTCCCTGCCAGTCATCCTGCTGGACGAGCTGCTTAAGTTTTTTGCCAGGAACTACTTGGACTTTGGTAAACAGCTGGAGAAGCCAGCCGCCAAACGCTGCTCTCTGTCTGCATGTACCGAGGGCATCTCCTGGCCCTTTGTGGCCGTCTCCCTGCCTCTGGTGCTGTGGATCTACAGCACTGACACTAATGTGTCTGCCATGTTGTGGCCCTGACTGACTCCAGTGCACCCCCTCCCCCGTGCACCAGTGTGAAGTGGACATTAATGCACACATCTAACATAGTTACATTAACTCTGAACAACTTAACTCTTGCACATGCTCTGACAGCACAGTGTGCTGTGAGATCTTTTGTATTTAGGACATTTTCACCGATACATATTTTTAGGTGGGGGTTTAAATTGTTCTTTGCCTGACATTGTGTCCATGTTTTATTTTAATTTTACCATCATGCTTTTCCTTTCTTTTTGGTCCCCTTTTTGAACAGTATAGAGATGCCCGTCATGTTGGAGCTATGTGTTGAGCTGAACAGAGCATTTACACTATTTTATAATATAATTAATATTTTGTAATTTTTATGAGGGGCTGCTGGGGCATGACTGCTGGGTGTGAAGACAATGTAATTGCAAGGAGCCGTATTGTACAATACTAATTGTGGGGCCAAGACTTGATAATATATATATTTGCCCAGGCACAAATCTCTATAGTCATTTTTGGGCTCCATGTATCTTGTTCATTCATTATTTTCTGCATTAGGCAGAGCACAGCTACCTCAATGCTGTTGATACAACCATTACTACACATCTGTCTTAACAACCACTTTATAGATTATCATTTGACCTTTTGAGGTAATCACCATTGTGTTTTGCAGTAGAGACGAAGCCCTGACACACATTTTAATGTTAAATATATTTTTCTTTCTATTTTTGCAGGGAAGAGCAGGCAAATATGTTACCGGTGTGATTCAGAGCATTTTTTATACCACCTGTTGTTGAATTTGTTTACTTGAAGAAAATACATTTGTGTTGATTTTTCTTTTCTTTTTTTAGTTTCACTTTTTAAAATCCTAATTACAGTTAAAGTAAAATAATGTATGTAAAATGTGCACATACTGTACCTGAATATGTTTAAACGGCACCAAGAGTCTGTTCGTCTTATTAGCTGAGCACAACATGGACAGATTGACTGTAACTGAGTCTGTATATCTGTACATAGCACACAAAGCAGAATCTGTATTTATTTTTTGTTCCTGTTGTTGCTGTAAAATTCTCTATACCATCACACCAGTATACTCGAGTCTGGTCTCAGCCTCTCTGCATGTGTGCTCCAATATAACCGGGCCTGTGAGTGCTTTGAGTTTTGTTTTCGTTAACATTTGTTTCTTCCAATGCCTTCCATCCATTTACCTGCAGAGTGAGTATACTTTAACCTGCATGACAACCACTAGCGTTCTCATCTTTCTCGTAGTCGTGCACACAGCTTGGCATTAAAGTCTGTTTCAAGTCTGCTCATATGAAAATGTAAGCAGTGACACCTCCTCATAGCACTAGCAGTTTTTAAACAGAAAACCTAAATGGTACACAGGAGATAATTGTGTTTGAATTTGTTCAGAAATGCCTTCATTGCCACCGAGTGCCAAGTTCACGCCGAGTAGGAATATGAGTCTTTAAAATTGCACAATGTCACTGTTGCTAGTTATTTTTGATTGTTTGGCAACTGACTGACATATAAGTTCCCCCGCACCCTTCGAGAACATATTATATTTTGTTTCTCTTTAATAGCATTTGTCTATTGTCCTAATCTGCTGCTTGCCCATAGCATGGCCTTCATACGTCTGTTTGTGAAAATAAGTATTGATGATTTCAATTTATTTGCTGCTCAGATGCTTTACTTTGGCCTGTGATTCTTGTGTCCATTGATTTGATTCCTTCTCTCTCGTTTTTCTTTGCAGCAAAGGCCAAGTAAGCACGCCCGCTTCTCTAAATTCCTTCCAGAGACTTTGGTTTTGTTTTGTGTTGTGCATGTGTGTTTTGGGCCCTCACATCTTACAAGAGCTGCATGTCAGTCAAGTAATATGAAGACGGGCCCATTTAAGTTCATGCATCCTTTTATAGAATGGCCATAAATAAATGTCTGATGAAAACTAGCCAAACCCACCTCATGAGTCCTTCCATACTCCTGCATGAAGAGCCTTAGATTACGATACAATGCTCATGCAATATTTTTAGACTAAAATCTTAGTACTGTGGACAGTAACTTGTACAAGATTCCATGGTGCATGTCCGCTTGACCCGCCATCTGTTTTACCAGACTTGTGTAATAGACAATGTATAGTGTTGGTAAATAGAATAGACATTCGTCAGATAGTACAAATGTTAAATAAGCTCAAAAACACAGTTCATCTTTCTTAAGGTAATACTTTCATGGGACATTCAAAAACCAAACAGACTATTTTATTTGCTTTGCACAGAGGTGCAACATGTTTGGAACAGATTTTTTTTGTTGTTGCCATATCTGGGAGGGTAGACGTGCAGCGGTGCAGATGTTTTACTAAAATAATGTCAGCCAGTCTCTTGATTGCCATACTGCTGTACTGTATTTTCCGAGATGACTGTATGATGTATCACATGAACTTTGATTTCAGGTAAATAAAACTGTCATTCATTACGGTATTTTTTTCTCCTGGTGTCATTTAAACAGCATTTAGTGGATTGTGCCATCGTAACACTGGGCAACTATGTTCATGTCAAATGAGTGTTTAATAATTTTATTATACATTTTAAAAAATATGTACAAAATACTATACACATTAAATTGATATAGTTGAGTAACACTTCCCAACTTATGTTTTTTTTCATACAGAAAGGCAGACTCAAAAAACACAAAATAAGCACAAGCATTACATGACAACTTTAAATGTGACGGAATAAAAATGAAGATGGTGCATTTTCAAGAGCAGCAGGAGAAAGGTTTATAGTCTTGTTATCACACACCTGTTTGCCTGCCAGACACAAAGTCCCAACATACTCACAACCTTTACTGTGATATTTGATATGTGGTAAACGTGAGTCTGTCTGGCTCAAACAACACACAAATTACAAATCTTTGCCAGTCCCTCCTTTGTCACATCATGCACAACTCCAGACATTTTTGGATTTCTGCAGTTCCATTCACACCACTTAATTCTAACAATTGCTTCAGTGTACATTTCCCAGAATCCATCTGGCCTGGGAATGTGATCTGTGCACTGCAGAACTCAGGCAAAAAAATGATCCTCAGCAGGTTGTTTTTTTCTTTTTTTAATACACTGACACTTACTTTGTAATGAGCATGTTGAATTTGAAGTTGTACTCCATTTGCATTACCTGGAACAGTGATCCATTAATCAAAATAACCACAGACTGGCAGCAAATTGAAACAAATTAGTATTAAGAAAAGCAGCATCAGATTTTCAAACATCTTATAATGGTGTAAGTTACCACATTATTGAATAACACATCTTGTTCTACACTGTATGCGCTGCTGCTGTAGGACTGTCCTGGACAAGCCTCAATCACCTCAACAATGAGGGGGCAGGTGAGACTTTGACTGTTGTTGCAAAACAACATCAGTTTAAAAAAAGGCTGGAGTTCTGCACTAAGGTACATTTCCATAAACCCACTGAAGTTCTTCCTGCAGCAGCACTGCAAGCCTGGGCATCAGCCAAAGTCGCATCGTCTCTAAAGTTGGCAACGCTGGTACAGCCCCCCACCCCCCTTTGTCCTGTCTGACAACCCCGATGGCTGAAGGCTCTCCACAGGCTGCAGTGTGTTAGAAGGTGGTACTGACCCAGGAGCCCTCAGTGGCCCGGGGTCACTGCATTCCAAACCACTGTTCCTGATCAGCCCATTGGGCTGCTTCACTGTCACTGCCCTCCAGGTCTCCGTCCTCTCCGCTGCCCTCCATGTCGTCACCGTCCAGCTCCACCGTGGCGTCTGTTGGGCTCTCCTCTTTCTCCATCTTCTGCATGCCTTCTAAAGACTTCTGGTCATTGGGATCCAGGCTTAGGAAAGATAAAAGAAGACCAGCACAAACTGACAGTTAAAAAATTAAATCTCTACCTTGTCTTGTACCTTACATCATAAAATGGCTAAAATATACTTTTAGAGCAACATTTTCTCCAGGACATATTGAAGTAATTAGAAGAACCAATCAGTGGTTACCTTAGCGCTATGCTGTACTGATCCATGGCTTCTTGGTAATCGTTAATAGCCACCAGAAAATCTCCCAGCATTCTGTGCAGGACACAATCACTCTGATTGGCCAGGGCATTGCGGAGCAAAGCGATCCCTTCTTCATATTTCTGCTCGCGACCTTCGTGAAAAACAAAATAAGTTCAAAAATAAAACTCTTTGAAACTGGATATCATGGATATTGGATATGCAGATTCAAACGCAGTCTAGCGTTAATACATACTCAGAAGTTCAGCCTTTTTGACCACAGCCTTGGTGTAGTCGGGCCTCTGGGCCAGTGCTTTGTCTAGCAGGGTTTTGGCTTTCTCCTGAGTCACAGGGTCTTCCAGGCACACTGTGGCAAGGATGGTCAGAGTCTGTGCATTGGCCCCCAGAGTCTTATAGATGTTATTAGCCATCCCCATGGCCTCTCGAATCCCATTAGATGCCAAGTAACAGTCGATTAGACCTGGAAATGGGACAGCTATGTCAATGAAAATGAAACAGAAATGTACTACATTTGAAAAGACACCATGAAAGGATTTTTTTTTTTAAAAAGCAAAAATGCCTTCATAGCAGTCGAGTCGGCATGGTGCCAAACGCATGGCCTCTCTGAAATGGATTATGGCTTCTTGAACGCGACCCATGTTTCTCAGTGCCGCCCCCTTCAGGAGGAGGGCCTGCACACTGTTGCTGTTCAGCTGGATGGCCTTGGCTCCCAGGTAAAGGGCTCTGGAGTATCGCTTGCTGTAAAAGCTGTGACACCTTAAAAACAAGACACACATTCAAAGGATTACAAAAATCTATCTAGACAGTCTAGAAGAGTTTGTCTATTAAAGGCTGTTCTCTCAGTGACTCACCCAGAGATCACCCAAGGTTCAGCATGCTGGTCTGAAATATTAAATAATCGTCCTCCCAATACCTCAACATCCTCCAAGTGTCCCTCACGTGCCATCAGGTAGCCATAAACATCCATTCCTGGAAGTGCAAACAGCAATTTATTTATGGTACCCGGACAACAAAAAGTTGGTCGTTTAGGCTAGTGTGTAGCGGCCGAATAGTATGTCGTGGTAAAAGAATTTAACGACAAAAAATCAACAAAATCTTCTCTCATCCTGCAGCACACCTTTGATGAGGTATGGATCCAGCATCTGGGCTTGTTCAAATTTGAGGATGGCGTTTTTGGTGTCCCCTGCCCTGAAGTAGACATCTGCCAGGCTCACCAGGAGGTCCACATTGTCCCGCAGGAGAGACTTCTTCTCCAGAGAGCTGAGACAGCATGAGGGAGGGATAGAGACATGCATTAAATAAACAGAGTGCTGCATTAAAAGGCCCATTCAGTCACTTAGTATTCGCACATTAACACTTTGCTCACCAAATGGTGTTGATGGCCCTTTGATTGTCCCCCGCATGTATGAAGGCATAAGCTTTGATCCAGACAGAGAGCCAGTCCAGGTTCGGGATACTCTGGATCACATCCATAGTCATGGACGCCACTTCAGCTCCTTTGACCGACAGAGAGAGGAGACCTAAAGGGAAAAGGCTAGATTTATTTTTGAGTGCTTTAAACACAAACAGGTTCATCAAACAGTCCAGAATTATGATGCATATAAGACATCTGGACATGTAAAGACAGCAGACAGACTTAAGCAGTTTAAATGTCCCTGCGTAAATGTTGTATGTTAGATGAAGGTGCGTCTGTGACCACGCATACCGATGATTGCATCCAGGGCAAGTGGACACTGTCGGAGAACCTCTTTGTAGCTTGTCACAGCAGAACGCTCCTGACCAGCTTTCCTGTACAGGTTGGCTAACATCATGTTGATCTAAGACAAGAAAGAACGATAACATACATTTTATCTCTGCCAATTTTACAGCATTCAAGTTATTACTTCAATACTTTGGCAACAAAGATTAAAGGTTCAGACTACATTGCAGTTTGTATGTACAGCAATACACACAAAGGTCTTACATGAGATGTAAATGGACATGGCCACACATCATTACTTTGATTGGTCTGCATCAGAAAAAGTGCATTAAAACATAAAAAATTTATTACAATAACTATAGGAATAGCAGCCTACCTTTGGAGTCCTCTGTCTGGATGGAATCCCATCAAGCACTGCAATGGCATCTTTGTCCAGTTTCAAGATGGTGTAACATTCAGCTATCTTGTACTTTACCTCAATTTCTGACGGCAAACTCTGAAAGACAAAATTCAGTGTATTTGTGCTTTTTCCTGCTACCATTCATGTCAGTTGGTCAAGTCAGTGATATAGATTTTTGGTCATGAGTTGGAGAGCAAGATGTCTAGGAAAAGACAGAAAAAGACCTTTATAAAAATGTGAATAATTATGTCTGATCATTTAAAGACTGGCCGGGCAAGAACATCTAGTCTCGATCAAAATGTTGACATCAGGGTTGTTTTTAATAAGCACAGTAATGCAAGTTAAACTGTGTCTAAGACTAGAGGATATTTTAGGCTCCTCGAATGGCCACAATATTGTATGATACTATCATCATTACAGCAAACATCAAAAATATTTCTGCTATTACGGTGTCATCCTGCTCTCTGTGAGCAATCTTAAAGCACACACACTGAGATGAAAAGTGTAAAAACACACCTGTGCCTGTAGGTTCGATGCTGCTCCACCAGTTGAAGTGCGAACTTTGGAAGTTTTGCTGAGCACCTTCTTCTGTTGCAGCGCCATACTGTATTTGCACGCAGCATTACGGTATTCCTTATCATGGAAGATGGCATCAGCGTGGTAAACCAACAACTGGTACTTCTGGGCCGGTGAGAACAGCTCCCTTGAGTCCAAACGATCAAAAACAATACAAATAATTAATATCAGAGCAGATTGGCAGCATAGAAAAATGTCTCTCAGTTGCACACATGATAACGCAATGTGTCAGAAGTGCTATGGTCAAAGCTTCATATCACATACACAGCCAACCAAATGAATGGACAACTTACTAAATACGAAAACCAAAACAACAGCAAAGATAGTTATTGTCTATTGACCCAAACCTCAGGGATGTAAATGGATTCACTGCAGACTATGATCATCATGCAGCTGTCTCATACTACAGTAGAAACATCAACTGATGTTGGGCAACACTAGAACAATAACAATGTGTCTTCACTGACACAGTGCAACTGCACCATGGCGACTGGTTTTGAGTAAATCACACTACACTGTCGAGACTGTCAAGTGGAAAATAAAGGAAACAATAACCCGTGTGTGTCATTTCCTCCGATCGGTTGAATTCAAAATGAATAAGCTTTTATTCAAAATGAATTCAAGCTAGCCGCTAAATGCCGTTACCATTTACACGTGACTATTTCTTGGTCAAGAAAATACACAAGGTCCGCCTAATAACAATAGAGAACATGTTATTATCGTAATAACTTGGACGAGCATATTGCAGGTGCCTGCTCTGCATTTACGTCTACAATAATAGAATGAGTTGTTGTTTAGAACTATCACCGACAACGAGCTGGGCAACATAACATGCTGATGAAGGAGCGCATACATTCAGGAAATAGACGGATCCCGCTCTGAGATTACTCACGGATTGTTATTGCTCATCGTCAGCAACAAACTGCTCATTATCCGGACATTAGAGTGAAGGCCAGCGGCAGACATATCTCGCACATGATCTATGACATTCATGTTCAGTCAGGATGGGGGCTTGCTTTAGGTTTCCGTCTCAAGTGAAAAGTTTGGGCTTGTAAACAGCTAACGCTAACTAGCTTCTGGTGTATTAAAAATGGCGCCCACCAGCCTTCCTTCCGCATATTGCTGCCTTCAGGTGCACTTCACAAGTCCCCCCTCAAATACGACGCTAGTAAATCTCATCATTTTCGGAGAATCTAGGATTTCTGCTTACGAATGTAGTATCTAAGTTCTTTTTTTAAATTCTAAAAACAATAATGCAAAGTTACATTTGAAAGATTAGTAAAATCATCGTCTTTCCACCCTGGGAAGATTGAGTTTACGCCTACATATTCCGACAGATTTGAACGCATCTTCTGTATGTTTGTGGTTTGGTTTTTTGCTGCCCCAATTTTCTTTTTAATCTACTAAACTATACAAAAAAAATAAACATAAAAATATTTTTTTAAGTAATGAGGTGTACAGTCTCCCTAATATATGGATATGGTTATTTAGTCACCCAAAGATACTACTTGTGCCCTTCCTCACTTGTGCTGTAAATATTATGGCCCACTCCAAAATCAGAGATACTTTTTTGGTATATCTTATTATTTATTTTTGTGTTACAACATGTATTTTACAAGACATTTCTCAGAGCTTTTTGAGATTGTGAATACCCCCCTTCTATCCCACCCCATATCTCCACAGCTACCATCATAATAAATAACAATATGTAATTGTACAGGCAAAACTTGTGTCCGTATATTTAGGCATATGATAAATCAAAAGGTAACAAGAGAAAATGGAAAAAGAAAAAAAATACATAAAAAGAAACAAGAAAAGAAACAAAACAAGCAAAACGAAGACATTTTTTAAAATAAATATATGTATTAAGATAACGATCATAATAATATAGACTAATTAACACCGGGCTTAATCAGATGAAAATTCATTGTATGTTACGTGTAAGATCAGTCATCGTCTATTATTAATATAGTCCAGGATTGGGGTCCATGTTTTCAGAAATAAATCTTGATGTCCAGAGAGTCCGGATGTGACTCTTTCATCGCTTGCCATGTTGGACATTAGTTCGATCCAGCGTTCAAAAGATGGGGTGTGATTGTTTTCCACTGTCGCACAATAGCTCTGCATCCTGTTGGCATAGCCAGTTGACACCATGATTTTTTAAGACCATACATCTGGTGTTCACAAGAGATGATTCCCAAGAGACATAGTGCTGGACTTTTGGTTAGGGCGACATGAAACAGTTCATTCTTTTTTGGTCTTTCATTACATGAGGATATTTGAAAAAATAATGATAATAATGAAGTACGGAGAATTTTGGTCTTAGAGAAATGGACATTGAGTAATAAAAAATACTCTGCATGTGTATAAATAATATTTGCAGATATATATTTACGAATATCAAATTATTATAGTTATATGAAATTATATTATGCTACTTGAAGATACTCTGATATGGATCTGTTTTACACCATAAACTCACCAAACATAGTTAATAACAGGTGCCAGCATAAAGCAAAAAAGGTTTTGAAGAACTGATTTACTCGCCTTTGCCTGTATATAAGGCACGTAGAAGGTTAAGCAGTCAAACTTTCAGACATCTGTGCAAACTAAGTCACAATGACCACAAAAAAAACAAAACACAACAAAGCACCGATGTCAGATGATACCTTTGCTGAAACATTGAGACATAAACAGTACAGTACTGGATGTCCCCTATGGCACTGTTCTGCAGATTGAACACGCACACGCGCGCGCGCGCGCGCAAAGCACAGCAAAGCAACAGCAGACGCGCATGCGCACAGCTCAAGCCAAGCAGCTGAACGCTGTGTCAAAACACAGAAGGGGAATCAGCAGCAGCAGCCAGTGCTACATCTCTCACCGAGTCCAGCTCTACCTCTGTTTTTTCATTTCGGAAAAAAAAGTATTCGTCGTCAGAAAGTGTTTCTTCATCTACGTCCGCGTACCATGACCGAACAATCAGCACTACTTCTTCGAAAACAACTGGCAGGTGATTATGAATACATAACTGTGCAAGCGAATGTTGGTCCATATAACGGCTCCCTAGCTAGCAGCTAGCGGTAGCTTCTTTTTTTTCTATTAGCTACGCAAAGCGATGTTTACGCCATAGAAGTGAGCCCAAGGAGCTAACCGGGCAACACAATGGGCTCCTTCATCGCCGCAGTTCAGTGTGAGCATCAAGCTACTGTGGTTACCTCATGTCTAGTGGAAGTAAAACACACACACACACACACACACACACACATATATATATATATATATATATATATATATATATATATATATATATATATATATATATATATATTAAGAAGCTTTTATATAAACATGTATATCTGACCAACAAACGAATAGCATCGCCAACGTTGCTAACAGGCTAGCAAGTTGGACATAAGTAAGCTGATGGAACAAAGGAATAATCAACCCAGGCACTGATCGGCTGTGATGACTTTAGCTTTGCCGAATGAGAGCTGTCCAAACATGAAGCCTCTCACGGGCACGTTGTGCTGCTGTGTGAGCATAGCAACCGATCCCAATTGCAAACTCAACACCGAGCTAGGCAACATATTCGTTTTAGCTGCTTTCAGTTTGGATGCGCATCTCAGTGCACCTCACTGCCTGAACACATTTCTCCTCCGGTTGGCTTTTCGACATCATTATTATTCATGCTGTTGGCAGTGTTGTGTCTTTTCTCATTAATGCCACACACTTCGACCTCTGATGTACAGTTTGGTCTGGACGACTTCTCTGTCTCCCTACTGGGCAAGAGAAACGAATCTAAAGGAATACATGCATTTTAAACTTTGCGTCAAAAGTTTTTGACGCAACTTCCTCACAATGGTGCAAATATCCCAAAGCTGTGGCGGTGTCATACATTTGGTTGTATTTGTACAATTGATTTTTACCAAGGATTGTGTGTGTGTGTGGTCTCTGAGAAAATCTGTAATTTCCAATTCAAAATAAACAGCAAACCCCTTAAAAAAAAGGGTCAGAAATCGATTGCAGCTTTTGGGAATTAGGAAAATATATATACACGTTTACGAGTATATCAACAGTCCAAATGGTAAATGGACTGTGTTTTTTCTTTAGCGCTTTTCTAGGCATACAGACTGCTCAAAGCGCTTTACAGGAAAGTCACATTCACACAGCGCTGCAATTCATCTCGCTTTTTTCTTCTATCATTGACACACATTCTGACACACTGCCGCCAGAGGCAATTTAGGGTCAAGTGTCTTGCCCAAGGACACATGGGCATGCACTGGACTGGCAGAAGCTGGGATCGGACAGCCGCCTGAACAATATATTGTCTTTGGCATATAGCAAAATTGTTATTTTATTTTGTACACTGTTGCCAGTGGACCTGTTTTGATCGAGTTTGACCTGTGATTAGTCACTGTAGTTTATCGTAAATAACCACCGACTGACTCCTGGCAGGATTCAGGCTTTGTCTGTGGTGCTGAAATGACAGCAACCCTTCACCACGACATCCCCTGACTTAAAACACATGAGGCCGATACCCCACTCTATGACTGATGAAGCACACTGCATTGATTATACAACATGTACATTCTGCTTTCTCTGTGTGTGGGGAACGTGAATCATTGGTTGAGTTGACTCACTTCTTTGAGTTGGTGATTCACTTCAACATGAAGTATTATTTTTGGAACTCACAATTTGATTCAGTAAACATTAGCCAATCTTTATATTCACCGAATGAACCTGGAAAAATGTGAGACTATTACTTATTCTTCCACAATAGAGCTATTTGAAAACCTTCATAAATGACGGGACATAGAAAGTAATGTGTCTGTCACTTCACTTAATATTATGATATAATACCAAAAACTCAATTTGAATGTTTCCACTGTATTCTTTAATATGGATCAATTATCATCCATGCTGTTTTAACAAATGATATATTAGAGAAATGCTTTAAGCACAGTGGTCAGCGTAAATGGTAGAAATTGTTTTGCAGCACCCTTTTCACATAAAAAATATGTGCTAATACGGCCTTTACTAATGATTGTTCTTTCTATCATTAATTTGCTGTAAATGCAAAACTCAACATTTCATGCAGCTGTTTCACAGCATACTTTAATATCAACAGCAGTTAAGGAGACATACACCTACTCTATATTTATTATTCCTCCCATTACATTACATCCCATAAAACTGGGTTCATATGGGAGTCACTCTAGTGTAGATTCTTTATAGCTGTCCTGTGTTTGCATGACCCTGTGCAGGTTTTGACTCGTCAGCAGCTGCATCAGCTAAATCAGATCAAATCCCAGTTCTATGTTTGTTTTTCTTTATACCGTGGTTGTCTTTATTGGCATACAGATGATAACTTGCAGTCGTCTTGCACCTTGACAAGTAAATGTTTTTTGAGTTGATTTTTGAGTTTTCCAATTTAATTGTATATGTTTTGTGCAAAATTACAACAAACATTATCTCAAGTACATACTAAGATTTAATCGTTGCAATATTATTGAGAGAAACCCACCCATAAGTTTCCCTAAAGAACAAGCACTTGGAAAAAAAGTAAGTAAAAGTAAGAGGAAGAAACCTCCAACGAACATTGCCAGTCTGATTATTGTAATGATATTAGTAATACATGGATATAATAATGTTACCAGTAATTACAACAGCAATAATAGTAGCACCTTTTAATAATAACAACAATGATAATAATAATAATAATGATAGTTGATTATTAGTCAGATGTGGATGTTGCATCTCTCGAGTCTGATACCTTCAGAATGAGGACAAAGAAACTGCAGGAGAGAAAAAACGTAAAAAGTAAAAGTAATGACATGCAGTAGTGATATAAATACTTCTACCATCGCGACCCTCTGGGATTAGCAGGTATAGCTAATTGCTGCAAGGATGTAAAATACTGTTTTCCTCTTTTCCCAGAGCTCAACAAGAATCCTGTCGAGGGCTTTTCAGCTGGTCTGATAGATGATGATGACATATACAAATGGGAAGTTGTGATCATTGGTCCACAAGATACTCTTTTGTAAGTTGGAAAATATTTGAATAATAATATCTTGAGTTGGGATATTTAAATGTGTTATTTAATTTCACAATCTCTCATCTGGCCTCGTTATGTTCCTTGTCTCTACTGCAGCGAAGGAGGGTTTTTCAAAGCATACCTAACCTTTCCTTATGATTATCCACTACGACCTCCAAAGATGAAGTTCATCACTGAAATCTGGCACCCAAATGGTAAGCACACTCAGTTTGCTTTTTGATGTTTGCTTACTTCAAATCTATTCTGTGATCACTTTGTCTGCACATGTAAATGGATTTTTGAATGCTACTGTTGTTCGAGCAGCGATATAATCCTGATTTTGAGTTTAATTCTAATGAAGGGCATCTGCAAGTCATGTTGGTTGTCAAATTCATCTTCCAATTCTTCACAGTTGCAAAGAATGGGGATGTTTGCATCTCAATTCTGCACGAGCCAGGGGAAGACAAGTTTGGTTATGAAAAGCCTGAGGAGCGCTGGCTTCCGATCCACACTGTAGAGACAATCATGATTAGTGTTATATCCATGCTGGCAGACCCCAACAGTGATTCACCGGCTAATGTGGATGCTGCGGTGAGTTAGATCAGTTATTCCATTTCCCTGACACAAGAAAACCCTTATTCATTCTTGTCATCGTGGTACCTCAAGTCAATTCATGATGTTTCGTTAAAAGAGTCTGATGTTTCTCCCGCAGAAAGAATGGAGGGAGGACCCCAACGGGGAGTTTAAGAGGAAGGTGGCTCGCTGTGTAAGAAAAAGTCAAGAGATGGCATTTGATTAGGAGTAAATTGTAAATTCCAGGGTAAGTCAATTGACTGGTTTCAGATAAGACTTGTATGTCAAACCATGTTCTTGGAAGTAATAATAATAAAGACGTTTTTTTTGTTTTTTTTCCCAGTTAAAGGATGCCTTCAGAGGGAAAATTTCAGCAAAAGGCTTTTGCACCCCTTGTTTTGCCAGTCAAAGGATTTGGTTGGCTTCAACCACGATTCTTTGAACGGTTGTCATATTCCGCAAGATGAGCCAATTTGAGAACCCTACCAGCGAAATTAACCTGTCTCCTACCTGGAATTGTATATTTAATTTTATTTATTTTGAAAAATTAATGATGTAAGATATGTCACTACTGTAAATTAACTTGCTTTTTTATCTGCTGCTGAACAGTTTCTACTTTATACCAGGTTTCTTATGCAATTTAGTGGTCAAGATTGTGTAAAACAAGACAAAATGAAAGCCCGTTATCGTTAAGTGTTCACCTGTCCTGCTGCACACTTACCACCAGATTAATGTCGGCCCCGCAAATCTCTGTCATTGGCTGTCATTGAATCACCTTTGCCTTTTGTTGGCTTCACCTCCTCACAGGTTACTTGTTTTGTAGAGGGACAGGTTGGGAACTTTTAGATGGACTTATTCTCTGAGAAACAGCCTCCTGTTAGCATTTCGCTCTTATGTTCATGTTTGTCCTGAGAGGTTTGAAACCATGACTCTCAAACCTGCATGATCCACTCAAACAGCTTTGTTATCTATATTCGCTAGCTGTGGATGTACACATGGAATGGCTTACTCAAGTGATTTGAGAGTTATCGTTTTCTAACATAAGGATGTGCACAAGCAAAGCTGATGCTAACAGACGGTTCATGCCATTTCTTCTCAGGATCAAACTTTTTCGTAGGGTCTCGATTAGTGGTCAGTAAAATGAACCTTGATTATTCCCGACGCTATCCTTTTATCATCACTTCATCATCAATGAAGATGTCTATTAATTATCACTCAGTCTAATGTCTTTTCACAATGTTATGATAAAGCATGGGCAACCAAAAACAGTCTGTGAAAACAACCTAAGCTGTGATTATTGTTCGTGTCTACTGGTTAACTGGCGTCTGAGCTTACCTCGGTTTCGAAGGAAAACAAATTTGAGAAGGGTTTTGGTTGTTGTTATTCAATTGGGCAATGTTAGGGGCTCCATAGCAGAACGAGTCGTTCTTACCTTCTTTGTTGTGGCATATTTGGCTATGATCAATGTGTGGGTAAATGATGACTTGTAAGTCACATTCACTCGTGGGTTTAGACTCTTGAAGACTTTGGGTGGATTGCTGAGTAATGCTCTTTAATTCCATCAACTTTTCGAGTTCTGATTGGTGCATGCTTGGATAATATCTGTCACCTTTACTTCACTGAATTTGGTCTATAATTCTTCATAGAGACGTGAATAAGATAACTCACCACTCAGTAAAGTATAATACATGTTGTGATGGAAAATGAACACAATAGGTTTTTTATTTTTTGAAGAATATACACAGTAGTGTTCGGGTGGAGTCTGGAAACCATTGGCTTTGTTCACTTTCATTGATGGTGTTGCTGACCATTAAGCCATGAGGGCATTTATTTTGAATTAAGTTATACTCATTGGAATTATGTGACTTACATTGAAAAACAGCTAACCATCTTTTGGCGCATGCAATCAGGTTTGAAGGAGTCGGGTATGTTTAAATAGTATACCATTGTTAGTACATTCTGAGTGACTGTGATGTGTACAGTTTATAGATTTCTGTAGACTCGATGATCACATAACTGCTGTTGACATTTATCTTTTTAAGTCAGAATTTTCTAACCTACCATGACCTCCTCTGACCGGTGTTCACTGTATTTGCACAGATTCGGTGCGTTTGAAATGTCATTAAGCAATACGCTCTGAAAATGGTGTGTCCAGGTTAATCCACCCTAACGCCATTATTTGTTTTGGGGTTGTTGTTTTTTCCATTTTGTGTCAATGCAATGTATATTGGACATGATGCTCAATAAAGTGTGTAAACAGAGTGGCTTGTAATTTGGTTTGTGCCTTACATTTTACATGAGAACACGCTCAGGGTTCAAGTATATTAGACCCCTGCTCTGTAATTGGAGCCCTGGGAATAGTGTCAGATGACGAGGGCTGGCTTCATTTCACACTAAGGGGCTCTGCTGACTGTAACACATTCAGAACTGATCAAGGTGTGAGCAACATCACCGACATCGATAGAAAATATTGTGATTGTACGAAAGGATGAGGAAGCGTGTCACATTTGTCGAGCACCTGAAAAAAGAAAACTTGTTAAAAAATGAAAGTGGTCACATCTTAATGAGGTAAGACAAGGTGATAATTGATGGATGAACATAACTGGTTGATTATTTATTCTTTTTTAAATGTTACATTCTTGATTTGTAGGTCCACAGAGTCTAACAAGAGATGTGTGGATGGTGAGTCAAATGTTCCTTTAAATGCCATTTGTAGATATAAATGAACCTCTTTTAGTTATTGAATTATAAATGTATGATTTGAATGTAAATGCATCTGCAGGTTTTTGTCTTTTCTTTGATGACTAAGCTGAACCCTTTTTCTCTGTGTAATTACCTTCTCATGTGGTGGAAGAAGTCTTCAGTAGGAGTAGGAATCCCAGTTTGAATTTACATTTTACATTATTTTTAGTAATTCTAGTAAAGCCCTGCATTCAGAAAACAACAACGGTAGTAACAGACAAATTTCGGAAAGAAAGTACATTTTGTGGAGAATGGACCTTTTCACTTTATATGTGGATTACTATTACAAATAGACCAACATATAAACAGCATTTTAATGCTGCAGTTAGTCAAAGTGGAACTAATTTCATCAACTTTATATACTGCTGATTTGTTAATAACATCATATTCTTCTGTATTAGAAATATTCTGTAAAAGAATTATGAACGACCAATACAGCTGTCAAATAAATTAACATTTAAAAAAGGACAGTATGGGACAACCTTTTAGCCAAACGGTTAGGGCTTATAACTCATGAGCATACATGCCCTGAGCAGTCGGTCTCTGTTTCAGCCAGACTATAGACTGCATGTCATTCCATTCTTCTCTCCCCTACATTTTCTGTCTCTCTCTACTGTCGTTATCTAATAAAAACCCACCAAGGTCCCAAAAAGTGTCCCTTAACAAAAAAGTACATTATTTTCCTCTGAAATGTAGGCTAGTAGAACTATAAAGTAGTATAAAATCAATATGGTAAGATTAAGTTTCTCTGTCTCAAAATGAATAGGGTCAAATAAAGTTTCTCAGTCTCAAATCTAACCTTAAGCACAGTAATTCATTGTTAGTAATGTCCATGTAGTGAATTTGTATTATAGATAGATAAAGTACCGATGGATGTGTGCTACAGTATGATACACTGGAATTAAATCATTCCCAATAATGAGTGTTATGTTTAAATGTGCTGTTTAACTTCAGTAACATCCCAGATAATCCAAATAGTCAGAAAATGAGGCGTTGTTTTGTGACATGTTGCCTTTGGCAGGCTTTGAGTGTTTACCAGGTCAGCAAGTGAGGAAGATGTACAGAGGAACACACATAAATGTTCCTGCAGACGGCCTGCACATGAAGACGATACACATGGCCAAATCTATGATGTCTGCACCCTTCTTACAGGTAACCACATGAAGCTGGAACAGATGATCAAATTAGTTTTCTTCTTCTCATCTTTAATGTCGATGTCTTTAAGATGGTTTGAATAAGATAATTGTGATATTTATCATGTGTAACAAGGTTACTGTGGTTCTGCCATGCACAGTCACACCAGTTCTTGTCTGTACCCCAGCACCCTGCCCTTACAGCCGGACAGAGACGCTACCTTTGCAGCATTGCGAATGTTTACAGTACAGAGCACATGAGAAGACAGATGAAGCAGCACTATCTCAATGTGCTGCACACGTGTGTTCAATCAGGTGTGTATCCTAGTGTTTGAAACGTTAACTTTGACCGCTACCACCCGTCTCATGCTGTGTTATGTATCGACCAGGTCAGAATCCCGCCTGCAGGAGGAGGCATCAGCGTGGAGAAAACAGCATGTTCACAAAGGATGCAGAGAAGGATGCAGAGGCAAGGGCGAAGCCACAAGGGCAGAGGAAAGGCAGCAGCAGCACAGGGAATTCTGATGTCATACTTCCAAAAATAGTCAACAAATGAGGGATATGATAGCGACGGATTTAACTATCTGAAAGGCTTTAAGGGAAGTTATAGTGAGTGTTTATGTTGATCTACATATAAAACACCTGTCATTTTGTTGCACAGTTTTTCAAATATGACTTTTTAATGTCTCTAACCAGGAATTATGTCATATCAGTCATAGATTTATACAGTGCTCGACATATTTAGAGGCACGACTGCATTTACAGTCCTACTTGGTGTTGGTTGTTAAGTTGTAATCTGTCATGAAATGTACTTGTATTCCTAAAAAAACATCTATAATACAGCAATTTTTGGCTTTATCAAATCTCAGATCTTGACTCCCAATCCACAAGTGTAGACTTGTGTACTTTCATATGAAAGAGCATCATTCAATAATTACATGGTTGGAAGCTATGGTTATTTGTTTAAAGGAACTGCATATTTGGCATAGTGGTCCTAAATGATATGCTTTCCGACATTTTATTTTGATATCAAAATGTTTTATTTTAATTATTACATTGAATTTTCTAGTTTTGTTACTGCTCCGCTGCCTTCTCGTGTACTATTTGAACAGCGTTTTCTTTTCATTGTGACTTTACTACCTGCTTTGTTACAAGAGATGAAAATAATCCCTTGTTTGGTTAACTCTGGTGCATTAACTGCAATGTTTCTCTGTCCCCATTAAATAAACGAACAAATAAAGACAATTGCTTCAAGTGAATAAAATGATTACATTTTACATGTGGCTAGGGTTGAGCGCCTTCAAGCCTAAATCAGCCGTCACTGTACTGAGTTATGTAACTAAGCTAATTAGCTTGTAGCTATGACTTTATGTTAGCATCCGCTGTTTGAGCTCCTGAGTTGAACTAATGGCCACTATGAGTTGTGTCCTCGAAGGAAATCGCGTAAAAGGTAATAATAATGGAAGACTATCAAAATCTGGCAGTTTTAATTTATTCTAACGCAATATCCATTTAAATTATTGGCCTGTATATAAGTTGTAGCAGCTCATGAGGTTGCAATAAAAGACAGTGCTAGCTTGGCTAATGTAGCTTCATTTAGCTTCGTACTTTTTATGCTAGCCAAATAGTTGCTCATAAACTCACTATTTTTAACTCTATATTTTAGAGATTGTATAGTTGTTTGGGGCAAGTTTTGCTGCCACTTGACCTTTATATGCATATATAGATATAGTAATAACACACAGTGATATAGTAATAACACACATAAGTAGTGGCGCCTTATTGTGTTGCAGCATTTGGAAAGGCTATTCATGCCCTGTCACGGATCGGAGAAGAGCTGTGGTTGGATCCCATGGTTAAAGGGGTGAGCTGCTCCATCTGTTATTGGAATTTGTTATTGGAAGTTGAAATTGATGTTATTATACATTAGGTTCCTATATTTCGGGTCCCTTTCACCTCCTCTCTCCCTCTCAGGCAATAGCATCACACAAACTGCACCTAACCCAAGCCTCTCCCTGTCTTACAGTTGGCGCTGAGATCAGTGAACTCTGCTCATTCTGCATATACCTGCTTCCTCTTCTCGCCAATGTTCTTCCAGCACTACAGCCTGGGATCTGGATCGGAGCAGGGCAGTGCAACCATCAAATGCAAACTGCTCATGAAGGTATACAGTGCGTGTCAAAAATGTCTACATAATGTTTTTCTTCAGGATAGGAGATGGTGGCGGAAGTTTAATCGAACCACAACTGAACACAACAATGACAAAAAATGTTTTCACATGTTATTACAGTGTTAAAACCGTGATGACAATCTTGTCTAATACATATTCCTATATATTTGTATTTAAGTCTGTGCTACCACTTTTCCGGGGTTTGAATTCAATTGAGCGTAATGTGGAGCGATCCCAGATATCAATCAGCACTCCCAGTGACCGGGTGACGATCCAGTTTTTCTGCAGACATGGTAGGTAACGTTGAATTTTGTACCATCGAATAAATGTGGGTGAAGAAAATAATTTTGATTTATAGAAACCTGTTTGCTTGTCAAGATTTTTTTTTTTTCTTTTTAACAGACCTTTTCCTGTAAATGTTTAGTTTGCTTTTTCCCAGAATGGCCTCTATTGAAGCGAACACTATGCTGCGGTATTACATACTGTCAACACTTGGTGGCAGTGTGCTGCAAATATCCTGTCTGCTTCTGTGACAGGCATCACTAAGACCCACAACCTTCACTTCCAGGAGAGCGAGGCTCTGCAGGCAGAGTTTGCCTCACACCTCTGTCCCAATGTGCTGAAGGCACCTGCCAGGTTAGCCCCCCAGTATTATGTTATCAAGTTAGACCGTGCGAGTCCTGTTTAAAAACCCAGCACATTGACTTCAAAGGCACATCCCATTGGACCATTTTTACACAAACAAAATCTTAGTTCTCAAATGACTTATGAAAATCCATTTTTAACCAAGCAGTAAAACCAAGTGGTTTTAATAATCATACGTACAGCAACTGTCAGTTGGATTCAGCGGTCCAGTCTAAGGAGAGAGAATGACAAGGACACAAACATGAGTAGCTAATAGCTCAAGTATAGCACAGAATTAAAGTACGGCTCTCAGCTCGTTCCCAGTTTGATTCTGTGAGCGTTTGCATTTGTTTCGCTCTGTACCTCTGCAGACTTCTCGGTGATATGGTGATGCATTTCCCAGTGTTCCAGGAGGAAATCACTCTCTCCATGATGCCTCTGAGTGTCAGTTTTAGAAATTACTGTGAGGCGGGAAATGGTGAGCTAATGATACAGTGTGATTTGGCTCAGGCCCGTGACAACACTGTGTTGCAATAGTTTTGAGATCAATTACAAATTACAGCTTAACATTTGGTTTCAACCACTGCAAAACGTATACTTAAATATTTTGCAGATACTATTTGACTTGGATGTACTTCTGTCACAGATCACATGAAGATGATGTACACTGAGATGTCCTTACACCCAGACGAGTTTGACTACTTTCAGGTCGGAGTGGACTCGGACATAACTTTCTGTCTGAAGGAGTTGAGGGTAACAGGGTTATTTTTGGAGACTCCCATTATCCTGTCACATGAGAATATTATGTGTGTGTATCCTTGTATGTGTGTGTGAGTGGCTCATCAGGAGCATTTCATGTCTAACAGCTCAAATTTCTGGTCCTGTAGTCTGGATACTCAAGTGTCCTAAGGCCTCTGTAGCCGGCTCTCTATATCATTGCCATGCAAACTTTCCCCCTCAGCCCTGTGACTCATCTTTATAGGAAGGATACTGTGACCTAAGTGACGCATGTTAAACCACAACATGGAAAAAGTAATTGAAGTTAGGGGTTTCCAGAAACTATAGTTGGTTCATTATGAACATTTATCTTTCAAGCCAAGCGCTTGGAATGTGTTTGTTTTTAAGGGCAGGTTCAACTTAAAAACATTTGATGTTGGATAGTTATAATGTAATTTCCAGAGTGATCCAAAGTGGTTTGTTACAGTGTCCAAATGACGACCCAATTTAGTTTTTTATTTAAATCGCTGCCTTCTGTCTCAGCTTAGAAAGTAGTCAAAGTAGCTTCATTGTCATTATATTGAGGGGTTAAACAACAATATAACGAAATTTGAGTGGGAGTTCCCTGAAGCATAAAAACATAAGAACATTGGACAGTTAAAAGACAATTAACAATTAAAGACATAAAATTGCATAGAATGAGAACCGTATGCGCAATATGATGTGCAAACACAGCGAGCAGCAGCAATACTGTATAGTAACAGTAGGCAATACAAACAATTAAACAAGTTATTATGTTATATTATTGCACGATGCAAATAGAAAGCAAAGCAAAGGACTTGATTGGCCATTTGGATAAACAGTATCTGTGTTAGTCCAGTTAATGAGACTTGACCTGTATTAACACCCCCTCTTGTCCCTAATGTCTTGGAATGTGTCTTGGACGTCCTGCTGCGAGGCTCCTCATTAGCCAGCCGACTAGTCTCGGTTTTGGAAAATCGGGTTTGGATGGATTAGAAACCAGGCTTTATGTTTGAGTCGTCCTCAATTTACCCACTGGTATTTTTCTGTACCCTTGTCATTTTTAACATGCCACAACACAACTCTCAAATGATCAGCCATTAAAATGTTATGGTCATGACATTTATTCATACAAGCATGTCCTAGCTTTTGCCAATGAATGGCTGCTGTTTTGTTGTTCCAGGGTTTTCTGTCCTTTGCAGAGTCACATTCCCTACCAGTGTCTGTCCACTTCGGTGCTACAGGAAAGTAAGTGCCTTTCTGCCACCCTCATTAGCTTGAGTGGCATTCATATCTCAAGTTACAGGGACCAAGTCAGTCTGTGGGCACTCCCAAGTTCAGAGTGCATCATTAAAACTAGACAACCTCAAAATTCAGTGTATTATTTGTCTGTGGCTGATCAGTCTGTTTTTGTTACCAGCCACTTTACTAAGTGACCAGTTATGCTGAGATTTTCTGTTGGTAAAACTGTCAAAGATTCTGGTGATTTTTACAAGAAGAGGAGATATTAGGTTTCTGTTTTCTGTCAGATATCAATGTGGATTATTGATGTGCTTTGCAGTCCTGTGCGTTTCTACATCAAGGACATGGTCCTGGAAGCCACTGTGGTGCTGGCTACTCTGATGGACTCTGAAAAGAGGGGCCCCTCTCAGCCTATAGGGCCCCCACACCCATCATCACCCAGGTAACAAACACTATGCTGTCTCCTGTGAAGCTGCTTTTAATCCACTGGGATCTATTCATATATAAGATTTAGTTTATTGTTATTTGACCAGACAGCGTCCTTGTCACACCTTTAAGTCTTTGTTGGTCCAGTTTCTCAGATCTATTAGAGAGTATAATTTAATCTTCCTACGGGGGCTCTACCTGAGCCTCTCTCCTGGCTTCAGTCACGGCGGTTTGCCCTCACTGTCTGTTTTTAGCTTCCTAATAGGGCATAGTGTTACAGCAGCCAGCCTTGTGTCTGTAATAGAGATAAATAGGGCAAGCCCAGGACGTGTGGCTTTAGGTTAGAATGCCTGTCTGTGTGCCGTCCTGTAATCCCCTTGTCTCTGTTAGGTTAGCCCGCTTGGCGGTTCCCGGCGGTGTCACTGTCCTGCTCTGTTAACTCTCCATCACACATGCCGTTGTATTGCTCTCTGGGCTCTGGGTGGATCTTGTCACACCAGTCCCAAATGTACTGCTGAACATCTGGGTCATTTGTAGTTTGCACTGTTGGTAGTCTGTGGTTCATGGCTGACCTGACGAGCAGGCATTGTTTCAGGGCTCCTGTGCCCAATGCTCAGGAATTTAACAACCCGCACTGCTTGACTTTTAGTGCTTGTTTTATCTTGAAGTCTTCAGGCTGTTTCTGAACATATGCACTGCATTTTTGTTGTTTATAAAAAACATGCTTGCTTTCTTTCTCAGGGCCTTTTAAAGCACAAGTATGAAGCCCAAGATCGTTTGCAGACTTATAAAGCAGTGTGCTCTCATTACTTCTACCTGCTGTGTTCCTCTTTATAGTGGTTGCTTCTCTGAGGTTGATGATATGTACTGTGGTTACATGCATGGGGTTGTGAGCTCATAGTAAGCTCGAGACCCCTTTCAGGATCAGCTGACAGAGCTCTGTTCATGAATATCTTTATGAAGGTAAATAGTCATTCCTTTACAAAATGTTATGTCATTATGACCCACACTTCACAACTTTTAACCAGGCTCAGTGATTATCCACTGGTTCGGGAGTCAAATGTCCCCGAGACACACTGTGTTGCATTAACTGTTGTCTGCGTAGGAACTGTCATTTTGCTGCTATAGAAGGTGATGGCCTGGTCCACGGTGTTAAGACTATTATCTTCCCACTCAGGAACCGATTATTAGCTCTTGCCACAGAGATGAGTGGGTTGTTTTCTGTGTGTGTGCTCCCAGGTGTGCAGATGCCGCTGCTCTACCTGCCGTTTCTTATGAGGCCGACGGCAGTAAGCCACAGGATATCCCTGCTGTGACGGAGCTGATCACATCCAGCCAGGGCAGCCCCATCATCAACCCACCAGCTCTGATGCAGCTTCTATCTCCGGTGGACGACCCTGACAGACTCAGTGTATCAGACGAGGCCTGTCCCAGTGCCACCACAACTCCTGCTTCCACCATGGTAACGAGGTTTTTGGTTTTTAATCTTCGCTGAGGAATCGAAAGGGCCTTTATTTGCTCCCTGAGGCTTGGGGTGGCATTGTGAAGCTCCATTGTTTCACCTGAACCTCTACTGGGAAGTATGCCCATAGTGCCATCATACCCCAAACTATGATTTTTTTTTTCTTGATCAAACTTGCTTTCTATCATTCAACTTGTGGCCGACACCTGATATGTTGAATGTTTTGGTCTGGCAATCGTATGTTTTTTTTGCCCCATCACAGTTAATATCATGTTGTCAGATCAGTTTATGGTAACCTGATGCAGCACTCAAAATTTTTCCTTTTTTTTAGTGCACTGAAGATTTAATGTTTAACATCGTACTTCTTTTTTTTCTTTTAACTTTTGTTAATTTGGGGAAAAAAAGGCCCTCAGCCCTGATATAATAGAATATTTACTGATGCGTGTCGTCTGTTTCCCCTGTAGATCTGCTCCCTCCTGTTCAGAGCCTTGTCGTCAGAGCAGGACGATGATGGTTGTGCTGCCAGACTGCCTGTTCTGGCATGTCACAGTGACGCAGAGGAAGATATGGAAGAAGACTACAGAAGAAGCCCTTCACTCTGAAAACCGACTGAAGGGACCAGAACTCGTTTCTCATCTTGACTTTTTGTGCTGCTGCCAAAACGCGCACCACACAGTTCAAGGGCAGTCATAGCAATTTAAGATGATACCAATATATGTATTGAGTTCACTTTGCATTTTAAGTTAGTTGTGGGCATTTTGTTTGTAACTCACACGTTGCTTTGGTTGTTTAAATTATTTTCAGACTTAAGTGTCAACACTATGTTCAGTTGGAAATGAAAGATAATGTATTTACAGTGATGATTTATCATAAAGTTTATAACAATACAATGTCACTGTGTAAAATATATTAGTCATAGTAATTAAGTCTTGTCTGTGAAAACATTACCTCTGTGACCATGCCACACCTGTCTGTTGATTGTAGGATGCCTCATGTCTGAGGATTGTGAGTACATCGTACAAGGCCTCCTAAACAATGATCGGATTCTTCTTAGTTCAGTGAGTTCAGTGAGGGAAACAGAGTTAAACGTTATGGGTTGATGGGAAAGCACAGCCCTAAAAGCATGTGGCCTGTACATGTGAACAAAATGCCTCTTTAATGTGATTTCAATACTCATGCACCAGATAGTCTTCCTAAACCCACTGCAGTTTTTGCTCATATAACAGCCATTAAACACAACAGGATAATAAATAGTATACCCTTTATTTATCTATTGTACAGCTCTGAAAATGTTTTTTTCACAGAGAATAGATCTGGATGCAGTGGGGTCCATGCTGTGGTTGTAACAAAGTAGAGGAGGATGAAGTCGATGCAAAATGACAGGGAAGAGAGTCAGGGCACGTACGAACCGGGAAGCAGGGACCACCAAGGTAACAGTGGCAGTACCATCTGACTGAGAGGATTGCTTTGTAATATCATTAAGGCTGCTTAGATTGTCCTCAGTGCTTTAATAGAGTTAAAACTCACATTTTGACCATTCACTGCTCTCTCTGTTCATCTTCCGCCCATGCCCGTCAGGCCCATTTCAAAGTGACGTCTTCCAGTGTCGTCAGACTCTGTCAAACTTGTCAAATTAAGTTGGCAAACCATTTTAACAGTGCAGATTGTAAACAGTGATCTGAAGACCCACGGGGAGGATTTTCGAAGCAGGGGATGGCTTTGTCACTATTCCTAAGCTCCTTATTGAGTGCAGACAAAGAAGCAGATTTCAGTTGAAAAAAGGTTGAACATGCTGTAAATGAAAAACCTTACGTTAAGACAGCAGGGCATGTTGGGAAAGCAGTGTTGTCTGTTATGGCTACTTAATTGTTTCAGGCTTTGTGCTCTGTACCGGGCACATTGTCTGGCATTTAAAGAATTGTGGACACTTCTGCCAGAATCAACAGCACCTGATACAAGGCACATCATCATAACATTACAATAAATATGCATTTTCCAAAGAAATATTTTTAACTGTGGGTAAAAGTTGCAGTAAATACAGAGTACAAATCTGAGGTGATGTAAACGAACATTTTTCACTTGAAACCTGCAGTGTCCTGACTTCTGAATGTGCCACTGGACTAAAAAGCAGAAAGGAGAGAGAACAGAAAAGATACATTTGATCACCTGACCAACCTCCACTGTGCTGAGCATTTTTTCAGATATGATTTTTAAGTTTGTGCGTTTAAGGCTTCAAGACCAATTTAGCCCAGTGGATGTGGAGAAATCTGTAGCCTTCACATCCGTCTCATTCATGCTGACCCAAGTACAAGTACGCGCGCGCGCGCGCGCACACACACACACACACACACACACACACACACACACACACACACACACACACACACACACACACACACACACACACACACACACACACACACACACACACACACACACACACACACACACACACACACACACACACACACACACACACACACACACACACACACACACACACACACACACACGACTTCAGCAGCAGCAGCCGTGATATTAAAGGGAGGGCATCAGTCTGACACAATTTATAGCTTGAAGAGGCTTTTAAACTAAAAGTGAATTGCACTGGTAGGGAAAGGCAGCTGCCGCTCTTCTTCATGAAATCTTATTGAATAAACCTGCCATAAGAAACTATCTACACATGTATAAATGTCACATACACTAATTTTTTCCAAACATTTCACAAAACATCCCAGAACAGCAGACCAGTCATATCTTATTATTCAACATATGCTCTCCGCACACACATAAGGTTCGTGGCCCTTTGAAGAACATCTGCTTACACAAGATATCCCATTTATTAAGCCCTAATGCTGCCATTTCCACTGCATTTCCGTTTTTGACACTTGGGTGGTCTACAGTCCACCAGAAGACAGATCTTTCCCTTCTGGCAGCCCAGGGTGGGGGCCAGTGGAACAGTCTAACACCTACCGCCTGGCTACATCTGCCCCCCCAACTCTGAAACTCAACTGCCTCCCTGCCTAAATCAGTGTAAGACGAGTTATCCTCATCAGACAGGATCCTCACCTTCCACATACCCAATGACTGCTTATCCCAGGCAATGAGATTATCCACTGAGCACTGGAACACTGCAGCCTGGCCAAGAGGATGTGTTCGGCCTCTGGTCCTCTTTATTCAGCAGTTCTGCGACGTACGTGATCAAAGAGCAGTGGGAGCAGGAGGATCTTTTTGTCCTCTCATTGGAGGGGGGTTTTGCCAGTTTGGGGGTGAGGAAGAATAGAACCAGCTGATGCGGGGAAAGCATCTGACATTAGTCCTTCATCCTGGCCAGCAGGAATCAAAGCAGTCCATCACCTGCAGAGGCAGACGCCCCCCTTTCACAGCCCCACACAGACTCTAGTCGGTGTACTCTGCCACTATGGACAGCAGCACTGTGATGTCATCTGGCTTTCCTCCTGAACAAAAAGAGCAGTGTCCTGTTAGGATAGTGCTCACCAAAAAAGTTGTTTTAACATTTCTAAACTAGGAAATATTCATTCAAATGTACCATTTTCCACCATTTCATGACACTTTAAAGAGCAACAGGACACGAGTGTCAGATTCGATTTGATTCAGGTGGAACCGAGACACTTACCTCTTACATTCAGTCCATTGTCACAGGCAAACTGTGCGAAAGGCGACATGTAGGTGGGGTCATATGCCAGAACATGGGCCTGCTCTGCGATGCTCCGGGCGGTCTGCTGGATGCTCTCATAATTTGTGTTCTGGGGAGCACAGAACAAAAACAACAACAAAGCAGGCGTGACCTTTGTATTCCAGACATATTTCTGATTCCACTTTCACCAGCAAACCAGTCTGGGACTTGCCTTGAGCTTCTTCAGCTCCTGCAGGATCATGTAGTCAGGCATGTTGTCAAAGAGCCCATCGGTGGCAGTGAGGATGATGTCCCCCAGCTGGACATCGAAGGAAGAGCTGTCTGCGGCATCAGGGCTGACAACATAAAGTCAGGCACAGGTCACTACATGTGCTGCTTTATATACTTTCAGTAATGCAGTTTTAATTTTACAATGAATACAAACTAAGAAGCATCAATACTTGTGACTGCTTTTTTTTTCTTCTTTCTGTGCTATTGCTCTTTTACACCCCCGTAGAGGAAAACTGTCCCGCTGGACCTGTTACAGTAATCTGAGCATTACCCAGCGTCTCTTATTCTCAAGAAATGCGCACTGATTACAACAGGTTACTTTACCCAGTGGGAAAATGTACTGACAACCTAGACTCCCAATTGCTACGGATACTTCATCATGGCTACAGAATCTTAATCACATGCTGGATGAGGATAATTTCAAGAATCATCACATGATGGTTTTGGAATGGACACTTGGGTCCAATGGCAGGTAGCTAACAATATGTCGATGGGGGCAACAAACACGTGTAGGCAGGAACCAAGTTAGTCTTCCAGTGTCAAGTTTGCTTCTTGGAAAATGTGCTTACCCTGCTAGACAGCCCCCGACAGTCATGAAAGTCATTCATTACAAACCATCTGCATTGCATCATGACACATGGAGCCAAAGCTCCCAGGAACATTATGTCCTGTGATTCTGATGGAGCTGAAATTGCAGCTCAGACAAAAAAAAACTAAACACCTTTTCCCCGCAGACGGGTAAAGGCCACAGGAAGACACAATTGCACATGTGTTATGGGAACCCAGAGTGAGAAGTGCAGTGAAATTGGAAGAAATTGTTTCTACATATATTTTTAATGAGCAGCTATAACCAGACCAATCCATTGTCAAACACACTGTTGAGCCAAAGCCATTTCACAAAAGTCTGATTTTCAATTCTAATCATGCAGATAGTTCTCTGGCCATGTGATGCAAATGCATCTCAGCATACTACAGGACAACTAAAACATGCAACTTTAATTTATCTAGAAATGAATATTCAGCTGTATGTTGAACTCTTGAGGTGTATATGGTTACAGTCTCCCTCTACTACATCAACATGATCTGAAATGTATTTTCCAAACACTTAGTATGTCTTTCTGTCACAGGAGGGTTAATTAATCACTTTTGACCCTTGCAATCTTCACTCTATTGGTTGCTCTGCTAGTGATCCAAGACTGGAAGCTTAATCTGCTGTTCCACTATGTTTAAAAAATCACTTTGTAAATCCTGATTTAAATACCCAGATTAAAAAGAAATGTCCTGATTTAAATACCCAGATTAAAAAGAAATGTGTCATTTCAAGAACCACATTAAAACCATTGTGGATGGTAGAACTCATTGTGCGTCATCTGAAACTTAAGTCGGGTCATTTACAAAAATAAAATGAACACACACAGTTCAGGTTCATCCGTGGTTCAACTTCCGTCAGTTTTTTTGTTAAGAAAACGCTTTTAAAAGAGACTCAAGAATAATGAACCTGCTTCAAGACTGAGCGAGAGAAAAGGTGGTGGAGCCTGCTGGTGCAGGATTGGCTGTGGGTTCTTCAGTTGGCTCATCAGGCCACACAGACTTTGACCCTGGTAAGTGGGAAAGCTTGGCAGACACCCAATGGCTGCCCAGCTGACGACTACTGCTGCCGCTTGGCACGGCACACTAACGAGACTCAGCAGCACTTGGACCCTGACACACTGTTGCACACAGCTCAACACAACACTGTGGCTACATTCACTAAACACTGCTGCATGTGAGGGACACCAGCCCAACAAACTGTACTTTATTACAGCTTTGCGAGATCTGTGTTGTTATCGGCATGTGTGGGGCTTTATCACATCTGCTGGACAGAACAAATGTCGATCTGCTTTCCATCAACTGTCCTGTTAAGTACATACCACCTTCCTGCATGTGCTTTCCCCAACAGACCAACTCAGATGTGACTGCAGCAGAAGCACGAGCTGCTGCCTGTCGGGTGTCTCACCTGTCACTGAGGACAGCGCCCTCGGCCCCCGGGGGAGCGATGGACAGCTGGAAGGGCGTGTTGAAGTAGTGCTGCTGCTCGTCTGAGCGGTGGACCACCTCCCCCCTCCGCACCACCAGGAAGCCGGAGTCTCCCAAGTTGGCTGTGTGCAGCTGGTGACTGTGTCGGTCCAAAACCACAATGCAGGCTGTGCTACTACCTGCAGACATAAGCACACACACAAACACACATTTCTTTTCAATTTCAGTCTAAACATCTGAAATAACCAAAAATAGGTGATTGTTACGACTATAACTAAAAAACAAAAATTGTTGTTTTGAAAGTGTATATATCATGCACTCCCTCAAACCATATCAAGTTGCTATAACATGGATCTGCAAGTACATATGACATTTCAGGAAACGGTCATGAAGGGAAGTTAATGCTTGGCAGAGAGCGTAGCAACATCAATAATCAAACAGTGGGTGTGTCAGTAAAAGTCGCATTCCATGTCCCACGTTTTGACCTAAAGGACAAGCACAGGTGTTAGCCCAAGTGTTACCAATGACTTCTATTCAAGTGTCCTAGTAAGAGATGATGACGATAAAGAGCCAGCAGGAACAACACCAGTACCCTGAAACCGAAGCAGCTAAATGGAATTCAGCCCATTAATTTCATTATTTATACCTGCGCTTTTCCTCCTGTGACAAGTTTAACTATCTTCTGTGACAGAAGGCTTACAATGAAGTTTCTTGAAATGTACCCTTTAGATTTTCTATTTTAATACACAACTTTTCCTAAAAATGGATGAATGTGTGACAGTCTAAAGTGCATTTGGGAGACTGATGAATAGCCTGAATACACAAACTTGACGTATCACAATCAGCGTAGCAGTTTGGAATTCCCCCATCTGGGAGATGGTGAGGAGGAAACATGAGCTGGTGATGCAGGCGGACAGATAGATAGATAGATAAATATTTTATTCATCCCAAGCTGGGAAATTCTGGCGTAGCAGCAGCACGTTTCACACAGCACACATTAAAAATATATATACAATATTTACACAATAAATTTAAAATATACGAATTGCAAAAAAAAAAAAAAAAGAAATAAACAAAATCGGGTGCAGCGTGCAGCCACACCCTGCTGCTGATTAATCTGGCAAACCAAAATATGTTTTCTGGGATCGACCTTCAAAACCCCTCACGCACTGTGACTCACTCCCCGTCTTCTCGGTTTTCTCTCCAGCAGTACAATTACACACACACAAACTGCCGGCATCAAGAACGTTCCCTCGGCAGTTAAGTAACAGCACAATACAGTGTTGTTTCCCCTGCTGCTCATGTGATAACGGGGTGGAAAAGTACTGAAACTCACAGGGCCAGAGCTCTGGTCATAAAAAACACCTCTTCACTGATGCTACATGTTTGTGCCCGCTTTGTTATTGGGAAGCGGTGCGAGGGAGGAAAGGGATTCTGGAAGTGAGCGGCACGGGGCAGGCCGGGACTTGGGAAATTCCAAGGATTTCTTAATCGGATCTGGCTGTTCTCTGAGTCATGGAGCAAAAATCTCCATCCAGCCACAGCTAATCAGACGGAAATAAACAACCTTACTTTGGATAATGCACTCCAAATCACATGGAAAATGCATGTGAAAATGTTTCATGGGCAGGCACAGTGTGCCTTAATGCAGCAGAGACTGGCATACACTGACCAGCAGAGTGTATGGCTTAGGAGGCTCTAAATCAGTTTAGTGAGCTTTTAAACACGGTGGGAGGCACTGAGTTGTATCAGCAGGAGTGCCAGAGTCCGTCATCCTATACAAACATGATAAATACAAATGTTTTAGAAAAGAAAACCAGAGCAGCCTCGGAAACTGTATTGAGGTTCAAAGACAGCTGCATGTGCCAAGCCATACACAGGTGAGGAGCAAGAATATCTATTCACGGAAACATGAAAGTGTTCCAGTTCTCTCTAATCTACCTTTAAAATTATTTAAGTGAGTCTCTCTCTCTCTCTCTCTCCCTCTCTCTGGAAGGTGACATCCTGTGTTTCCAGTGGCTTCACTCACCCAGTAGTGGCACTTTGTTCTGCAGCAGCTCGTAGTAGCTCTTCGTGAGGACCCCCACTGGATTGCTGGGAATGAAGCGTCCTTCCTTCACCAGCCTCTCACATGTCTTCATCAGTGTGCCCGAAAACTGTGACGGGTCCACGCCATAGTCTCGCCAGCCACCTACCCCATCTGCCACACCTAAAATAAAATTGAATACAAAAAAGAGGTGTGTTGATTCAATGACAGCAAAATATTTTCCCCCTCATTTATTCCAGTTACAAAAACCCAACTTCCTTCACTTCCTTAATGTATTTTACACAATGCAGCATGTTAGAACCCAACAGAGGGTCAATTGTTCCCATTAGGACAGCACAGGAGTACAGTAATCATTTTTTACATTCCTCAGACTTGTTCTACAAGTGAGACACCACATTTTTGGCTAACAAATAACATGTTTTGTCTCTCCTATCTCAACTACTAAAACTCCCCCTTAAGTTTTCATAATTGAAGCACTTTTTCACAGAAGCATGCTCTGATTTGTAGGTTAAGAGGCGCATTTGTTCCCAGGGGGGGGGCCAGATTCAAGATGTTTTCCTAGAAAGGAAATTTTAGTCTTGCTTCTTGCAGGGCACCAGCATCTGCCTCACTGACAATACAAGGATGGCCCGCTGCGTCTCCTGAGCCCGATGCAGATCAGAGAGACGGGCCTGCTCAAAGCAGACAAAGCAAACTTTGCAAATCATTCACCTTCAAAAACCATTCAAAAATAACCCGAAGTGCTTAAAGGATGCCCCTGGGGTTAAGGTGTGTCTTGATTAAGTCAGTTTGCAGAGACATAGAGTGGAGATGAAGCCCTGCACAGATGTCAAAAACAGATTGCTTGTTTTTGTTTAAGACATTGATGGTGTGAGGATTGAACTTTAGCGTTAAAGGTAATCAATACACAACAACGTAAGGGATGTTAGCAAGTGAATAATCCAGTGTGATAGCAGTGGACACTTCCGTGAGCCTTCTGAGCTTTATACCATTGAATTGAACAGCGTTGCATCGCAGCCGCATCAAGCGCTTCCGCCTTCAGATCAAAGTGGTGACCTTTGACCTGTGCATCCGCGTCACAGCCAGTGTTATACACCGTGACGTCACACCGCTGGGGTCGATGCGTCCGCGGCAAACAAAAACAAACATACACACACACACACACACACTCACTCACTCACCCAAAACGTCGGCGGATCTGTGTCGGGCGATGAAGCACGCGTCGTCCCCGTAGCACATCCCCTTCTTCAGGATGCCTTTGCGGAAATCCTTGCCGAAGCCGCAGCTCGCCGTCACCAGGCTGTAGTCGCGGCTGTCCGTCTGAGAGAGTCCGCCGATGACAGCCCTGGCAACGAATCTACCGTACGACAGCACTGACAACATCACACACACACACACACACACACACACACACACACACACACACACACACACACACACACACACACACACACCCCCACCAGCCGCCGGCACACGAACCGGCCGAGCTAAGCAGCCCCTGCTAGCTTAGCGTCGACGGGGAGCGCACGATAATGCTGGCTGGCGCGGCGGCGCTACCCAGACACTGCCGCCGCCGACGACGGCCGCCACGCACGGCGTAGACAAAGCCTTTTCCGGGGCGTAATGACCGCGGCCACCGGGGAGCTTTAACCGTGCGCGGCGTCAGACGGACAGAAGAAATTCACACAGAGCAGTCGCCTCGTCCGCTCCGGAGGAGCCGTGAGCGTTGGTTGTCCCGGTCCATGCCGCCCGCCCGCCCGCACGCACTGCCTCCGCGACGCAACACAACACAGCAGCTTACACAAGCGGACCAGCCGTCGCGACGCTCCGCGCGCTCCCCTCTGCTGGCCGGGTCTTGTGACTGCTCTGACGTCAGACACCATTACGCAAGCGACGTTTTTCCTAATAAGGAAATTGGGCTCGTCGGTCGAATACCCATCTTCTTCACAAGTTATGAAGCCGTGCGATTGGAGGTTCGGTGGACACAGTAACTGGCAAGAGCTGCTCGAAGTAGAGGCGAGACACAAGCCAATAAACCCGCATGTCGTCCGAAAATAAAAAGGAAATTCCTGAAAAAGAATACAAATGAAAATAAAACCATATTATTTTCTTTTTACACTTGTTGGACAATTTGTCAATTTCCCAGTCTAAATTCTTCTTTGCTGTACATTCTGTCTCCCCCTTGTGGGTGTTGACTGAGGGGAGCTCCTTTTGCCATATGGTTTTCTTAGAGGAAGAGCATCGCAGCTTGGCATTTCAGTTTGTTCTGCGATTGTTAAAAAGCAAAGCATTTTTAGAACAAAAGACATCCAGATACCAATTTCCCCCTAAAATACACTCAAAGTTTATTAGAAAGATTTAGACATTACAAGAGTGCTCTCTTATTCGTTTAGTTTAGCACAAGACTTGTTTAAAAATGTGATGATGCAGTGTGAAGTCAATGTTTCTGTAAATTAACTGTAAATAAAATTTTACAGGCGTAAACAGGTGTTTGTGACTTTCCCCGCAAGTTTTATAACCACTAATACCCATTATTGATGGTGAGAAAAAAGATGACAAATGGAAAAAACATGAAACAAACTGGAAATATTGTGCACAGCTTTAAACAAGGCATTCCTGTGCATAAGTAGCCATATTGTTACATTTTTCCTGATTGAACAGTCATATGTGGCAAGACTAGCTGCAAAATGGAGTGCAAAACACCTGAGGTTTTCATGGTGACATATCAATTTACCCCTGTGGACAAAACAACAAAAATATTTTGCTTTCATCGTGTAGGAGTGGATATATTTTCAGTATTGGCAGCATGAAGGAAAAACAATCCTTCGAATGCAGGAGACGAAAGCAGAACAGAGGAGTGAGACTCCCCACCCAGCCCCTCATTTCTTGGCTTGCTTGGTGACCATGTTGCGAGGTGGAGTCACAGGACGGCTGCCGTTGGGCTTCTTCTTCTCAGCTGGTTTCAAAATCTGAAGTTGGAAATGTTGAATGAGATACAAAATACAATTTTTTTTTAGTTATTCTTCCTTTATTTAGATGAATGTTGTACGAGCAATAGAGGTATATTTTACAGTTATTACACAAGTAAAGGGACATCACCTGAAAAGAGCACATGAGGGTCTCATCCACGCTCATCATGGCACCAGCATTGTCAAACTCCCCACAATAGTTAGGTGCTGAGAACAAAGTGACAAGCTGCCTCTTTGCGAAAAATTCATAGCCATCTTCAACAACCTGCAAGTAAGATAAGAAGAGTAGAAAACACAGGTTTACACAATGCACCCTTTGAATGGATGATAACTGTATAATGCTGAACGCGAAGAGTGCGAGTCACAACTTTTTTTTCCAGACTTTGTCCTTTTTACTTTAAATAAATTTGAATCCATCTTCCAGTTTGGGAAACAATGTCTAGTTTACAACGTATGTGTACGGTTCTTTGCACAATATGTGATAACCTGCTTTCCTTGTATCAAATGTATTTGTTTCTGGTGGCCCACTAGCACACAGCCACATCACATAATCACATTGCTGTTTACAGGGATTACCTGATGGGCACGACAGATCAGATCCAGGTCATGTTTATGCAGGAACTTGGCCACCACCTCTGAGCCGAAGGTAAATGATACACCTCTGTCGTTCTCCCCCCAGCCCAAAACATCCTTATCTGGATCAGACCAGAGCAGATCGCACAGCAGGCCCTGGTCAGGCACATCAGTGGGGCGCATGATGCGTCTGATCTGCTCCATGGACTGAAGGTCAGGTGACAGTCCTAAACCGAAAAGCAGTGAATGTGCAAATAAACACACTGATATTGAGGTCAACACCTATTACACATGGGTGAAACCTACGTCAGCTTGACAACTGCAAGGATTACTCAAGGACGAATAAGAATGGCTGACGTCAAAGGTTGTGTTATAACTACAACACAGTGGGATTAGTGGAAGTATGTAAAAAAAAATAAATATATATATATATATATATATATATATATATATATATATATATATATATATATTATTATAATAATAATTTGCACTTAAAAATGTTGGTTTGATTTTAACAAAAAAAACAAGAACCCACCTCCGTGGCAGCAAAAGATCTTCTCATCAACAATGGCGGCAATTGGGAGGCAGTTGAAACAATCTGTGAAGGTCTTCCAGAGTTTGATGTTGTACCTTCTTTTACCTAAACATTAAGAAAACAAAGTAGATTTTTAGATAAATTCTCATAATCTAATAACAATAGGAAAGCTGTTGTTGCATATGTATAAAGCCAAAGAGAAGGGTTTTTTTGCTGCTAAGTGTACTTAAGCCACATAAAAATACAAAACTCTGGAACAGGTAATAATACAGTAAATTTTACTGAGTCTGTGGATTCAGTAAATATTACTCACACTCGTCATAGAAACCATATATTCTGTTGATTGAAGCACACTCATGGTTTCCCCTCAGTAGGAAGAAGTTCTCAGGGTATTTGATTTTGTAGGCCAGCAGAAGACAGATGGTTTCCAGAGACTGCTTCCCCCTGTCCACATAGTCTCCCAGAAACAGGTAGTTGCTCTCTGGAGGGAAGCCCCCATACTCAAACAGCCTCAGCAGGTCATAGTATTGCCCGTGGATGTCGCCTGTAAGGATAAGGATAAATTAGCTCACCTTCGACACCAAATTAAATTACACATTGTTGTCTTTTGAGTCATGATTTCTCATTGTCTCCTTGGGGGAAATTGGTAAACGAAACCTGAAATGCTTCTCACAAGACAACGTGCTGCCAGTCAATTATCAATCCATCCTTTTCTGGTGGACATACATATACACACAAACCTCACTTACCACAAATCTTGAGGGGGGCCTCCAGTTCCAGGAGAATGGGTTGACTGAGGAAGATCTCCCTGGATTTGAGGCACAATCCACGGATCTCGTTCTCCTGGAGCTGCACATTCTTGCCGGGCCTTGCTCCTCTGACTGCAACAAGGAAAACAAACTCAAGTCAGGTGGACAGGGTGACTGTTAAGTTGTCACTGGCTGGTACAATGTCTCCAGACTGAGTCTGTGTGGGACCAAACGTGAGAGTAAGTTAAATGGCGCGCGCCGGAATGTTACCGTGTGTGTGTGTGTGTGTGTGTGTGTGTGTGTAATGCAGTGATCAAGTACATGGTGTTTCGTGCCCTTCAGGCGCACTAACATTTCAGGCAAAGACACAAATGAGGTGATAACTGTCAGTCAACAGTATTAAACAATGAAGGATGTTAGCTAGCTAATAGGGCTAGTTATTATGTTGACAAACATGCGCCAGTGAAGCCTCCTGTCTACTGTTTGCGCGTCACAACAACACGCAAAAGATCGGAGCGGCGTTTAGCACGTAATACTTCAGCACTTCCTCACCTTCTAAGAGACGCTGGATGATACTGTCTATGTTGAGCTTGTCAACGTCAGCCATTGTAACGCTGGCGTCAATAAAAACAAACAAACAACTCAGTCAAAATCGGGGTCTCGGCGTTGACGCACTCGTCGGAGCTAGTCCGCTAGCTATCCGAGCATTAGCTTCCTCGCGCTAGCTTCGCTGATTCTCCGGCTGAGGGTGAAGATGTTGCCGTGTGACCCCGCTTCCGTTTAGCCGCACACGTCGACGCTTTGGGTACAAACTAACAACCTACTTGAACGTCGCACGTTTAAAAAAAATCGATCTACATCCAGTGTTGGCTCCTTTTTTTTGTTGATGCAAAACGGGGACAAAATAAATAAATAAACGTCAGCCGCACTAGCCCGCACTAGCCGTTAGCTAGCGATGGAGTCCCGTCTCTGTTTTTCCTCTGCCGCACCTTGTGCAGCAGCCAGCGGCTTCAATGAGGCTTCAATGAGGCTGCTGGTAGCTGCTCCTCTGCTGCCCCCTACTGCTCTGGATGGAGAAGTGTCTCACGTGAAGATCATGGATGTATAAGAATTCCGATTGAAAGCGAGAGCCGTAGACTCTTCTTCGTCGTTTTTATGAGGCCGATAAACAAGGCACCGAGGACACGATTAAAAACGACGAAGAAGAGTGTAAAACCTATCTTTATCACAATATTTCCAGTTTGTTTCATCCTTTTTCTCACCCTCAATAATGGGTATTTATGGCTACAAAACTTCACAAACACCTGTTAATGTCTGTACAACGTTATTTACAGTTAATTTACAGTCCTTCGCAGAACATTGACTTCACACTGCATCGTCACATTTTCACCATGAAAACCTCAGGTGTTTTTGCATTCCATTTTGCAGCTAGTCTTCGCCCCATATGACTGTTCAAAACATGTATCTTTCACTTTAACACATTGTACTGTACAGTAATTACATATATAGGTAAAGTCATAATATTTAACAGTGTATTACCTTGCTAATTATGTAGTAGCGAGTCCCTAACAATCATACGGTAGTGGTGAAACTTATCACTGAAAATGGTATTAAAGAGAATGTTTTTGTTTGCCAGACCTCATATATTAGGCAAAACTATTTGTTGCAACTGGAAAAGGTTTTTCCACATGTAAAATTTGTCTCACACATTACATTGAAGTCTCATAGCGATAGTATCCACTAATAACTACATTTAGCAACTCAAAACAACAAATATGAACAGGAAGTGTGTACAAGGGATCTGTCTGTGTGTGATAAGTGCCAAAACTCTTGCTTTGGTGCACAGACTGGTTTCTTGTGAACACAAAATTGTTTGCCCTCCTCTGTTTTTTTTTGTATATTTTAGTAATACATTATCAAAAACATTTAAATTATTACATCGACACTGTCAATTGCACCCTAGCTCTCAAAATTGCATTTTAAAATGTATTATCTTTTAACAAATGTAAGACAAGTAAGCAGTAAGGAGTCTCCATCAAAACTAAGCTGATGGATGTCATTTTAGTTGTGAGAGATAAATCTTATTCAAGTTGACTGCTAAAGTTACAGAAAAGAATGGGACACTAAAATAGACACAGCATTATTTTTGAGATCAACTCTGTAAGACCATGGCTCAGTGCAGCGAGAGTTCAGCTGCTGGGTAAAGAGCCAAACTACTCCCTTTGTCTGATAAACCTTCAACCTTTTTACTGGACAGATATGGATATCTTTCATATTATATTTTTTTATATGCACATGCAGTAATGCCCTGCTTTATATTTACTATCTGGTTGAAGAAATTTACACTGGGACAGAGGGACTTGTAGCTGCTGAGCTCCACTGGTCTGCACTTTGGTCCACTGCTGCACAGTCAGCACGGCACTACAACTCAAATGACTAATTAAATATCACTACTGAAAAGGCTTTTCTGCTACAGCTATGAGCTGCAAATCCATACCAGCCAAGAGGAAAAGTAATTGTTGTGTCTCACACTGGGAGTAGCTAACTTCCTCATAGGCCTGCATGGTTTAGCTCTTAGCCACTGGAAATCTCCCTTTTCATCAAAACTGCATAGTTTTACCAGGTCTCTGTGTGTGTGTGTGTGTGTGTGTGTGTGTGTGTGTGTACTTCTGGTCAAAAGTAATACAGCACTTATTTTTACACCATTTTTCCAGCTGTTACAGAAATTTACAAAGTAAAATATCTCAGTGTGTCTGAAATTATTGATTTTTTAAATTTCTGGTAGACCTTACCAAAACTTTTCTTCCACTGAACTTTCTTTGCAAATATATTCCTCAGCCCATGATGTGAACCCTCCTTTCCTTTATTCATTCAGAAAAATATAGTGTAATAATTACCCCATACATACACATAATTAATACATTAATGCATGGTTCTGGAAAAACAACAACATTGAAGCTGAAATGTTCTATTGTCTGTACACTCATATGCATATATCTTGGCACAAACAGGACACTTTGATTTTAAAGTCCAGAGGGAAGTCTCAGGAAAAATTGCTCTATTCTTGGTCTTTTTCTTCGCCATGTGTGATGACATAGACCAGGTTTTTGTAGTCCAGGTTTCCTGCTACATCTGGAGGGAAAGCCAAATACATCTGTTCCATCTGTGGGCAAGAAATAAAAACAAATGGTTATTTTTTTAGAATTAATAAAAAAAGATAAAGAAAATAAATAAAAGTGCCACAGTCATGTGTAACATTGTTAGAGGTAGAGCTTTAACCTCTTCAGGGGAGAACCTGTCTGCCTGGGTCGTCAGCATCTCTGTGACACTGTGGAGACAAGCAGTGACGATGAGCAGACTGGTCACCTCACTGAGCTACAGTACACTGTGTTTACTCACAAGTCTTTCTTTAACGCTCCTTTTCCCTCTGGATCGAAGACTTTGAATGCATTGAGAATGGTCTCCTCTGGGTCAGCACCTAAACACGGACAGTGGCAGCTCTGAGTTGAGTAAAAATCGAAACAAAGGTAACATCTTGTCCCAAAAATTGCCATGCTTCTTTTGAGTTGTTCTTTACATAATCAGCTGTCAGCTTATTAGATACAACTAGCACAGTTTCATCACAAACAACACCAACATTACAACATTCATCGAGAAAGATTTACTGCAGGACCGCAGACTGCATTACTTTTCGTCATAATGTTCCGAATGAACTGACAACTGAGAGTGTAATCATGCTCTGGACTATACAGAACTCCCGGCTCACCTTTCAGTTTCTCTCCAAACATGGTGAGAAAGACAGTGAAATTAATCGGCCCTGGTGCCTCCTTCAGCATCTCATCAATCTCCTCTTGCTTGACATTTACACGGCCTAGAAAAGGATGGCAGGTAAAGTGGAGCAGGCTTTAGGTCTGCAACCAATGATCATTTCAATTCTAGCATATTCTGCTGATTAATTAATTTGTCAGTTAAATGCCAAAAATATATACTGAGAAATGCCAATTATAATGTTCCTGAAACCAGAGGTAACAGTCCAAAATCATCCGAGGATATTCAGTTCACTATCACATGAAAACAAAAAAGCAGAAAAGCAGGAAATGCTCGCATTTGAGAAACAAGAACTGGTGAATGTCTAACTGTCAGAATAGTTCCACAGCAAGGTACAGCACATGCGAAGGAAAATATGACGATGTGAAACCTTCACAGCACAAAAGAGACAAACACACATAAACAGGCACATAGGTGTTCCTACCTAAAGCTGCAAAAGTGTCTCTCAGGTCGTTTTTGTCAATGAAACCGTCTCTGTTTTGGTCCATGATGGTGAAAGCCTGCAGAGGTTTAGTTGTTACATGCTGTTTCTCCAGTATATGTAACAGTAAGCAATGCACCACACAGATAACTTCTCAAACTCTATATGAAAGGAAACATTTGGCTGGAGCACTGACTTCTTTGAACTCCTGGATCTGGGCCTGTTCAAACATGGAGAAGACATTGGAGCCGGCTCCCTCTGCTCTTTTCTTTGCTTTCTTGGGTGCCTGCAGGGTTTGACAATGATGCTCTAATTAGATCCAATACTAATGGCACAATCATCACCTGGCCCTGTGCTCTGGCTTCACTCATTATCGGTTTTACTGTGACACATGCGCTTACGATAACGAACCAATGATCTGCAAATTTACTAGAGGGTGGGGGGATTAATTGCTCGACAGGCAAAGTTTAGACCGGGGCACGCATTTCATTAGGGAGGATTACAAACACTGTCAGTTTGTTATGGAAATATTTACTCAAGCCTCCAATTTTGTGAGAATGCAGACTAAGCCTGGGGAGGGTGTGGTCCGCTGCGTGCTCTCCTACTGTCCCAGGATCACACGAGGGATTATTCTATAGGGCCTGGGTGATGACAGGATGGTACACTGTGGCTTGTTTGATCAAAAATCCCTCAGAGGCAAGGATTATGTTGATCTATTTACATGACTGCCAAGGAAGTGTGAAAAAACAGTCTAAGGGGATGTGGAGCACTGACACCATATTGCTTCGATTCGTGGGCCTCTCGACAGCTGCTGTCTCACCCTTGTTGTGGATTAGCTCCCGAGCAGTTGTGTGTCTCGTGGACGGGACCTCTGGTGCTCAGCTGAAATTATTTCTTTATTTTTTGTTTTAAGAGGATTCATGCCATCATGGGAATTGAGGCAGAATTTGGTGTTTCTTGGTACTACTCAGTACAGATCATGAGGTGCCCAACAGGAACGTTCGCGTTCAAAATAATGAAACATATAATAATTCTTGACTTGTATCTGTTACTCCTTTCAATGTTTCCTCTCCTTTCTTCTGCTCTTCCCTGGTCTCCTCTCCTCTTCTGTCCTCTCCTTCTCTCCTCTCCTTTACCTTTTCCTCTCTTTAATCTCCTTTTCCATTTCTTATCTCCTCTCCTCCTCCCTGCACGCCACCTTTTTTCACTATTCCCCTCTCCTCTCCTCATTTCCTCTCCTTCCCTCGCTGCTATTGCAAACTAATTCTTAAAATGTCATCATTGTGAGTGGACAAATATAATCAATAAATTGTCAATAGGACAACTGAAGCACTGTCCTATTGATTATTTTTTTGCTGATCTGTATGCAGTACCCATAAGCATATCGACGTTGAGCATATTGATTCATCATCATTGGTGTGAGTTGAGCAAAATGTACGATTATCAAGACATACCAAGAAAGTATACTCTATGAATATATCATCTACTGTTTATAATACATTGATACAATAACCATGCAGCAGAAACTGTGTCTCTTTAAAGTCTGTTGGTACTGTAAACAAAATTAAATGCAATGACCATGAAATCTGTGTCCACTCACCATATTTCAGTGGTAGCTGGATCAGGACTAAGCAGTATCCTTGCTGCTCTATGATGGGGCAGCACACAAAAATACGGGGTAGATATACTGACCCCTCTACCCTCTATAATGATGCATGCTCAAGGGCTATAAATACTCCATGCCTTCTTTAGGCAGAGGCCCAGGTAAAGAGGACTATTCCCTCACCACCAGCCACCATTGTCAGAGTTCATGAGATTTAGGGATAATAGCCAAACACACATGCCCCATTACTGAGACCCAAGAATAACAACAGGACATAGCTCTGGCTCAGAGAGGACAGTTGTGTTTTTGACTGGCAGTTGCACTCGATGAGATCCATCATCCAGCTGTCCCGTTAGAGCTCCAAGGGCTCCAGTGGGAGCTATTGTTTCTTGGTAGCACAATAAATGGAACTGTTAGCTAAAACTGTCTGAGCCCCAGTAAGACTTGTCCATAAACAGCATGCCACGCTGTGGAAAATATTTGTGGGGAAACATTGTTCATATGATTTGTTTCATGGACAATGTTTGCGTTGAGGCCAAACAGTTCAACATTTGGTTCACCAGACCATCAGATCTGGTTTCTCTGTCTGAGAGACCATTGGATGCTTTCACGTGTCTTCCACTGAGGAGAATCTTCCATCTGGCCATAAAGTTGAGATCTGTGGAGTGCTGCAGGGATGGTTGTCCTCCACACAGGATCTCTGTAGCTAAACCACACTGACTTCTGGGTTCTGGGTCACCTACCAATACCAATACCTTTCTATATACTCTGGGCAGTCAACTCTATAGAGCCCTGGTTGTTCCAAACTTCTTCTATTTCAGAATTATAGAGGCCATTGGGGCTTTTGGTAACCTTCAATGCAGCAGTTTCTTTGCAGCCTTCTGCAGATCTTCTGCTCAAAACAATCCTGTCTCTAAGTTCTTCAGGCAGTGAAGTGTGTGCCTTTCCAAATCGTGCAGTGCAATCAATTGAATTTACCACAAGTGGACTCTAAGGTATAAAAAACATCTCAAAGATGATCCAGAGAAACGAGAGGCCCTCAACCTAAATCTCAAGGGGCACAGCAAAGGATCTGAAAAAGCGTCTATTTCTTACAGTTTCTAAAATTCTGTTTTGCTAAGTCATTATGGGGTAAAGGCTATTATAGACTGATAAAAAGCATGCATAAAGGCAATACCTTTCTATAATGAAAGCTAATCTGAAGCCTCAAAGAGAACTCAAACACAGACACACACACATATACACACACATGCGCACACACACACACACACACACACACACACACACACACACACACACACACACACAATTTTAATAAAGTAAATGATATAATGGACGAGGCTGAATTCCAGCTGCATCACTTTCAAGGTCCTGGTGTTGTTCGTGCTGGCTCCCTGTCACGCTGTCATGTCTTATTGGGATTCTTGAATGGGAACACGGTCATTGTTAATGCTATCAGTGACAGCTGTGCTTCTCCTATTATGACAAGTCAAAATGTCTGCTGTGACAAAGGCCTATTGTTATTTCACTTATTTCAGCGTCTCTGTGCAGAGAGTATACATAGTTTTAAAAACAAGTAAACAATTGAATCATATTCAGGGCTGCAGATGAAAAACACACGGGTCACATGGTTGGACAAGTAGCTAAATCTATAGTTTTAACTGTGTTCATCGAATTTAGTGACGAAAAAAAAAAGGAAAACTGTATATTTGCCATTTTCCTGAACACTACAAGGGTCAGTTTATGTGTATTACTGGTGACTGAAATACATCTCTAACAGCAGATATTTTCACTTGCCATAGCATGAAAAACATGTAAGTTAGATGCTCATAATGTTGAACAGTCTCTGACCATTCATTTACCAATGTTGTCCAGTAGGTAGTGCTAGCAACCCACAGCATTCAAAATCCAAACATCTACCATCTAATTTGATCTATACTCATTCTAAGCTTCACTGACTCAACTCATGCTCGTTTCCACATTTGATGCCTCTTCTGATTTTAAATACATTCTTAGCTGCAGAGTTGTATACACTCCCTGAAATCAATATATTGGTGTATTGTAGATTTAGTACCATTAAAATCACATGGGAACTCTTTTGTATCATGAAACAACTGGAGTATTTAATTATGTTGATGTAAATTCTATTCATAAAAATTGCAAGATATTATCACATTTTCTAATTAATATTTCACTAAACCCTTATATGGTCTACTAGTTGGTGCAGATGCATATTGCGCTGAGTTGGTTCAGCTTCATAGGACATGTATCTGTCAGAGTAACATTAATAATAATGATAATAATAATAATAATAATAATAATAATAATAATAATAATAATAATAATAATAATGTAAAAAATTTAAAACATGATAATGATTATATTTTGCTCTTCATGACATACAAGTTTTAGTTCTGCTGTTAACATGACAAAAGTGTGGAGCCCTTTCAGTCAGTGCACTTTCATGGTGAATAATACTTTTATCAGGTAAAATTGAGCTTAATGAAATATTACTGCATATAGTTACCATCACCAGACTTAACCTTGCAGTGTCACACTGCTGTGAATCTGTGCCATGTGTCTGCTCACTCAAAGCAGAGACCTGTCACTTTTTGGCAAGCCTTCATTCTATTTTCTTCAAACTCACTTAAATAATACGTGAAATGGTAACTGTATGGGAAAAAATACCCCAAAATGTAAAAATATTAACCCATTGCAAAGTAAAAGGGATAATGATCACACCAAGCCTACTGTACCAGTCAGGGTGCCACAGTCTTTGAAATTTAACATGTTGTCAAATTGTTCAGAAATGAATCTATGTTCTATAGACAGTTAGAATATCAAAGTGGGTCTAAGAGAAACAATATTTATATCCAGTACAAAAGGAGAGAATAGGTCTTATTGTAGGGACAATTTATTTGAAGAATTATGGTTTATATGGAACCTTTTATTACAATAAAAACCACAAACGAGCCAAAGAAAATCCTTCATTTTGTGAAAACGCACATTCGATGACCTCATCAAAAAAATATTATTTTGGCTCGTACAATTTCCCCTCTGTGTTCCCATTGTAAATGACCCTGCATTGCTTTGTACAGAGAGCACATCCTTCACTTAAATGTTAATCGGCATTACTGCTTAACTTTGGGTGAAGGATGTTCCAAAGGTCAGGTAAGCATTAGATTTCACCATCACCAAATTGTGAACTGATGTGCTAGTTCTTGAATTTACTAATTTCCATTTCTACTAATGCATTGTGAAAAAACAATTTTTTAGCCCAATTGTGATTGCTGGTATTCCTATCTTCCATGTCACATTTGAATCCAGCTTTACCCTAGAGCCACAAATAAAATGCAATAAGCAAAACCCTTAATAGTCTTCCTCCGCATTCCCCTAAGGTGTTTGTTTATAGCAGAGGGATATGTCCCCCCCCCCAAGGTGCTCAGAATATGACTCATGAGGATATTATTTTCTACCTTGGACTGATGTTTATGAGGGATAGAAGCTACTGTGCCCGGTGAGGCTGGTGCACGGTGATCAGGAGGGGGAACGTGGACAAAGCCATTGGTTGTGATGCATATACCTCCCCTTGGTATAATGGTATAATGAATGGAGGCAATCACACAATGCTCATTTGCAACACAACCTTGCTTCTAAGACCGAGGTGTCAGCAGGGGGAGCACCTGGCGCCAGTGTTGTGGCAGCACAGCAGACCACATGTGCTCCATGACCAGAGGAATGAGTCCTTTTATTATGACAAAGAGCAGCCTCGTGCCTTGTCAAGTTAGACAGAGTAACATATGTGACAGATGATATCCGCTGAGGATGCTGGTGCCTCTAAATCATGAACACAATTTTGGGAAATTTCATGTAGACATTTTCACAATCTTAATTTGCATATATGCATCACTTTACATTGTTATTTTCTGATAATTCAAATGCACAACATGATGATTACAGTCACATCTATACAAATAAATCCACATTTTGAAAAAAAAAAAAACATAATCACAACATATTAAACATTATCAAATGGGGCTTAACCATAAAGGCTTTTTTCATTATTTATAGTAAATAATGTCAAAACGATATATTCTACTATAACCATGTTACCTTATGTTGCCTTTAAAATGCATTATTGAGAGAATGAACTCTACGGAAGAGTATATTTCCTTTTTGTAGCAGTTACGTTAAATGTCCTCTCAAAAGTGGATGGAATGGCAGTATTTTCACTCATTTGTAATTTCATGAGGAAATCAGATGTTGAGGATCCTCATAACAGTTAAACTACATATGTCGATAAAGTGAGCTGTTCCAAAAGCAGCCTGTCATTTTACTGTCCCGTGAGCTCCTGTAATAAACATGCTTCAAAAAAAAGAAGAAGAACAGAAGAGAAAAAAAAGTAGGCTTGGCTAAATTCCCCGAACTCCACTAATCTACACATCACCTCCTTCCCTTTTCCAGACGGTATTGATCAACCCCGGGCTTTACGTCAGTATTGATAACTTTGCCAAAGCAAAAAAAAAAAAATCAAGTGCAATTGTCCAGTTATGCCGACGGAGGGACGGGCACACTTGCTCTTTTACTTTTGCACAAACCCGGGCAGCTCGCCAAAAAAAGAGGAAAAAATCGTCTACTTTTCCCCCCTCCCCGTTCTCACTTCTTCTTAAAAAAAAAAAACAAGAAAAAAAAAAAACATGTTGGCGGACTTGTCAAACATTTCGTCGCTTCTTCTTTTTTTTCTTTTTTTTAAAGTGGGACCAGTGATCGCGAACGTTGTTTAACGAGGGGGGAATCCAGCCCACGTATTTATTGCAGCCGCTGCAAAAAAATCTCCTCAATATCCCCCAAGATGGCCGCCGATGTAGGATCGATGTTTCAATATTGGAAGAAATTTGATCTACGGCGGCTCCAGGTTAGTGCTATTCTCACCTTTTTCTCGGCTCCTTCTTCCCCGGCGGCACGTCGGCTCGCCGTGCGCGGTGCGCCCCGACTCGTTTTGCGGGCGAGTGCGCGGCGAGAGCCGCCGGTGTTTGCGCTGATAGTTATTAGAAATTGATCCTCTTCTGCCTTTGTTCAGTTCAATCATCGATCAGCGGTGGAGGGACCGCGGAGCGGCGGCGCAGCCTCCGCTCGCCACACCGATCTGGGATCAGCACCGCGGACAGCACTGGCGCTTTTACGCGCGCTGGGCTTTTTCTTTTTTCGGGGGCTCTTTTCACTCCTTATTGTGGCCGACAGGCACCGTCCTACTCACATGTACGGAAACTTTTAACGCGTTTCCCGGACGTAGGCTGCAACTTTTTTTTTTGCGCCCAGCTTAATGTTTTATGCGGGGGCTTTGCGTCGACGGCCGTCGCGTCGCCGCTGCGTCTCCCAGTGGGCTGTCTTGCCCAATTCCTCTCATTTATTGTTTTTTTTTATTTTTTGTTTTTCTTTATATGTTGGGGAACGTTGTTGAGTTGAATTTGTGATTGGCAAAGTTTATTTCCTGCGGCTGCGTTTCGTGACGTTTGGCAGGCAAATAAGACCCCCGTCCGGGTACGCGTAGCCCTGCGAGCGGACCGCGGACCGCGGTGGCGTCGGCGCGGCGCGGCGCGGCGCACGCGACCGGCGGCGAGTGGTCGGAAAGAGCCGGCGCGTGTCGACGCGCAGACGCGGCTGTGTCGCGGACGCGGACATGTCGGGGTGGCTGGCGGAGAATGTGGCAGGTGAGCAGTTCGTCGGAAGCCGGGACGTGAACCCACACAGCCCCGCGACATAGCATGTCAGCTCCGGTAGCCCGCGTAAGCCTAAACGCGCCGAAAGTTGCATTTTTCCCCAAAACCACAAAGCCTTACAGGCGGCGTGCGTGCATTCCCCGAAGGTGGGAAGCGTGGACATAATGTTGGGGGGAAGCAAAAACGCTGGTCGCCAATGTCGACATCTCCACCTCGCCCCTCTCCCCCTGCAAGCCGCATAGGGCTGCTCGGCCGGCAGGGGCGGAGAGGATGGGGGGGAGGGGGGGTCGGTGTAATTGTATTCCCCGCTAATGTTTGTGAATCAGCCTCGGCCGGCGCAAGGGCACCGTCTCTGCCGCGTGACTGATGCTCTGTAGCACGAGAGATGACAGCAGCACGGCAGTCCGGGCTCCCCGGAGATGCCTGCCGAGGGGGCCGCAGAAATCAGATCCGGTGGCTCTCGGGCTGTCTCGTCGCCGGCCCGGTGCTGTTCCAGCTCCTACAGCCGCCGGATCCAGAGGGGGGGGGGGGGGGGGGGGGGGGGGTGGGGGGCGAGGGGAGCTATCGTTGTTGTTGTTGTTGTTGTTGTTGTTGTTGTTGTTGTTGTTGTTGTGGTTGTTGTCTGTTGCGGCTTCGTGTGGCGTCCTCTCCGCAGGATCCCATCCCGACGCACCCCGGCTCCGCTGCACCGTGTTACATTTCTGACAGATGTGTGCGTTTCCAAGCGTTTCTCCCTTTTTAATGTGACCGACTGAACCCGGGAGCCCCGCGTCCGAACTGGCCCTTTGGGATGAGCGACTGCCCAGTGTCACGAGCAGTGATGTGGTGGTTTATGATAATCATATCAATGATAATGCTAATAAAGGGCAACCTCCAGTCTGTTGAATCAGTGTAAGGCATACAACCACTGACGTTGAGAAATATTCATGATACCTGCAGCAAACACATGCGTGTGTTCCATTGACTGACCGCTTTGACGCCTTTTGAAGTAGTGGTACCGGAGGATTGTTGTCATCTGGTAAAAAATGGATGAATAACTCCACCAAAGAGCGATAGGTGGGAGGGGGATGAAAACAATCTAGGGTTATCTTCACTGCATCTCGGCTCATACTCGTATGTAAACCATAAGTGAAACACTTTCCCGATGATCTGCATAATTGTGCTAACAGGTTAGTTTGTAAAACTGTCTTCATGTGGAAATACACGCGTATTAGTCTCGGTTTGAAACTTGAGCCAAAAATGCACTTAGATTGAATAATGTCTCTGAATTTTGGGGTACGTTTGCTTCAGCTTCAGACACTGTTCTGGAATAGTGTCCTGTTTTTGATGCTTTCGAATTCCGTTAGGTTTTTGCCAGCGCGTCACTTTAAAAGCAGTAAGGATGCGTTATAGCACGCAAGACACATGCATGAGGTGAAAAGTGGTTATTGTGCTGACACATACTTCAGTTCTCTACTGAAATTCGGTCAGTTTGACACTGACACTGATTACTATTTCACACGGCTGTAGCACGGATCTGATCACATTATCCTATTGACAGCAGTTCTGGTAAATATTCTCACAAGCCGCTGGTTGCAAACATGCCTGTAGTTTTGAATGTGACACTCTCCGCTACATGTGTCTGGAATCAATTAATTCACTTATATTTCATTCAGTCATGGTTGGAGCCCGTTTCTGCCTGTGTAAAATCATTACAGCTGTTTCACCATCTAAGCCCCTATAACACCATTCGTACTACACCACGAACGTACTACAAGGACGCCCATGAGCTGTTTATTTTAGCAGTTCACACTGGAACGAACATTTTCTCATCGCAAGTTATTGTATCAGTATAGTTGAGTGTGCATTTTTTTTTTTCGTTATTATCTTTTTTTTAAGGTGTTTGTGCTGCAGACTTGTGCCTCCGAGTTGAACAGGATGAATAATTCACCTGCAGGCTGATGAAAAGAGGGCAGGGAAAGTGCGAAGCGCTGAGGTGGAGTGACCTTGGTTCCTGCTGGCTGCAGGTCACCTGGCTGTTGCTGTGGTAATCATTCACACCAGCCAGATGGCATTTCCGTGGGCGAGCATGAAAAGGACGGGTCAGGGTTTGTCCTGCCAGGTCCTGCCGGGCCCAAAAACAACTCTGGGCCAATATGGTACCTGGAGAGAGAGCGTTGGGTCCGCAGAAAGATTTTGCAGAACCAGGTGACGAAAAGGTGTGGTCAAACCATGTGGAAAGCAGTTTGATAACAGCCTTGTCTTTTTCTTGTTGTTTTCTTTTTCTTCCAAATCCTGTCAGCTTAATTTTTTTATACGCCAATTGGATTGTTACATATATCGCTACCTATAATTGCCTTTTACCATAAAGGATTTGCTTGGATATTGTCAAAGCAGACCAAAGTGATTTGTCTTTTGAGAATTTGGGCACGACGCCTTCACTACCAGTTACTTTAATCCCTCTACTGTCTTAAGTGGTGTCGCAATGCTGCGCTCATATGGCGAAATAATGCTCCGCTCATTTATTACCTTTTTTCCTTTGCCTCGCTTGCTTTCCCTCTTCCATACATCTGAAAAGGCAGTGGGGTTTTAGATCAGGAACAAAAGCTTGTGATTGTACTACATTTAGCATGACTCAGTTGCTCTGGTGTCAGCTCTAATCCACACACAGAGACAACAGTATTGCCAAACAGTGAAATTGCTTTGCAGCTCGTGAGCCTGGCTGCTTCTGCTGCCAGCCTGCTCTGTGTGCTGTTTGCCAGCAGCTCCAGACCCCCCCTACACCCGCCAGCCACACACACACACACACACACACACACACACAGACACACGCACACTAACCCTGCAATCTTAAATTGCCTGTGAAAAATCAGTTTCTGTCTGCCTCTCATTCATGCTTTCATGTGTTTGTTTGCTGATTTTGTTAATGTCACATGCATCAGTATAATCTCATTGTAGTGGGGTGTAAGTAAGTCCAGAGTGCCTCACATCTTCTGCTATTTATCATAATGAATGTATCGTTAAATTCATATGCTGTGATAGATATAAAAGGCTTTATGATCGACCTTCGCAGATGCCGCTATATGTGCTCATTGTATTATTTTTCCAAGATTTGTCTTTTTGTTGTCAGGCCTTTTCAAATCTTCTGGAAAAGCTGCCACATCATCATAGTCAGTATGGTTTGAGTCACGTGTTGCCTCTCATATAAACATTTCTTATCACGCTTTCATTATTACTACTACTGAGTAGATGGGTGGGACGTGTCTGTCATGGTCCCATATCCTTCGGGTTACCTCCCTCTTCCTTTGACAGTGACAACGAAGTAAATAGGAAAGAGGGGAGCTTTTACATGACTATCTGGGGCAAATTGAGATGTGAAATCCAGCAGCCATAACCCTGGGACGTAAAACCCAGCGAACATTAGAGAGCGAGAGGAGTGAAACAGACTTCAGCATTAAGCTGTTTAACCTCCCTGTGTAGCATTAGTGGTAGAGACTTCAAAGCAGATGCTTCAGCGTTGGAAGCAAAATGACAAATGGGTTTAGAGACAGCGACGGTGAGCATTCTCACAGGAAGACTAGGCCTGTCATTAATGTCAGCTTAATCACTTTGACCTTCCTTCAAGCAGATTTCCATACCTATCCAATCATTTTACCTTGGTCGGGCTCCTGTTTGCAGACTGCTGTATATGCCGCTGTTTGATAAGCGCGGGTGTGATGATGTTTTTGTCTATATCTGCGATTGAATATTTGAAATGGCCTGAAAGCTTTAATAGTAAAAGCTCATGCAACATTTGGCTCTCGAAGAAAAAAAACGAACATTTTCTACATATCCTCTAGTGGTATCCAGTCATGCAGATAGTTTTGGATTTATTTGACCAGGTTTAGAGGTTTATTTGGACGAATTCTGCCTCTGTGGTGGTGAATGCAGTTGCCTTTCCTGCCTTCGTAAGTTTCAAAAAGCTGCAGCAAATGTCTTTCAAGAAATGACGATCCATTATCCTGATCCAGGACCAGCATGTTATCCGTCTCTGAAATTCGACATTTCAATCATCGATCGGCTCATATAACACAATATTGGAGAAATGTGAAAAAAGGGTAATCTGCTTTTGGAAAAAATGACGTAAGGTGTTTCCAAAAGAAAGAAAGAAAGTCTGTCCAAGACATTTGTACTCAGTTGGTTAATATTAGCCATGTAAAATCAATGGTGAACGCTTAATAAAGGAAAGCAGTGTTTCATTTAGTGCTCTTGCTGTGATATAGCTGCCGGCCACCGGTCGCAGCACTGGGCACACTGCCGCTTGCAGAACCCCAGTAAGTCAATGTAAAAATAAAATCCTTGAATTTGTATTTGTATTCACCATGTTTTTTGTTACTTTGTTTTTCAACTTCATACGTTGCTAAGGAGATGGCTTACCGACTGACAAGTTTGCATTTCTTTAAAGATTCCTTCCCGTCTCAAAGTTCTAGGAGACAGCCCTACAGGGCAGTGATGATCTATGAAGGTCCTGGATCGGGGATCTAACTCCTCAGACCTTCCTGTGAACGGTTATCACTGGAACTAGTTTATACTAAAGAAATAGTCCCATGCAGCAAAACTGTGGACGGCATGATTTGTGGAAAGAGATGCTGCCAATGAATGTGAGAGCCTCTGTTTTATTGGGGGTTGAGTGGAAATCGCAGAAATTGATCTCCAAATAAAATCTCCGTGACTAGATTTTTCTTTTGGTAATTTGGTTAAACCGAACATACCAGAGCAGCTGAAAGTTTTGACGTCACATGGACAAATGGTTTAATAGTTTAGATCACTAATTGTTTTGGCTAGTGAGTGCTAAGAATTCCCTTTATTAATCTGTTGGTCTGCAACGCTACCTGCCTGGGTGTTTTTGTTTTCGAAGGCTTGCTGTTTTAATGTCTTCTCCTGTGTAGCGCTGTGCCAAAAAAACCCGTACCTCCACTGTTTCAGCTGGAACGCCCCCTTGGTAGTTGACAGTGCTTCATATTTTTCATAGCAGCGCATTCCCCCCATCTGCTGCCCCTAGGCTGGAGCAATTGCTTTGTAGGAGTAAATAACCAGCTTTAACAAAACTTCAGGGACACATTAGTCTGCAGGAGGATGGCTCCATGGTGCTGGGGCAGCCTCGTCTTCCCTCACAGTGAGGCAGGCGGAAGCATCAGGAGAAGAGAGGTAATGGCTCATCGGCATGGGTATAAAGCGGTGTCCTCTCTCCCTGCTGACAGCCGGTCCCCTGCCCAGCTAGTCCATATTGAGCTGCGTTTCTCCACCGTGGCCTTGGCTTTATTTGTTTTGACTGTCTGCCGCCACTGCAGACGTATTGAGCATCAGTCCTTTCTTGTTCATTTTACCAGGCTTACAATGAATCCCACAGCCCTGCCCCTCTTACTCTCTGTCACTCTCTCTCTCTCTCTCTCTCTCTTTCTCTCTCAGTCTAGCATGCCTTAGTGGTGTTTGGCAGGATTTCACTTGCTGTATTTCACTTCTCTGTTGTCCATTTCGACCTTCGCGGCATAAAAAAGCATGCCTCCCTCCCCCCTAATGTGCAAGTACTCGGCTTTTGTGTGTGTGTGCGCGTTCTGACGTCGGTTGTCATGTAGGGTGGGTTAGCATGGTGTGATGGCTGCTCCTGGGCCCGGCACACTCACGAGATCAATGCTTCACTAACCTTCTCCAGGTTGTCTTTGGGGATCCTAGCCGCTCTCATTATGTGCCACTGCTCAGAGTGTGTTTACCACACTGGAGGAATAGTAGTCTTGTGCATGCCACCCATTTGTTAGGCCCATTTGTCCTCATTTAAGTGGGAAGGCAGAAGACCCGGGAAAGACGGCTTCTTGATGGTCTTTCGGGTGTTAAAGCAGCATTTGTTACTACGAAGCATATGTGCTCTTATTTATCAAAATATTACAGAAGGTGTGTTATAGCAAAGGCAGATGGATCAAGCTTGTTGTGTTATCAGGTCTTGTCTTTGTGCAGCTGCTACCCCCACACAGTTAATTACTATCTTATTCATCCCCAACAATGGAAGGAGATAGAATAAATCTGAGCCGCGCACTCTCGCTTCTCCACCGTGGAAGGTGCAGACTGGGACCCTAAAGCAAGCGAGTGGCTTCAAGAGGTACAGTTTATCATTTTTAATGGAGAGGAACAGGAAGTGGAGAAGTGAAGCTGGGCTCCGTGATTTATACGCCGCCTCAGTTGGGGGGAGAACAGAGCAAGTCTGTCTCCCTGTCTGCACCTCTGGTTTGCAGCCGCTTCCGCTCAAATCATAACCTCTTCAGCACCACCAAAAATACACTTGCTCTTTGTCTGAGCTTCTTCAGGGAAATAACACAACAGGACAATTCGCCGATAAATATACGATTTTGGAATTTTTATGATTTAGTCATTTATTATCCATTATTAATGTCAGGATTTGTATATGCTAACACATGCAGTCTAATGACGTATTGTGGGTGTGTAGGAGGGACAGTATTAGCCCAAAATCAGAATGCATCTCTCCACTGCCTCTGGCCTTTCTCTTTATCTGCTTTTGTTGTTCCCTGAAAAGCCCAGTGATGTCATGCCTCTATTGTCACCTGTTCATTTACTTTCGTAGCGGAGGGCATCGGGGTATTGATTAGGGTTTGCAACTGTGTTAGCAGCTCTGCCGGTGTGTAATATAGGCCTTGAGGCTATTCTGTCTTTCCTTTCAGTCTCACGAGTGCTCTCCAGACCTTGTATTCTTAATTAAATATGCAACTTTTGATTGCAACAGTGTCACTATTTTTGCATTGAAGTGTAACAGAACACCCCCCCCTCCGCCCAGCTGAGAAAAAAAGGAGACATTTTATTGCAAAAAGAGAGAAAAAGAACAAAGACCTGAATTTAGTCTCTCCTTTTTCAATTTCCCTTGTTATCCTCCTGCTGCATTCCCCCTATAGTTTTTTTCCACCATTTTATTTTCCAGATGAATTTTATGATATTTTCCTCCATCTCTCCCCCTCCCTCTCTATCGTCGGCAGTTTTCCCCAGACAGGTTCCACAGTGTTTTAGAAGGGATGGATTTAATTGCTCTGTGGGGATTGGTTGGCTGTGCCGGGCTCGGCTGTTTAATTAGTGTACCCTGCCGGGATTGGTTTAATGCTTCATGATCTTGAAATTGTCTGATTGTTCAGCCCTCTGGGGACGCTCCCTGCCTACGTAGGCCAGCAGGTTTAGCTAAACATTGCTCCAGGCTTTCTTCTGCTGTATGCGTCAGGAGGAAGAGTGTGCCCCAGGAACCGAAATTTGGTATGGTGGGGTCAACCTGACGACAAACCAGGGGACATACATGGGAAGTGGACAGTCCTCGGGGTTCTCCTGAGTACTTGACTGCAGGATATCTGTGCAGACCTCACAGGAATGTTTATCCTTACAATATTTCATCTCAGCTTGATGCCATAAGGAAAATTATCCAGTTCACAATTAATACAGCACCAATATTTAGACTGTGATACAGGGTTTCTTTATGATAAGCAAGCATATGATTTTTAGCTGCAGCCAAGAAAAATAGTTTGCTTTGCATGCGGTTCTCTGCTTGGCCCACACATTTTCCACATTTTTACTTTGCCGTGTGAATGGATGTCTTGTAGTTTTGCAGGCGGGCCTCCTCCTCTTCAGCGTGCTTTTGCTGACTAGTTTTGAAAGTGGGAGGATCTTTGCTGCGATGAGGCCATCAGGATCCTCTCGTGTGGATCTCAGAATTATGTGCTTGGTCACCTTGAGTGAGGGGAGCTGGGGAAATTACATTTGTGTAAATGGGCTGTGGGTGTGTCTGCCCCCCCCCCCCCCCCATCTGTAGCCTTCTACAGGATGCCCTTGGTTTGGCTCAATCATGGCAGCGATGGTGACCTCAACAGTAAATGTGCTTGCCATCAGATCCTGGATAAGGGACGAGCATGTGTTGTGGTTGTGCAGTCCAGTACAGTACAGATAGTACCTATCGAAGGCTAAGCTCATTCCGCTTCATCAGACTTATCAAGCCCACTCACTCAAAGACATAAATCTCCAGTGGATGATAATAGGAACACCTTCCTCTGCCTCTCAGCCTGGACTTTATTATGTGTTTGTCCTCATAGTGAGTGATGCCTGAGTGTTCTGCTGCAACAATGATTACTTTTTGTCTGAGAGCTTTCTCCATTAGGAAATCCTCCAGGTAGATGCCAGGATCATGCATTCTGCTGTTGTTGACTGGATCATCTGTGCTGCACCCAGGGGGTCATTTTTTCTGTGCCTATGTTTACTACTGTGTTTACACCCTCACAGACACAGAGGATACGCACGTGATCGCCAAGGTGATAGACCACATGGCAACTGAGCTGCTCCCAAATGAGAGTCGCACCCTGAGCTTCATCCTCTGTCTCTCTGGGGAAGTTGCCCTGATTACTGAGTGACTTTGTGCAAGAGTTGAGAGCCCTCTCCAGCTGTTGGGGTTGTTTGTTCAATGATGATAAGGGGTTGTGTAATCAGAGTTGGGTTGTGTAGACAATATTTTAATCTCTCTATTATGAATGTTGCTCAGCTACTGTATACTGGTACATTTTATCCTTCTGTTTCTGCACTTCCTTTTCATTAATCTAAAGAAAAGGCGGACTACCTGAATATGATGTGATGTCGGGGTCTGGCCATAAATGTTGGTCCGGAGCTATTCATTGTGCTCTGTTATATTTAAAGGGGGAACCTCAGGTCAATTGCGTATCACACCCACAGTCAACAATGTTGCTCTTTAATAAATAAGTCCCAAGACTTATTATTGCAGGGCTGATTCTCCTTCAAAGATAAAAAAAATATTATTGCATCCCTGCCCCATCCCCCACCTCCTTTTGGGCAGGGTGTGAGTCCAGCCTCCGTCTAGACGTGCGGCATCATTAACCTGCCGCGACCTCACCCCCCTGATGAATTTGCTCTCACTTCCCCCGCAGCCTAGTGTTAGCTGCCCTTCTCCCGTCCACTGGGAACTGGGACTCCTCTGGACCGGCCATTAGAGCCACTAGCCTCTACTGGCAGGCATTAATAGGCCAAGTGGCCGGAGCCTCTTTCAGACTGCTGAATAATTCAAACCGTCTGGGCCACGTCTAGTCCCGGGGCACAGGGGGATGTGAACTGGGGAGTAGGGTGCAGGGGGCTGCATGGAGGTGCAGGGGTTAATAACGGGTCTGCCTCTCTATGTCGGCAGCTGCTCAGCCCTCTCCACCCCCCAGGAAAACGCACCCAACCCCACCCCACATATGAAAGAATCCTATTCAGTTGATTAGATTTTTTCAAAATGGATCAATTTTTAATCAGTGGAGCATCTGACTACGGTCAATACCATTGTCGCTGGGAAGACAGTTGCTGGACAGCCGTCTTTATTTACAGGAATGTTTGTTTTTTACTGTATGCAGATGGAGGGGCAGGAAACGGCTTGATCAGATCACTGCACCACTGCAGTCCTTGGCCTGTCCTGGCAGGGGTCTGGCCTCTCCATGTTTGTCTGCAACATCAACAACAAAGTCAAAATGTGGGTTTGTCCAAAGAGACTTCTCTTACCCATTCGCATCTGCATACGTAGTGTAGTGAGTAGGAGTGAGGAGCCGACAAACTAGCTGTAATACTGCCATCAAAATTTCATTGGGCTGTGGGGAGACCCTAACATGTTAAATAACGAGGAGCCATAAACTTAATGTTCAGAACCTCTCTGGAACTGCTGACGACGTCTAGTTATGACTTGATACGAAGGCAGAATTAGGAGGAGATAATCTCTCTTCAGTGTGCTCGTCATTTTTGCACATCTGGTTCTTGAATAGCCAGCCACCAAGTGAAGAACTTGTTCACAGTGGACCGCATTATTAATCTTTAAATTACAGCCGACATTTTTAAGATATATAAACACTGTGCTGTTATTTTTTTGGACAATATGGAGTAGCTCCTAAAACTTTAAAACTGTGCTGCAAAAAGAAAAACTTTGTATTCAAACCTATTCATTTCAACATGAATGCATGTAAAAATCAAATGCCTACATATACAAAACACTATAAATAAATAATAATGAAGAATAATAATGTTCATAAAATAGAATTACTCACACAGTGAACACAAATGTTGCGATACAGTGTAAAATCCATACTGTTCTGCCCTGATGGGGATAAATCGATTTATTATCATCAAAAAAACTCATCAAATAACATTACAATATGAACATACTTGTAAAGTTAATATATTACCATCTCCATGCTGCTTAAAAAATATTTTACCCAACTATAATTGACAGTGAAAGCTAAACTATCATATTTTTTTTTCAGCTAAACAGCTTCCGTCTGCACATGCATTGTAAAAATAACAATAATACTAGTAACTCAAAGCACATGTACATATTTGCTGGAGGGGTCGATTTTAAGATAACTATCATGGAGTTAGAGATATTGATTCCTAGTGCTGCATACATTTTGAATTTCACAGAAAGTAATTTAATATGAGTTTGGTCCTTGCTCCCAAGTATTTCGTTGTGTACAGGATGGGCTGAAATGTTTTAAAATTTGTATTTGTCACGTTTGTCATGTCAAAAATAGATTGGCTTAGCGCATATGAATTTTAGGCAGTACCAAAACTTTTTCCATACTCATGAGTCAATGGAGCATAAAGATGATACATGCAAAGTTGGAGATAGTTGTATCAACAGTAAATAGTTTTTCAGGAAATGAATGGTTTCCACTGAATGGTTCCACTGAACAAATTGATCAATTGCATATTGGAACGGTGAATGTAATATACACTGGCATGTTATGACATCCTATTTGCCTCAAAACATAATAACTTCAGCTTATTGCAATGACCCATTCATAACACATCCACATAATGTCACATACTGAGATATTTGCACATTGACCTATTGACATATTGATGTAGTGACATATTGACGTATTGGCATATTGGCGTATTGAGGTATTGATGAAATTGATGTATTGACATATTGGCGTATTGACCATTTTAAGTATTGGCATGCTAATAACTTATTGCTTTATTCTTGCATGCAACATGGTGACATTATTGTGACATAATGGCATGTTGGCATCATGCCTTACAGGCAGAATGGCATATTGACATATAGACATAATTACATGTTAGCATACTGTTGCCTAATTCCAGTGTAATTACGTTCCCTGGTCTGCTCTGATTAAGGGCAACCCCATGCAGTTTCGGTTAGACTGGTGGATATTCCTTGGTTCAATGGAAACATATTCTTAGTTCATATATTGTATGGAGAGTCCAGCATTTTGAAAAAGTATTTGATAAAATCAGTATTAATGAACATATTTTTTCAGTATAAAAAATATTTAATTGAAACAGATAAAATAATTGATTAAATTTTACTTTACAATGTCACACACACCACATCAATGAAATACATTACAATTATCTATTGGAGCTTAACTTTTGCTTTACATTTTTAGTGCTTCAGTTTCTGAGTGACAGTGGATGAAAAACTATAATGATAAAATAGGCTTTTACAATGATCAGACATGACAAAAAAAACTCTTCCTCCTTCTAATCTTCCCTCTTAAACATCAAACTTATGCAAAAAGACGCAATGCTTTCACTAAGGCGTTCTTATTTCTTGCTCACTAAAAGTGTTGAATCTCTTTGCTGCAGTGCCATTGGCATTGTTTTCTTTCTTTTGCTCTCTGATTATAGAACTGTATAAACTGGGCGAGATTTTGAATTCTTAGCTGATTGCGTGCCGCTAGCCATGCACATTCTCTGCTTTCCTCCCCAGACCTCTTTCTCCTGATAGCCTCCTTTTTTTCTGGTACAGAGGGATGCTGTGCACTCCATATACAGTTATGCTGAATAGGTGCTGATGTATGTTGAAAACAGTTATGCAGGTGCCTTGTCAAAATGTGCAGTGGATAGGCAGTAACACAATTCTGTTTAATATGCTATCAATCAGCCAGCGAATTCCCATTTGTACATAGAGTATTATGAGTCTACTCTTCCCCAGACTATCATGACAGTGGTGTTTAGCTGCTCTCATGTCCTCCAACAGTGTGTCCCTATTGTCTGTTTGTCTGTTTAATATGCAAAGGTGGTCATTCAGGGAGTCATTTTGGACCAGTGTAAACGAATCGGCAACAATGATTAGCTGGCGCTGCAGAGGAAGTGTCCATCATTGTGTTAGTGCATTTGGAGATCATCACTCCTCCCTCAGCTCATCTCACCGCTGCTCTCTCAGCTTTGTGGAGGATGCTCTCTGAAAAACACCCAAACAGCACCAGAGTAAATACGCTGTAAGTGGAGTTACTTAATGGGAGATTTTGCATGCTTAATTGCAAGTATGGATTGCAGGTCCATTAAAAGACATCAGTGTCGTGGAGTCCAGCATACAGTTTGACTATACCTGAGATTGATTGATCCATTGCCTTCCTGGCTTCTATCTGAGAGAAGTAATTAAAACAACGAGTGCAAAACAATTTTGGAGATGATTTGAAAAACAAGAAAGTAAAGTAAGCAAGGAGTATCCAGACAGGCCCGTTTCTGACGCTGGACCTTTTTGTTTGTTCAGCTTATGCAAGCATGCTTCAGGGTGGCACCGTAGACGTCCTGAGGGAAATATCAGGCTTATTTATTGGAGCCTTTTTAGCTCCAGCTCAATAGCAGAAGTCTGATGGCTGGGTTACAGAGGGACTATCTGGCAGAGAGGGAGGTGGAGGAGGAGCTGGACCTGGCGTCAGCCCCACTGACAAGCTCTTATTTACCGTCCAGATCTATGACTCATTTTATGTACCTAATCGTAAAGCACTAAGATTTATCGGAGGTAACGGGACAGTGGGGAATACCCCAGGAGACTGGCAGATTCAGCTCCCTCCTCGCCTGCTTCCCTGGCCAGGTTTCGGGTTCTCTCTACCTGGTCCAGCACACCATCACCTTCTGGGAAGAGGGGAGCGTTGCAGCCCAGATGATAAAGTCCATATTTCTGCCAGATATGGACAGCTGATAGCTCATCTAATAAAGAAGAGGCCCATAAAAATTGGATGGGCTAATGGATGACTCTGTAAGGATTAATAACAGCTTATTGGTCAGGTTCAGTGACCTCTTACAGAGCTAACAATGCAGTGGCCAACTGGGCTCAGCAATTGATGACCAAACCAAAAAATGAAGGTGGTGGGGGCAGGTAAATTAAATTGCTCTTATGGCTTTTGGTATCTTCGATATCCATCTCTGTAGCTTACCATATCCTTGTTTTTGAAGTGCAGTTGAATCTTGTTAGTTTATGCATAATGTATTAACTTCAGGGCGAAAAAATCCAAAGGTTGACATCCTCACTTACCATCATTTTTTTCCTCATGTCTGCCACTCCAGTAATGGCAAAGGGGGAAGCAAAAACAAGAAGGTATTATAATAGGGCCTTTGTTCTGACAGGAGTGCTCTCCGAGCCTGTTTTAAATTCCTGCTGAAAATTAAAATTAAACTTTCATTGTTGTGTATGCTGTTTAATCCAATAACGATCTGATGTAACAAACTGCCGTAATATCTCTCAGCATACTTAATCGGAGCGGACTTAGCCCTGTCACTTTATATTAACCTCTGCTGCAACAGGAGAAGAGCTTCACTAATCTGCCATTGTTGGGTTTGGCAGTCTGTAGCTAGTGTAAAACAGATTTGGCAGTCAGCACGAAAGTAAAGGCTTTATAATGACAGCAAGGCCTCTCTGCTATTTGAGCTAATAATGTCAAAATCTAATATTGCTGTGGCCCTTGAAATTAGATGGGAGGTGAATGGGTGGGAATAGTGGTGATGTAGAAAAGGATTCTTTTTGGGGGGGGGGGGTTCAGCCATCCAACCCCCTCTCATTATGTCACTCTCTTTTTAGACTGCATATTGGCAAACAATTGAATCCCTCATGAACTTTGAAATTCTCGGTGGATGGGTGTGCGTGTATATGTGTCCTCAAACTCATTGGCATGTTTGCCTTTTTTTCTATTTAAAAAAAGAGGCATAGTTGTCAGGAAGTTGTGTGAAAGTGTGCCATCCTAAAATCTGAAATTGTAGTCGGATGTTATTGTGTTAACAGGATTTTAGGCTCGCCAGGATGCATCTGAGCGAGGGACCCAAAGACTTTCAGCTGACCGAGTGACCTCACACTGCTCAGCAAAGCAGCATCTGCAGCGTCATCAAAGGACTCCTGTGTCTACCCCCCAACCCCACCCCCGTGAACGCAGCCTTGTAACTTAAAACAAAAATCTGATTGGTCGCTCTCTCAGTCTCCCCTCATCCCCTCCACAGTGGATGAGGTATCAGCCCGGGAGATAAAATAACAGTTATTTCTCATGCGCTATGCCATTTTGTCAGTTTGACTGTTCCACTTATTCAGTGTTTTGTGACTTGCTGAGCTTGAGGGGATGTGAGTGCCATTTCGCAGCCAGATCTGAGTTGTGTTGATTGAATTAGACAAAGTCGGAAGATAATTAAGAACCGCAAGGCGCTGCAAAACTGTCTGCTCCCAAACTGGTGAAAATGAGACGCTGCCACATCAATGAGCTAGCTGGCTGTGCTTGATGTCAGTGGTGGGTTATATCACTTGACACCCTTACCTCTTGGTGCTGGAGCCAGTTTCCTCCTCTTCCTTTAATGTTTCTCCAAATATGATTAATCACAAGCCGTAAAAACGTTACTTCTGACAGTTCACCGCGTTTGTACAGCTTTGTTTGTTTCTTTCATATTAGAAATATGATCCTCAGCTGCCAATTGTAGTTTATGATATAAACATCTCCAAAGAGGTGTGTCTAGGAGTCTTATGGAATCATAACATGGCCCAAAACATATTTTACTTTACTTCGGATATAGTAAGTCTGCAAGTGCTTTTGTATCTATATTTGAGTCTTTTACATATTTCCAGTGTCGACCTCCTGAAATACTTGAGTATATTGAAATAATTAGATTTTCCAGTCTTAATCACTGCTAAAATCTCTTTTTAACATCAGTGTTTTGTCTTAATTACAGTCAGATCTGCACATACATTTAAATCACTTCCCACTGCACCAAACACTGCTACTTGTCAGTACCTTCCAGCAGTTACTGAAGCATATATTTTTTGTTGTTGCTTTTTCGAGACACCATTTTTCAAGAAAGTCATTAATGAATGTGAGGGGGAGGGGTCAGACAGTCTGATAATGTGCCGGCATCTTGTGTGCATTCAGGCACTTCTCAACCTTTCTTTTTCTATTCCACCCATTTTATTTTTCACCCTATTTTATGGATGTTGGCCATGTTGGGTCTTCTCTGTCTTTTCCATTGCTGGATAGGTAATGTAGCTGTGAGGTTAATGTTGAGAATCGTATAGCTTAGGCACTATAAAATTGACACAGTGAGACTGAGAGAGAGGTATGTTTATGGTTGTGTCGAGCTATGGGTCTGCCTTTGTGTTTGTGTGAGCCTGAATGTGAAAAAGGGTTGGGATTGTTCAGGACCCCCAAAGGGGCTGGACTGTAGGCTACGAGGGTGGGAGCGCAGTGGAATATGGGGTGTCAAAGGCTAATTTTCAAAGCCACTCACGGGCGCACATCTCTCACTGTGAAGTGGCAAGCGTGGCAAGTGGCTTGCACGTTGTCATGGATACCAAAGCATGGGACCCCAGAGGATGGGGAGCGGGGGACGAATGGCTGCCCTGTCTATAGGATTCCTGTCAGCCCTTGCCTGATAGATGGCATTGACGGATCATTTGTCATACTGTAATTGTTCTCAGCAAACACAGAATACCCACTAGTATAAACAGTTGTGTGCCGCTGGGCTAATAAAGCGGGAAAATGGAAAGGGATTCACTGATCCACTGCCTCTTTCAGTTAAAGAGACAATGGCTCTGTTGTCCAGGCAAGGCGGCCTGATTAGAGCTGTGAGGGCTGAGAAAAAGCCAGGCTGAGAGAATAAAACAAGGCAATCATAAAGCAAACGGCAGTCACTTCTCTGTATCGATGTGGCTAGGCGGGGGTGAAGTCTGTGAGAAGTGTTGACAGCTGAGGGAACAACAGGAGTAGGTCTAGGAGTGATTCGTTTTCTCCCCCCTCTCTATTTGGCCGGGGAAACGGTGAGGGAGAATGCTTGTCCATGATAACAAATACAGCAAGTGCAGATGCATAGCTGGGACAAGGAGTTCTATCTGCCAGGCTCTGAGATAGCCAGGCGCCTGAGCTGGGTACAAATGACTCTGGGTACAAAGGTACTATTTGTTCACCCTTGTTTTGGTATGGGTCCTGTGTCTTTGCTATTACTATTGGGATTGACCTGGTGCCATCTCTCTGCTGGGAATGCTCTCTCTCCCCCCCGGCTTTGTCTATGCGTGCCTGTCGAGGTATGTACAGGACATGACCTGGGATTTCTAATGTGAGCTGGAGTTAGCTCAGCTGCTACTCCACTTTCCTCAGTTGTGATTCTGTGAAAAAAACATCCTTCAGGAGTTACAGATTAACGGCGATGGCAGAGAGCCAGGGCACCAGCTGGACACAACAGTTCACAACTGTCATCACAACACAAAGTTCAACATCAGTATTCCAAATCCTGGGATTGCGTCAAATTGGATCAAACTCATCAGGTGCCCACTCTTTGCCTCACTCATTGGCTCATTTGCTCATCTAGGGAGCATGTTTCTCTCTTGCCACTGGTCTGTAATGCAGTTGTAAGTGTTTTTATGCAGGAGGTGGTCGGTAGGTGTATGATGTGTTGTTGACTAAAGTGTGTTGGAGGGAGGACTGTGTCCTTGCAGCCTGTTGATGTTGTGTGCTGAAGCGAGCGGTCCTGGCACTCCTCGTGGAGCACTTCACCCCGCTCACTGTACCCTGACACACCGGGACGCCTGGAGCACTTTAGGCTGACCCGGCTACTCACCTTCTGCCTGATGGACAGATTAAAGGACCATTAAGCATAATTACTGATTCAGTTGGAGGGGCCAACTTATCCTGTCAGAAATGGTTACAAATTGCGGCAACTCTGCCCCCCTGTATGACTCTTAAATTCAGTATTTCATTAAATTTCTCTACTTTTTTACTTTGAACAACTTTGACAATGCAAATGTGTTTGTTAAGGAGAATTGGAAAGGCAATTAATGGGAATAAGACTGACTTGGGCTGGAGGAAAAAAAGGGAATTTTAGTATTTTGCTTTGTAATATTTCAGTTATTGTGAATCTGTGGCTCTAGGCCAATCTGTGTGAGCCTGATGGCTGTGAAGGGAATATGTGACAGGTAGTTGATGTGATCTGGAGTGGAGTGGTGTGAGTGTGTGGTCTGCTGCGCTGTCTGTCTGATTATGTAAAATGCGGTGAGGTGGTGTAACACTGGCTGCCTGTTGCAGTGGTTTGCCAGCTCCAGAGGGCCTGTTGCCAGTTTTACATGTGAACGTGAAGCAGTGCCTTGTAATGTTCCCCTCTCTGTATCCATAAGAATACCCACACTGCCGCCTTAGGGAAATCGGTCGATACCATCAACCCAGCTGGAGGCCCAGGCGGCAGACAGAGTTTTCCCATTTTTACATCAACGCTGATGTTTCTTATGAGATCTCCCTTTACTGTAACCTGTAACCTGCGCCCCCTCACTTCTTCATTTGGCCAATTATTACTCACATGGTGAGAACAAACAGTTTCCCTACTTAATAATTCACATCACTTTCATCTGATACTCAGTTACCAAGGGCAATTTAGTAGTTGAATAATTTTGTGAAAAATTCATTTATTATCGCTGTGTGTTATGAATCTGGAGAGACAGAGAGTGGAGTGGTGGAGGATTTAAAATTGCGTCTGTGGAGCGAGGGATCCAAGGGTAGGTAATGTGTTCTAATGTTCTCAGCCATATGCATTGTTTTCAGGGCTCATCGGTTTTACATCGATTCCCACTGAAGTGTTTAATTGCATCATGAATATGATCTAATTCTGTCCTTTTCACTGAAACTGGAGCACTCTCTGCAAATGATGTACGGCCTTGACAGCGCCACATCAGGATGTATTTTATATGGAATGTAAATTATAGTGTTAAATTAGCCTGGAAAGATAACTAGCTGGCACGGGGGGAATGGACTCAACAGTTTAATTTAGTGTCAAAAGGCTGTGAAGGGATAAATCACCTCTCTCTCCCCTCACCACTATTAGGCTTTAATCATTCTCCTTTTCTTGTAATATCACTTGTTTCTCACTGCTGCCAATAAGGAGCTCTTGAAATCTAAACTGCATTTCTTACAGCATCAGTTGACAATCTGATAGTTTGAGCACATTGAGGACAATGTTTGTCTCTGTCTAGCTTTTTTCATGAAATTCACTTTTTCATGAAATTCAGAATTGGAATTCTGGAGGTCTGCATTGTCTTTACCTTCAGCAGCTTCTTTTCTTTCATGGCAGTTCTGAGAAAGGAGAAAAATAGGTGAAGAAGTGTGAGGCTTAGTGTTAGCCATTAGGTAGGCTTTGGTTTATTTGAAGGACCTCTCCCCGTTTCCTGTCCTCAAGGCTGGAGTATTTGTCTGAGTGGCCTTGCCATTAACTGGAGTTACCCTCCATGTTCCTGATCGGCCTCTGTGCCCGGGAGAATCCCTCTCGCAACCTTGTCTATCTAGTACGATTGTGTCCTTGACAACAACTTGAAGAAACCACCATCTGGCTAAGATCTGGGGTTTGATGTGAGAACTCACTTGTCTTTGTGTTCCCAGAGTTCTCGCTGTGAATTGACATTCATTTTAATTCACCTCTCATTCGCTTGATGGAATGGCTGGATGGATGCAGGCTGAGAGGATCAGACCAGAAGACATCTTCAAGTGACTTAAATACCGGAGCAGCTTCATGGATATCTGGATAGTAACAGTAGTACACACCATCCTCTCACCACTGCACAGCCAGTGTACCTCCCTGCTCTTTGAATTCCTCCCACTGTACAGTAGGTACTGCTGATTTTGACAGCTCTCTGGAGAAAAGAGTCCTTAAATTATCAAGTGGGGTTGTAGTTGTTTTCCTTGTTGTTTTCATCTCTTAGGGGGGGTTAGGGTGAGTTTTGGGTGGAATTGGTATGTTAAATGAGCTATGGGAGGTCTGCTGACGTTTTTTCTTTTGAGTAGGGGGAGTTCAGTCAGACGAGAATTGCTGCGTTGGGCATTTGAGGCAGCTGTGTGAAGTCATTTTCCGGGAGTGCAAGCGGGAGAGAGGTGCGGATTAGGCAGCGCCTCTGAGCCGGAACAAGTCTGTCTGGGAAGGGATGAAGGCTACAAACCATAGATCTAATTCCCGCTCACGCTGCTAGACAGCAGAGACACTCTCACACAGCCAGTGTGAATTAGGCCCATTTGCTCCCCTCAGTCTGAAGCAAGCGAACACTGGAGCAGACAGGGAGAAGTTGACAGACTCCTCACATCCTGCCCTCTCTCCCCGACTCCCCTCACTCCCCGTTTCCAGCCCACCTCTAAAAACTGTCTCCAGCTCGTGCTCATTTTTTTATTGTTTGTTGTGCTGTAGGTCTTTATTATTGCTGACATTAACATGAACACAGTGCAAAAACAGGTTCCACTGTAATCCTGCGAGGAAGGGGGAAAGGGTATTCCACTGGCTGTGCAGAAAATGTTTGCACCTGTGGCCCCATTGATTGTGTGCTTGTAACTCCAATGCTCTGAAGTTCATGTCTCTTTAATGTGTGTAATGCTTTGCCTCAGGTCATGCGATTGCCCTGTGGTTATTGAAGGTTCAGAAGGGCTTGGGCAGTGGTGGATTAGCAGATATGCCGTCCACCATCTTCACCCATACTTACAAACATTAGCTTCCCCTCTCTGCTTCCATGTGCACCAACCCAAACCTAGTCCCTCTTGTCAGCACACACAAAAACCTGACCCCAGAGCCATGCAATGCAGGACTGAGATCAATGTGACTGACCCAGATACACTGAACCCCCCTATTTGTGATTGGACAAAGTTTGCTTATGGGTTGTGTAATGACAGTTGTGAAGCAGCTGGAGGGAAAGTTGAAATTCAGAGCTGAATTAACCTCTGAATGCTGTCAGTCATGTAACTTATGATGTCAAAGAGCCTGCTGGGTCTGTTGCACTTTCACCGAAAATATAAACAGGGCATCTCCCCTCAATTTCACCACTTTTCCACCACTTGTTTCAGAGAACCTCCAAAAATCAATCGGATTGCTTTAGTTATTAAGGCTGGTTTTAGAGCTCTGCTAGTTGCGAGGAAAAATGGAGATGTTGGTGTGTATGGGAAGGGGGGGGGGGGGGGGGGGGGGGCTCCTGTTCTCTCCCCGCTGTGCTTGTCTCTCCCATCACAGCCCTCTGCACTCTGCGTGCCCAGTAATGAGTTGTATTACATGCTCTGTGGTGGGCAGGTCTTGTGTTAGGAGGCTGTATTAAATTTTGTTCTTGTGCTGTGAATGGAGGGAAGGCTCTTTGTGTGTCTTTGAGAGGCACTGAATTGAAACGGTGTGCACCGAGTGAAGCTGATGAGGAGAGAGCGAGTCCTGGGAGGAACACGTGGATGCTTGGCAGCGAGACACTGTAGTGTGTTTGTGTGCACTTGTGCGTAGACACGTATCTAACAGTTCACTGCAGAAGGACTTCAAGGAAGTGTGCAGCTGGATCTGAGTTGAATTAGCCTTAGTTATTCGGCTTACTTATCCCACTCCTCCAAACGGCCTGCCAAGAGATGGTGTGTATTACATGAATGAAAATCTACTCTAGTCTCCTCATTCATCATTGAGCCTCTCATTGTGACCCTTCATAAGGACTGGTGAAGGTCTTAGCTATGGACTAAGTGATTTTATGAGCAGCATCTTGGGGCTCAGGTCTTATTCCTTTTTGTAGGAATGCATTTTCTACTTAGATGGCAACAAACTGCATTTGCACTTAAAACATATTCTGTAATCTTCTGTTATTTTACATACAAATTGCATCCTGGGCGATGCATTCATCATTGCTCATATCCAGCCCACTCTTAAATGAAAAATGTATCTGAGATGAATAATGGATCCCTCCATAGTATAATTTTGTGCTTCTTGAATATAGTGGGGAGTTTCTCCTCTGCCTTAACCCCCCCTGCCTGGATGATGTTTTAGAGGAGGGAGATATGAAGAAAAATTACTTTTTTACAATGGTTATTGTTTACCTGAGAATTTTCATAATATGAAGCCTCTTCAACACACAGTATGTGCAGTGTCAAAAAAGTAAACTGCCATTGGGAATCATGATGCAGCGACTTCAGGACACTGCACATTTGAATGGCAATCAATCATGATCATGTACCGTACCTTGTAGCATCTTATGAATTTAGTCGATAGGGTTAGGGTTTATAAGTAGCTAGTGTACAGTGGGACTTGCGTTGTGGCAGTGTTGTGGCATTCCTCTGAGGTCTATGGGTGGGCAGCCTTGTATGAAGCCAGGAGAATTGAGGTTGAGTAGCCGAGCCCTCTGTCTTTATCTCTAATTACATGGTAGGACTTGGGGAGATTGGGCAGAACTTTAAAGCCCCCACAGATAGCTCGGTGCCCCCCCGCCCCCCGACTGTAGCACAGCGGGGTCTGAGGGTGTGAAGCAGAACCGCATCTGGTGGGGCTCTAATCCCACCAAAGACATTCTCCCTGGGGAGCCCACGGTGTTCTCTACTCTCCACGGAAGCTCTGCAGTCTGCCACATTCCTACCCGCCGCTGGGGGAGAAGCACACCAAGGCTCCGGCAGCCCACTCTGTCGTGCTCTACTTGCTCCTGTCGGTTTTTTGTCGTCCCCAAAGTTTCCCAGCCTGTCCTGGGAGATTTCCTGTCACAGAGTTGCAGATGGGAAGTGTTGGACCGAAGCAGCTGGTGTCATAATGTGGATTGGAATTCACAGTTGGGATAAAATATGAAACAAATATGTCATTATACATATGTTTTCCACAGTTTGTTCATCCAGCTGTTTCTTTGCTCCCCCCCCCCCCCCCCCCATATAAACCTGGGTAGGGTTAACTGATATTAATGCATGATTTGTCCTTTTGTGGCTGCTTTTCCTCAGGGCGGCTTCAGTCACTTTATATACATCATCGTCTGTAGCCGTGACTTCACTGTGCTGGATCACTCACAAGAGTTCATAAGTGTATTCTTCAATTTGATGTTTACACTTTGTTGTTGTGATCATATGAGGCAACACTATCAAAGGCGAGCACAGAACGCACTTCACTACAAATGAAAAAGGCAGAATGATTCCCAGTCAGTTAAGTGTCCTTTGATTCCTTTGCAAGTTTAATCTGCAGAAATCGATAACAGGATGCATGTTGGGCTTGGGAGTCAACAGCAGCAGTTTTTGATGGGTAAACGGACAACCAAATGGATGATGTGAGGGAGCATTCATCTTTCTTTGCTAAATTGGGCCGCAAGGTCCTGACTAATTGATTGATTGCATGATTTGCTGATACAATCAAAGACTGGCCTGATTTATGGCGATAAATCAATTGATTAATAAAGTTTTCTCTGCTAGGGTTGGACCGTTGTGGTGGTGGGGGGAGACACACCTCCAAGTTGCACATCCGTCTTGGTGCCATCAGCCTTGTTGGTTTAGTGTGGTGATAAGAAAGGCCTGGATCCCTCAACTGACATTTACAAAGAGCCGGCTTGCTATGACCCGCTCCCTAGATTAACCTCCACTTGTTCTCATAAGCACCACTGATATTAAAAGATGTGGAGCAGCAGCGGTCGGTGGAAAAAATGAAGTGTGACTCTTTTCACCGTTTGCATAAATCATTAGGGGGGAACAACAAAAATCAATTGCACATTCCAGAATAAATAAAAACAAATATCTTGAGCAGCGTAATGCTCGGGCCTCTTGTTGACTCTTTCCAGATTACATTTAGTTGGGTGTTTAAATGCTGATTTACAGCAAGATGGAGTCCATTCCCTGCACTCGCCTGCCTGTCTGCCTGCCTGTTCAGAATATGAAATGGAAGTTAAACACTGAATCTCCAGTGTGGGGAGGAGGGCTCTGGACGTGTGGGCAGTGTAGCATCAAATAGATTGTGTTTCCTCCCGTGTAAACGCCTAATGTGTGCCGAGTGCTCTGACACAGATGAATGTAAGGAATTTGCTGTAAAGACTTTACAGCCCTTTTGAGAGACATGGCTGGGAACTGGTAGTGTGGAACCTGCTCCACGCCCCCCTGACCACATGTCCACACACACACACACACACACACACACACACACACACACACACACACACACACACACACGCTTGCACAAGTGCTTACACATGCACACATGTCAAGGCACACAGCCCTCCAAGGAGAGCAGCTACATCAAACTGGTAAGGCTGGGCGGACATCAGGGATGCTTTTTATTTGCTTTGGGTCAGAAATGGCGGCCCTGATGAGGTGATGAGAATTATCTTGCAGACCTGCTCCACATTGTGTGCTATGTTATGGCAGATCCTTGTGGTTTACTTGACCTGGCTTATCATTTAATATGTGAGAACTAACTTCTTCTGCAGAACAGCACAAATTGTAAAAATGATTCATGTATAAACTGCCCTTTCAAGTGGTTGCTCCCATTCTGTGGACCACCAGATCTTTAAGCCTTTGTGACGGCGCTCAAAGCTCTCAGCTGCTTGTTGTCAGCGCCGGTTTTATTCCCAATCTCACCGCTCTATTTAGATCCATTTATTTTTGGTTCAAATGCTGTAAAATGAAAGTGCGATGCAGAGAAGGAGGGTAAAGGAGTGTTCCCTCTCTCTCAGACAGGTGGCCCTGGTTCATGTCGCCTGGCCCCAGGGGCCCCGCTAACTGAGTCTGAGCGAGAGGAGGGACCTGTCTCTCAGTGCTACACAGGTGGTGTGAAACACAGGCATCTCTCCACACCTGAAATATTCAGAATCTTCCAGCAGCGTGGCTTTGATCTTGGTGCATTCGACATGGGAAAACGGAGAGAGTAGGGGGGAGAAAATAACAAAAACAAGAGGAAGAGCAGCACACCTGAGAGTGAACAGATTGACATTTCTTAAGAGAGAATAAACAATCGCAGGTTAGCTGTGTTGCACCGCTTCAACTCGTCGTTTCAGGTGAAAGTGGGCCATCGCTGTGATGGCTGCATCTGTGGAGCCTCTCCCACTAACTGACCTCAATGGTGAAGCTTCACAGAAACGAGTCCCCCCACAGTGCACCCTTCTTTTCCCGCTTTGAAAGAAACACAAAAACAAACCTTGTCCCCAATTTGATTGTTCAAGTTGTCACCGCTCTCCTAATTCACTCTGCGTCCCCCTCAAAAAAACAACAACTTTAGAGCATTGGCTGTTTGTTTTTGTCTTTTTTTTGCTATTGTGAAACCTCCCTATTGCTCCTCCATATTCACATTTCAATTTGAGTCGATCATTTGACCAACTGAGGTTATCAACTCTCAGGTTTCAACCCAATAGTCTGCTAATGAATCATAGGAATGTGTAATTAGTCACCCTGCATGTACCACACAATGAAAATAGACACCCTGATTGCAACCACAGAGTTTGAAAGGAGCAGAACAATGGTTGGCCTTAATGATGATAAATAAGGTGTTGTAATTGGCCTTCGTTTGGAGCATTCAGTCATGGATTGCAATTTGAAGTTTCTAATTGGAGGACATTTAAAGTTATTCATTGGATTTGGAGAGGATACAGGAATATGTGAAAGGGCTGTAATAAGAGGTTTTCATGATACCTCTTGATACTATTTTGAACAAGACTTGGCAATAAATAGAATTAGAGCCTCCCTGATCATACTAAGTTGTGTTACCAATGTATCAGTGAGGAATAGGAAATGTGCCTGTGCCTGTGTGTCCAAGTGTGAATGTTGGAATTACAGAGAGAGAAGTGTTGACAAGTAGGCTGTGCTCTGGTGCATCAGGCGCCAAAAACTCTCTAAATGAAGCAGGGTATGACGAATAATGGCTGACAACACCAGTCACACCTTTTGCTGATGGTTGTAATGCTCACACGCTTCTCCTTCCTTTTGTAAGATTTAGCATGCTGTTTGAAGACAGCCTGACTGACTGGGGATTAATTATTTTGGATGATTTATCAGACTTACCAGTCCAGAGTTTAGAGAGGTGTCAAAATGAAATGTGATTTTCCTCGTTGGTAAGTCCTCACAATCTATACACTACCTACAGATTTGTGCATGGTGCAGTCAGTACTGCTGCTGCAGAGAAAACGTTTGCTCTCCAAGATTCGTTTTTTTTCAAACATTCTTTTAATTGTTGCTTTTTGTGTTGAAAATTATGAGATTTTTTTAGCTTTTCAAGCCCATAAACATCATGAAAATAACCACTCTTTGGTTGAATTGATTGCAAACAATGGACACATGCAACCACTGACAGTGTGTTGCACGTAGATTCTGCGTAAGTATCAAGGAATATATCTGACATTTACAGAAATGCACTTATTTGTTGTCTTCCCTGACAGGGAGATGAGAAAAATGATACCACTACTATCTGTTTTATATAAATCTACAGCCAGTAGATAATTAGCTTAGGCATAAGCATTAGCCCAGCTCTCACTGTGTTTTTGAGCTTTAGAGATGCTGCTACGCACCAACTCAAAAAGGTTGAGGACCAATACTTTTTAAGTGCCATGCAAAGTGTTTTTGCAGGGATTGTGTCTTCCCCCAATTCTTAACAAAAAAAGGTAAAAATGTTAAAAAGGTTCCCTGAAAATGTATCTTAAAAAAACCTATGAGTTTTGAATTTACACACCTATATCCATATTTTGGTGCTGGCTAACACCTGGCAACTTACCCTTTCTTAGGTTAACTCCATCATCTGGCACAGGTTAAAACAAACTCTTATAGGCAAATAGTGTGTGATCCAGGTGTCGTGTTGTGGTCTAACAGCAATTTGATGGTGATGTGAATTGCTGTAGTTAAGCTGATTTGAGAGTAAAAGTGAAGTGAAGTGAATTTGTTGGTGGGAGACAGATGGAGGGAGATGCCAGGTGATAGCATCCCCACCCCCCCACCCCAACCAGGGTTCCCTGTCAGTGGCGTTGCGCTCAGCTCACGTTGGTGAGAGAGGGCATGGAGGTCATAGGCTCCACACACACACACACAGACACACACACACACACACACACGCATACACCAAGCCTGCCTGTTCTGGCCTTAACTGATGCACAGCCCAAAGCAGCCTAGATAAGAGCTCGTTTGGACTCTTCCCCCCACCACCGTCCTATTCCAGTGATAATGTTGAGGCCAGACTAGACTGCAGTGATTGGGGCCATTGATTGTGGGGATTTGATTTATTGATCAGCACATACACCCCCCCCCCCCAAATATGGCGTCTGACATGCGGGGCTAATCTGAGGAAGCTATGGACAATCTTTTGCCTCAGAGAGAATGGGAGGCGATAAGGAATGTATGAAAGGAAACTACACTTATTTTAATCACACGCTGGTCCCTGCTCTGCCATGCTGCAGCCCCCATGCGCAGATGTCAGTACACATGTCTCTCTGTGTAAGCGTGTGTGCCCAGTCGCTCTTTTGTGCGAGACCTTGCGTGCAAGTGTATGTGTGTGTGTTTTTTTTTTTTTTTTGCGTCGGTGTGCGAATGCGGGTGGGGGTTGTGAGGCAGTACAGTCACCAGGCAGAACAGAGTGGATCTATAAATTGATGGAATTCAAAGCCTCCAGCATCGATTACCATTATAACAAACAGCAGCACACAGAATGTCTGATTATTTTTAGACAAAGATTCTGTGCTCTCAGCAGCAATTCTGCTGATGCTGTCACACTTTCCGACATCTGCCTATGATTGCAATTAGATGGGATACAAAAAGAAAAATAATACCCCATCTACATTTTCCCTTCTCTCCTCCTCCTCCCTATTTTTTCCTCTTTAATTTGTGCCGCCCAAGCCCAGTGCACACACAATAGTGATTTTGACTCAGTCTACCTCATTGCAGTACCTTGCTAGGTTTTTTCCACAGTTGTCAACATTTTCCACCATGGGTTGTCTTTGTGAAAGCCTAGAAAATAGCTTACCACTACAGATGTAATCAAGACGAGCTAGGTTTAATGAATCAAAGTCAAATCTACCCCAGTACAATACATTAGTGAGTCCTGCATTTTACCTACAAAATTCACTCTTGCACAGATTGTTACAGTACATCTTTCTTCTCCCATTTTTGTCGAGAGCAAATTTTGCTCTGCAAATGTTTGACTGGATATGATTATTAGATTTCATACGTTGTGTTTCCTACCTTTACCTAAAATAGACACAACTTGCCCCCCTCCCCCCCGGGTTTCTCTCCACTCCTTTTCCTACCCCCTTTATCCGTCACCCAACAGATCCTAGAGGAATCACACCATGAACTGAGACCTCTTAACAATATCAATGGTATAAATGGCTGCCTGTCTGATCATGTGCTGGCTCCACTGATCGGGCCCCTCTGTGTCAGAAGCGCAGGGGCTACATTTGTAAGTCAAAGGACATGTGAGTCGTGGTTACATGTTATTTTTTTTGTTGTTGTTGTTGTTGTTCAGCAGTACATTGAGCTTCAAGTCAATTTACTGACTACCAATTGGCTGCAGGTCTATCCTGTTGAAGCCAATAAGCTTCATGTTTCTTGGTCTTTGTTTTTCAGTCACAAGTCCCCAAGATTGCTTTCCCCTAACAGATTGACTTGAGCAGGCCGGGACTGGTTCCATGTTTAAAATCCCTCTTTCCTGCCCCTCCAGCGCCAATGACAGCTCCACCCTCCCCAGGGGAAACTCATCAATTATGGCTGGATGTTTGACTGGCAGAGGCTTAATGACAGGAGCCCTGTATTGACCCGGCTGCCACACACTGAAAATTTGGTCCCAACCGTCCTTTTTAAAACCTGTCCAATTATTACCGAGATGCTCCTTTTGGAACAGCGTGTTCAACGTCCCCCGTTTTAAGTGTTCAAGACATCGGAAGCAACATGTTCATGCAAATGATGTCATGAAGGATGAAGATAAACACAATGGAAAGTGAATTTTATCAGGGATCTTGAGGGTGCCCTGGTTGTAGGTTGAAATGGATCCTGCTGACTAGGAAGCAGAGAAAATAAAAATCTGTTTTAGTGTCTTTTGTTTCGTTAGATAGCATTGCGAAAACACTACATTGCGGAGTTCCTCCCATCATCAATCTGAACAAGACAACCAAAGTAGCAAACAGTCTGTTCTGCCCCACTTCCTTCCAGAAAGACCAACAGTAGTTTTCATTTGATGGGCTGTTGCCCAGGCTTCCCTCCCTCATAATGGTCTAGGAACTGTGGGGGTGCTTTCAAAATAACCATGCCATTATGATTGCACTGTTTGGTTCTCATAAAGCTTGAGTATTCACCATTCTCATCAACTGAGCTGCATTAAGAAGTGAACCCAGCTCTGCACTGAGGCCACAGAGGCACTGGCAAACTTAGAATCACTATACTGTTATATCTTAAGTACTTATAAAATCCACTCAGTCACTTCTGGAGGAATTTTCTCTTGGCAAGATTAGCTGGTCTGGGGTCATTTGAATCTAGTGGAGGTTGGCTGGCTTCTGAAAGCCCTCTCTCTAATCTCCAGGAAGGCTCATCCCAAACGGACTGTAAGACCTTACAGGAATTTATAAAGTCCTGTTGCCTTATCCTGTACTGCCGTGGCTTTTTCCAGTGACAGTACGATTCCCCAGGAATGACACGTTTCGCGCTTACCAAATGTATCCTCAACATTTGGATACTTTTAAGTGTTGAACTTTAGATTTTGGAAATGTATTTCCTTTCTTTGTTACAATTATTGCTCCTGCTACTGACGTTTTAATTTTCAAATTTATTGACAATTGCATCTTAAATTTAACTAACTTTAATGTTGCTTGTATACGCACAATTAATTAGGTGATATTGTTTACATTTTTAAATTTGTATATTCAGTACAGCAGGGTAGGACTGTGAAAATGAAATGTTAAACAGCTTTTCCATTTTCCATATTTTGATATGGTCATAATATTACCATGTTAACATGTGAAAATGCAGACGCTAGTATTACATTCATCATTGAAATTTTTACTGAAATTACACATATATACATATCTGGAAAACTATAATGCTGTTGGGACAGAATTACATTATCATTTTCAAGTTTATATTGTAATTTTAATATAGTCCTCCATAGGTTTCCATACACAGTACAGGTTAGTTTTAGTTGCCCCAAATTTGAGTAAATATGAATTATTGTAATGCCAGATCAGAAATCGTGCATATAGATCATTTTTGAAAAGGTCAAATGTGTTTTAGACGCTACTGATGATGTCAGATCTAAAAAAAAAAAGCACATATATAGTTTTGGATGGCAATGATAAATGATTTGTTGTGTTGTTTAGTGGATTTGTTGGCAATGTGTGTTTTTGCTGAACTTTTGGTAATTCTTTACTGCTGGCAGAAATATATTACTTGGCTAATACAGAGTCAACCTTGTCACAATTAAATGCCCACAAGGCTTACAGGCAGTGGCATCAAACCTTTTCCGCCGACGTTTCTTTGCTCACGGACACATTGGCAAGTTATAATTTTTTAGTGCAGCACCTCGGCTTACAGCTATGCATCTCACGTCAAACTGTACACTCAGTCCTACTTAAGCCTTCTTCTGACTTGTCAGTCCAGGGACTTGAACCAGCAGCCCTTCAATTAACTGCCTTCTTCCGACCGACAGGCCGACAACATCTCACGAGGCTACCGCTGTTGAAGTTTCACCCTGCCATTTTCTCCCTTTTTTTTCTTTTTCTTTGTGTGATGATTTATTAAATTGCCTTTAAGTAAGACTGCAGATTAATTAAAGCACAGTCAATTTAATTTCCCGATGTCATACATAAATTCGCAGTGGTAATTGAATCGCCTTCTCCACTTTTATATTGTAACCCAGCAGTTCCAAGCAGAGACCCTCATCAATTACCGAGAGCTTCAGTCAAAACAAAGAGGAGGTGAATGTACAGTTGTCTTTTACTGCACTGCTCAGTACAGGGGAGAAGAGTTTGAATCTGTTTTCCTTTTTTTTCTCTGTTTGCTGAAAGAGCCGGGAATTGGATGACTGATCGATAATATCGGATTTGCGGATGGCATGCGGTGCAGCTGAGTCCAGCATGAATGCAAGGTTCTGATGAAGGGCCTGCTGCACAGACAGTTCTGAATAGTGGATCAGACATGTTGCCGGGGTGGAGCTCTCATTTCGCATAACACAAACATGTAAACAACCAATGTGCGGAGACATTAATGGAATAGCGATCCGGGGGCTGTTGTTGTAGCAAAAGGGTAATTTGGTTAAAGCTATGGAGGCTGCTGTCATGTATTGAAAATCTGTGTGGGATCAATATAAAGATTGGTGCAGGCGATGGAGGAGAGATTGAAAAGAATCTGAAAATAGATCTGACCTGTGGTAATTACAAGAGCAGGCGAGGTGTGTGTATGTTTGAATCGGCTCTTGGCAGGGCTTATAGAACAGCCCTTCATTTCAGGAGGAAGCTTATTTGTTTGTAAGGGTGTTTGTCAGGTTATTGGGTCTCTACACATGACCCAACACCCCCCCTACCTCTCTCACTCACCCACTCCCTCTCGCTTTCTACTCCCTCCCACTTGCCCCACTCCCTCACTGGCGCTCTATAGCCGTTGCAAGCGTATTGATTATTTCAAATACTGATTATCTAAAAGGCCGTCTGCTACTGTAGGCATTGGATTTATTTTGGCTTAATTATTTATGGGCCAGGGCTTGCTGTAAGTATTGCTGCTGTGAGATCATGAAGGATTACATTGTTAATATTCAGCAGTGTATTTTTATTTATGTACACGCTAAGCTTTACTGGACGAGCGTTGGCAGGCTGGCTCCCTGAAGTGCCGTCTTCCTCCACCCGCTACCTCTCACCGCTTCTGTCTCTTCTTTGTGTGTTAACAGAGGGAGCTAAACTCTGTAGCATCTGAGCTGGCGGGCCGACAAGAGGAGAGTGAACATTCCCACAAGCACCTGGTAGAGCTGAGCAGGGAGTTCAAGAGAAATGTCCCTGAGGTGAGTCTAGCACCCCCCCCCCCCCCCCCCCCCCCCCACACACACACACACACACACACATTTTCTAATAGCTTCATGTGCCGTTTTCCGCATCTTCACCTCGGCAGGTACTGCATCACCACTGCTGCTCAAGCCCCCGCATATACCTTTTGTACAGGGAATTTTTTTATTTCTCTCTGTAAAATCTGCATTAGTATATATTAATGCAGCACAACACTTGAGAGAAGCCAGGGTTAGCCTCCCTGCTCCCTCCTTCCCTTCCAGTGGCTCAGTTAATATTTAAATACTGAGGCCTTGCAGTAACGCTAGCCTCTGCCTGGGTGGGGTGAGAGTCCAGGAGGCTCATTTGCAAAATGGTAAGCACCGTTTTGCTGCTAACTTTCAACTCCACTGGTGAAGCGCCACTTCATGAAAAAGTTGTCATGGGGTCAGGCTTGGCAGTGACTTTCTCCAAATGTTCTGTGATGTAACAGGGAACAGGTGTCTGTCTAAATCTGAAAGGAACAGGACTACACAGAATCTGATGAATGCTCAGAGAGCTACATAGTGCAAATTCAGACAAATAAAACAAACATTACATTGTAAAAGTTTGATTTGCATTTTTTCATATCAAAATGCTAAAAAATCAGTGTCAGAGTTTTTCAGTGACTGCAATTGTTCCTTTTGTGTACTTACAAAACAAAATCCCAGTCTGACGTAACTCCATCTTAAGAGTTGAGAGAAAAAATTCTACATCTTTTCTCTGCAAAGATGCTTTTTCTAAAACTACCTCTAACTCTTCTTGTCTACATACGGGCATGTGGATAAAGTTTTAAAACGGACTTGAAAAAAAGTGAACCTATCCTTTAATCTTCCTCACTACCTACATTATGCACACCACCACTTGATGAGCAATATTCAGTTATTGCAAAAGCATACAGGAGTCTCATCCAAAATAAATGGCAGATTAAATTAATAAAAGAAGAACAACTAAGAAGACATTCGTGTGGTAAAAGTTGGAGTATTATCCTTTTGTACTCCACCTCCCAGAGCAAGACTCAGCGCTGAAGTTTACACCAAACTTAAAGGGGCAGTTAGCGATTTTGGAGAAAGCTTGTCTCTCTCTTTGTTTTTGTTGTTTACCGCACTGACTGGGCCGCGAACCCGCAGCAATGTTGTGTGTTTTTTGTGGGGGATATTTTTTGTTTTAAATATTCAGAGCCGAAAAAACTGATTTGTTTTCGTCGCGCACACGGAATTGACAGATTGGAAGGAAATATTCGCAGATTTTTTACAAAAAGTGTATTGGATTAGAATCGCATACTGCCCCATTAACTGAGAAGTTCTCTTCCCAGCAACAAAACTGCTTCTATCGCTGACAAATGCAATGAATTAATATTTTTTATATGACAGTTAATTGATATACACTCCATTTTAAATACCAATTTGAGAATCTTATTTTATGTTTGCAATCCATGCATTGCTGTGCTGTTTTTTTTTTTTTTCTTTTTCAAGACCTCATTCCGCCTTACTTTGGTATGGCAAAATGGCAATTAAGGTATTATACTGAATTCATGAAAAGCTCACTCTATGAATGATAGAGATATGATTTTGTCCTTTTTCATCATCGTCTTTCAAATGATCATGCATTGACACCTACGCTGAAGTCAAAGAGAATATTTCTATATTTTATAAATTAGCCTTCAGGCTATTTGCTGTGGCTATGCTGCCTGCCTATCTCAGCCTGCGTATGCAGTGTAGTGCTGTAATCTTGTCAGTATAATACAGCCGTTTAAGACAGGATCAGGCTGTCACTACTGGCAGCACAATCCCCTTACCTGAGGCTGTGGGAGCTCGCACAAGTCTGAATCTCCGAGCTACTGGAAAGCCCCGCTTTTCAAACATGCCCACTCAAACCCTTTAGGTTTAACCACTAATACCCACCCCATAACAACATGCCTCGCTCTCACACTCACGCAGCTATGGAGAGAATACATTAACTTTAAGATTCTCAGTCCTCTTCTTTTTGGTGCTGTTTGTGCCTCACTGGGGGCCAATGTGGGTCTAAAACAGGTGGAACATCTACAAAATAAAAAATGCTGAGGCAGGATTTTTTTTTTTCTGTCCATAGGAGGTGCGGGAGATGGTGGCACCTGTGCTCAAGAGTTTCCAGGCTCAGGTGAGTCACAGGTCTTTGCATTTTACAGGTATATGAAACTTTTACAGAGCCTGCAGAATAAAACAGGAAGTGTAAGTTCTTGTAGAATTGGAAGTAATTTTTTCTACATTATAATTTACTGGGACAAGAGATCTTCTGTGTGCATTGACCAGTACAGATCGCTGTGCTCCTGGAGTGAATGATCTAATAGATAGGACGAGGAATCCCTGGCATCGTTTTCGTGTTACTGCTCATCTGGCGCTTATTGACTGATGCCTTTTCTGTCAAAGTGAAGTAGCATCTATCTGCCATTAGATGATCAGATATCTGGCTTCTCATATTTTCTTGGCTGAGACAAGCCCTCATTTCCTGTTGTGATGGTGCATTCACTGTGCCCCCTCTGACGTCGCCATATTGAAAAAGTCATCTGATACCTACCAAGACTCTGCTCCAGCCATTAAACCAAGGTCATAAATCACATTTGTGAGCTGCGTTATGGTCCACAAAGCAGAGGCTTATGGAAATGATACCACAAATATGTTTCCAGTCTCACTCTCCCCTCTACACTCCCGCTCAGTGCTGACCTGAAAGCCCTATCGTCGGTAAACATGAGAACACTCAGCATGGATTGTTCAGTTCTCTTGAAAGTGATTATTGGCAGCTTCTTTTTAATGCTTTATAATTGACTATGCCCAAGCAACAGTGCTCCCTGGCAGAAGCTATCACATTCAACCCTACGCAATACTCTCTGGTTGATTTGTGTGCTAATTCAATTACTCAGTCGCACAAATATCAGAGGCACCCTTCCATATCTTTATTGTGCAAACAAGAACCCATAGGATTAATTTAAGCTCCATTGATGTCTGACAACTGGGAGTCTGGAGATGTTTCCTAGTAGATAAAATAGATGGCTGATAATGAGCGATGATTTTTTTTTTTTTTTGTCTTGTTAGCTGCAGGCCTCTCCGGGTGTTTTCTTGGTCTCTCTTGTGTAACTTCCACAGGCTTGTGTTCTGCACATTGATAAGCAAGCCAGCTAGCTGTGGAAAAAGGCTCCGGCTATTTTTTCAACGGGCGGTGCAGCGAACAACTCGGCACACCATAATAATATAATCCTCTGGTGTTTTCTGATACACTCTGACCTTATTGGTAATGTCAAACAGCTTGCGGAGGCTTGTGAACTTTACCCAGCGGTAGTCTGCACGACCTCAGCGTAAGCTGTGGGACCTCGACCTGCTGCTTCAGGGCGAGAGTGCGTTGAGAAGGTGGAGTTGGATGTGCTTGTTTGTCTGTGCGGTTTGGGATAGACTAAAGCTCCCCTGCAGGTCCACTGTACAGGTGGTGAATGGTAGAAAAGTCCTGTATGCGTGTGTGTGTGTGTGTGTGTGTGTGTGTGTTTTTGTGTGTGTGAGGATGCATATATGTGAGGAATAACTGGGTCCTTGCCTCACCACCCCCCTCTCCAAGTTCGGAGGCCCACAGGAGTGCCTTGTGGTATTTGGACCCTCATCATGCCACTTCTAAAGGAGAAGCCGGCTCCTTTGAAGTGTTTGCGACATGACAGGTTCGCTTTCTTTCCTTTTTCATTTCAATGTTCCCCACCCACTTTCTCTCTCTTCTCCCGTCCAATCTCGCCTTCTAATTATCGCTAACCAGGCGACTGATTAGAAACACGTTGCCGACCTAGTTTTTCTGTGGCGCTGGAGGAGGAGAAAGGGTTAATCCCAGAGCTGGTGGCTGTCATTGGTCGCTTCCCTCCTTCTTCTCCTCTTTTTCATTCTGCTCTCCTCTTTCTTTCCCTGGAAGTTTGCTAATGAGGTCCCGTCAGAGCTGAGGAGAGGTGTTAATTTGGCCTTGTGAAGTAGGAAGGAGATTAAGGACAGTGAGGAGCTGAGTTTACGGCTTAAAATACACCGCTGTCCTTATTAATCCACAAGGCCCTGGGAGACCGGCGTTTTTGGTTTTATAATGAACACTCTCTTATAATGAAGGTAATTTTAATAAAAATTTACGGCGAAGAAGAAGAGATCTTACACGTCTCCATGGTCTCAGGCACACCTTTGGGGCTGGGGTATATGACAGTTATTTCTCAAATAACCGATCGCTGGAGAGACGGGTCCAGTGGACCACACTGTTCACACAACTTTCACACATGCTCTCGCTGCCATCTAAACAATCTGAAAGCATTCTTCACCAAGTCTCACCAAGACTATGTGGGCTTCTCAATGCAATTTACACCTCCCTCTCACTTTAGAGTGTAAACTCCCCTCAGGAATAACCATCGTGAGGCGGGGAAAAAAAGAACAGTGACGGATTCTTGTATGTTTGTAACGTCTTTTTTTTTTGTCAAGAGAGTCCGATTCCTCCTTTACCAGTCAGAATATCAGGCCCCAAATTAACCAGTCATTCTATTTTTCTCCTCTCCTCTTGATGTCGTTTGGTGGTTTCAGTAAAAGAAAACAGCAGTATGGGTCCCTGATTACGGAAACTTGCTTTACAATGATAATCCGTGGAGTAATTTAGCGTGCACAATGTGCAGATGGAGATTCTGATAAATAGTTTGTAACGTGTAATTAGCAGCTCTGCCGGTTACATACCATTAACCCCTCAAGCTCAGGAATCATTATTGGCCCTCATTATCAAGCAGCAAGGTACGATTGAGCTGACTAGACATCAAAAACATCAAACAGCCATTAAAGCGCTGCGAACTGGGGGCCGGTGGACACCTGTTTATGAGTCTAACTGTGCCATTTCTTCCCCTGAGGTTGGGAAGTGATGATGTGGGGGAAGAAAATGTTTTTCACGTATGTTGTTGTTTGTTGCTTGTTTTCTATGAGAGCACGGGAGGTATTGTGACTATGCAGCAGCTTTTCGACTCCGTGAAACTGATCCGAGATCTCAAAATGGCTGCTCCATCTCACCTATGCAATGGACTTCTGATGTCCAGGAAGGGTAGAAAGAAGGGATTCCAAAGCAAATTCAGTAAGGTTGTACTGTTGTGATATATGTGACATCTTTCTTGTACAGAGCTGCTCATGTAACCGCTTTTCATTTTCATAATCCGCGTCGTCAACATGGTACGTTGGAGAAGGACGAAGGGAGTGATAATGTGCAATAGAAGCCATCACAGTTGTTTGGATCGCCACATCCATTTCACCGTCATTCATCTGCAGCTGAGTTTTCAATTCAAATCATGCAGACAGTTGGTTTGACCAGAGCCATGAAGTTAGAGAGCCGCGTGTTCCAGTGTTGTCTCAGACCTTACCCACATCGCCTTGCCCTGAGCTCGCCCGCAATGCAGCGAGGTAGACAAACACCGTCTTTGATCATCCATTGAGAGTCGACCAGTTCTTCCCCCTTTTGATTAATTCCTGAAGGAAATTATAATTTCTCTTGAATGTATGAATATGTTATGAATAGTGGAATGAATCAAAGAGTAAAAGATGATAATTAATTACAGCGCTATGATAAAAGGCTGTGGGTGTTATGACGCAAGCTTCCTCCGTGTCATTATGAGAGGCTCCGTAATTACCTTTCTGCACGAGCCAGCGCTCCTGGCGGTGCTGGCGGTAAGAGTGCCGCTCACTGAGTGAGTCTAACGGCCATAAAGCTTTTCCCTGCCTAATTGTCTGAGGGGCTCTATGGCGCTTTCATACATGAGGGACTGCGCCGTTAAGAAAAATGCTCGGCGACACTACAGCTTTTCCAGCCCAATGAAGACATATCTTCATCATGGGCTAAACCTTGCGGTGATTAGGTACAGACTGCTTGAGTGGATGGCTAACTTGGGAAGGCGAGTTCGGTACAAGTGAGGAGCAGTTTGATGGAGTCTGACAAAAAGCTGCTCCTCGACTATATACAGTTTTAACAGCAAGCTAGTGTTAAATACTATGTATTTTTAGTGCATAGGCCCATATTTTTTCACAGATAAACCAGGTCCATGCCGTTCAGTTGTTATTATTCATGCCCTACCTTGTGTAAGGGGCATTTATGACAGCCTAATACCCCCCCTGGCTATGACTTGACTGCTCCTCCATACTGGGCTGACGAGGTATCTCTAATGCCCGTCTCGTGCTCGGCTGTGTTGGGCTCATTGAGCAGCAGCAGCCGGCCAGGCCCAGAATGTCCAGGTCATTACCTATTCACAGCACGTCCAGGCCTCCAGCCTATTGTGGGGAACATAATGGGCTCCAGGGCCATGTAAACCACTGGCTCTCTGCTCCTGGTTTATCACTTGTGTCCTCTTCATACTAAGGAGAGGGGAAAGAAGGTGGGAGGCAGGGAGGTAAGGAGAGGAGAGAGAGAGGCAAGCAGACAGAGAGGGGGGGGGGGTTGAATGTGAGGGGGGGTATTTTGAACATTAGATAATACCTTCTTTGAGTCCTTTCGATCCGTTGTATCTCCTGAGGGTGAACGTCAGTTCTCCAGATCAGGACTGAAAAGGTGTGTAGACCCATTCTTAATGCACATCTGTTCACTTAGCTCTTTCAGTCTTTATTACTTTTAATTTTACTTTTATTGATTATGAGCAGTCAAAGACAAACCAGCTTATATGTGAATACTGGATCAAATATTATATGACTGTCCTTCTTACCTCTAATACTTATGCCAAAGCTCATATTTTGATAAATGAAGAAAAGCCCTGTTGGGGGCTTTTTTTTTTTAAGTCTTATTGTGAAGATAGTTCTGCTTTTTGAGAGGCAGGCTCAATTTAACTTCATTCATTTTACATCAGAATACCATTCAACAGACTATTTACAATTACCCTTTTTATATTCACTTAGTGAAGTGTTAATAAGTGTTTATTGACCAATGTTTGTTCTAAATACTTTTAAACTGTGACAATTACACAATAATGTTAGAGGCTGAAACAGTGCACACTGCACTAAGTCACATTTAGAGGGGGTGCAAACAGATGCACTTTTCATCTAGGCTGTGCAAAGTAAGACAGAGATGCATCCACGGGTGTTGAAAACCAGAGCAAAAAACTTGCACTTATCCCGCGACTCAACTCTAAACATATAAAATAAGAGGAAAAAAGAGAGAAACTGGACAAAAATACATCAGTTGAATAGAATACACATAGATTGTACATTGCCAATAAACAGTAATGTCAGTTTAGTAACAAGCATTTTAATTCTATGAATTTAACTATATATGATAGATGAAGATATAAGAAGATGAATGTGTTTTTCTTTTGACAAACGCCAAATGCTTACTTCAAAGTTTTACATGGGAAAGGATATGAATGAAAAGCTCAAACAAAACAATACACTGACGAACATATTGAAGCAAAAAAAAATTGTCATTTTTTTATGCAGTGTCAAAATATTATAAAAGTGAACACCTTTTTCTACCCAAAGACAAACGTGTAACTCTATAAATCTGTTTCTCAGTATCTCGGGCAGTAACTTTTGAAGTGAAATATCATCAATTCAGTAAATGACTACATAAACAAACCCAGTAGTTGAGTGGTGGTGTTTCACCAGCGGAGCACTATATTTCAGCTCCAGACCGAGCCCTTCGACGAAGTTTAATATATCTGACTGCCATTTTTTTTGTTTGTTTCCCGTGTGGTGACTGACTGTTGAGATTCTGCTGGGCGTTTTTATGCTGAGACGCCTGAACCTTTCCATCAGCCTTCCCAGTGTCACTCTTATCCCCCCTCTGCTGTGCTGTGATCTGATGGTGTGTGTGCGCGCGTGTGTGTGTGTGTGTTTGTTTTCCTGTCCTGACTGATGCCCTGTCGGAGCGTCCCAGTTGGGTGTATTCATCATTATGGATGCGTGTTTAGAGCCGGGGATGAACACCAGGTAAAGAAGAGAGAGGAGGGGGGCGTTGTTATAAATAGGCACTTGGCTCTCTAGCCATGTGGAATTGATGAGTTTCAGCACATTCTGCTTCGCAGTGCCGGGTTTAATTTCTACCGCCCTGACAGCACAAACCTCCGAGCCCGGAGACGTCACGCCCGACTGCCGCTGCTGTGCAAATGTTAGCCGTGTTTGAGGATGGACACACGCACAGCGCCGGCCGCACTACTCCTATTGGGCGTCTGGCTGGGTGTGCATCCGCTCCTCTAAACCCCTGTCACCTTAAGAGACAGGCAATCGCACCCCCCCCCCTGACCCCACACCAAACAGACACTCACCAGCAGCACACAGCAACTAATCTAATTGGCAGTTTCTAAGACCTAGTTCGCCTCAGTCTAACATGGTCAACTGCTTGTTATGAGATAGGTGAGAGCCTCCCTCCTCCCCTCTGCTCCCTGCAGGCACCTCAAGTCAGAGAACAGCAACACTAGCAGCAGCAGCAGCAGCAGCACTGTCTCCTAGATTCCCCGACTCCTGGCTCACTCTCAGCTGCTGGCAAGAGCACAGTCAAATTAGCCAATAAAAATGTGTGAAATCGGTGGCTCAGCGCCGGCGAGGACATGCCAGGAGAAATAAACATCAGCGCTAGCACAACCAGGAAAAGCTCATGTGAGGAGGAACAGGCGGAACGGGAGAGCTGCTCCGCCAATTCTACGGCGCAAATTCTCCGATTCCAGGCGCAGCATCGGAGCTGCACAGACACAGTCAGAGAGCAAAGTTGTTCCTCCACTCCAGTGAACACCGAGGCCCGGCCTCAGATCACGCCAGTGGCAGCACAAGTCAAAAATAACATGAGCTTTTGTCAGAGGATACGCAGACCTCGTGTGCTGAAGTGATTTAATTCCATCTGTTCGTCTGCGGTGTTTCCCCCCTGCTGAAGCCTGGGAATACCAGTCTTTATTTCACATGATGCTCGGCTGTGAAGTTTAATTTCAGCAAAATCTAAACACGCTAATTAAATATCATAACTTTCTGAAGAAGGCTCTTGTAAAGGTACCTGAAATTTTAATTTAAACTTCAAAAGAGCGAAGACTTTAAAGCAAATCTATTGTTTTTCATTCAGACTTGCAATTTTCTTTTCTCCGCAGTACTGCCGCACGTAGTTATGATTGATCTGGTAATTAAAATATGCAGAGAGGGAAAAATATTAACTGCTCCTTTTTTCACTTTCTTTTTGTTTTAGAAAACAGCCGACACATTTTCCTTCTCTTTCCAGCACAGATAATTAAATTTTGCACATTGATGTTCTTTACACAGTATTCATCGGCCTCATTATTTTTCCATTTTCATCTTTCTGGAGAGAGATCGATAGATTGATAAAATGATGGAGCCTATCTTAAATAATGCAAGCAGAGAAAAGTTACACTTACTTTGCTACTGGCTAAGTGTTTGAACTTTTATTCTTCTTTCAAATTGTATTTAATATCCCATGAAGGTAGATTTCACATTATTACATGCTAGTGTAAATCATTTATTTCCATTTTTGCTGTCCCTCTGCAAAAAAAGAAAAAGAAAAGAAGAAGCTCTTCTCCACTTTTAGTGGGCCTATGGTATATGAGATGATGCTTGTCAAGGCTAATATCCTGAATCATAAAGAAACTGGCAATTCAAAGAAAGACAGCGTAAAGTAGGCCAATTAGTACCTAGGGAACATTTTGCTAGAAGAGATAGCAGCTCCAAATGTCACATGCACGAACATTAGGACTGATTGTTTATAATATGACCTGACAGTTTGGGTCTCTTTAATATTGGATTAACTACAATACTAATTAACATGTGGCTCTATTAAAACAAGCAGCTGCAAGTGAAGTAACTCTCTAACCAGGGAGAGGGGCAATTCTTCTGATGTACACCCCTCATTAAAGTGTTGCTCCTTTGTCACAAATCAAAATTTGTTTTTACACTTTCAAGAGATTTGCTTGTTTTGTTCTCACTTCACACTGGAAATTCAAAATCACATCGCTGCCCTTAAATGTCTAGGCCCCACAGATCAGAGTGCTCTTTGCCTCTGTCGCAAACAGATATATGTTTTAAGGTCCCACTGCGGGAGCTCTCCGTTTCATCCGAGACATGAAGTGGCCGTGGTGGCTTGAGGAGAGTGTTAAACACATCCTCAATTAAAGCAAAGTAACTTTGCATCTTGTCATGATTTCTCCCGCAGTCCCTGTAATTGGGTCTCAGTGGATTTGGTGGGAAAGCTCCTGCTTTTCTCCTGGAGTGGGGCTGAGGGGACAGCCAAAGGGAGAGGGGGGCGGGAAGTTGCTGGCCCTGGATGCTGGAGCGGGGAATGAGCAAGAGTTGGCTGTAGCAAAAGAGGACAGGTGGAATGAGGTAGCTCAGCCATTCTCACTGAGAGGTACTGTTACTCCGTCAGTACATATGGAGGTTTCCTGGGTAAAATGGTTTCCTGGTTTTGCAGCACTGGTGCATTTGAGTATATTTACTAAAGTACTCATTTAAGGACAATTTTGAGGTACTTGTGCCTTTAGGTATTTGATTATTTGTATTTTATTTCACTTTATACATCTACTCATTGTGTTCTCATTCATTTTACTACATTTCAAATGGAATTATCTTCCTTTTTGATCCTTGACATTTACTCAACATCAAAAGTTAGAAATTACATCTTTAACTTGTAAGATTTTACATTAAATCGTTGGTTGTCAACATCTTTTGCCTTGGACAAATTGTAAGGAAGAACAAAAGCAAGGATTATGGAAAAGTTAAAATAACAAAAGACTTTGCTTTTTCTTCACGTTTGCCCAATTTATCATCTCACAGTTCACCAGATTCATCTTGCGTCCCCTTGGAGGGGCCTGATCCTTAGGTTGGGAGCCAGTGGACAACTTAACTGTAAATAGAATAACAACACAACAATCATACACACTGTGATAATGTCTCACTTAGAGGCATTTTTTTTGATACTTTTAATGTAGTATGTTCTGTAACGTTATTATTATTATTATTATTATTAGTAGTAGTAGTATTATATTGTTATTATTTATTAATCTAATAATAAAGAGGTTTTATAAGCTTCCTTTAATAGACAGATATGATCACAAAGTTTCATTGATTTCATGAATTGATGTAAATCCATCACACAGAAGTAAATGTAGACAATAGCAGCAGACAGCCGAGATATAAATTGTGTTTTAAGTGTCAACCAAGATGTAAATATTATATCAGTGTATGGTTATGTCTAATTTACACATTGCTTATGCAGTGCACTCTCTGTAGATTTTGTCAGTGGTGCTAAATATAAATATATAAAGAATGAAAAATATTTTTTGTCCTGGAAGAGTAATATTTGTTGCATGGTTTTCTTCAAAATGGCAAACCTTGGCGGCCTCCTTGGGATTTGTGGGCATGTGTGCGTGTGTTTGTGGGCGTGTGTGGTCCTCTGGCGAGACGTGAAGGACAACCGAAGGTGCGGTGAGATCCAGTGATGGGCTTGTTTTATTACATCTCATATTGAGACCAATCTCTGTCCATTCACCTGAAGGACAGCCAGCTATTCCCAAACTAAATTAGCCAGACGCTTTGGTGTGAGAGGGCCTCCACAGGCACACACAACCACGCTCTGACAGACACACAGGCACACAGTCACATAGGCAGGTACAGGCAGTCACGCAATAATGTGCCCCCCCCCACCAACAAATCCTCTCCCATGCAAAAACTCCCATGCATAATCTCAGGTCCTGTCCATCACTTTCCCTCTTTCACACTTGCACACATGCTCCCCTCCTCAATTCAGTGGATGTTGGGTAATTGCAGTCATTGTGGCAGGTTGCGTGTTTGTGCCTCTGTCATCCAGGCCTGCAGACCTCCTCCTTGTGGGACCTTGTGACACAGATCTCAGCACTGTAGCATATCTGGCAATCACACTTAAACTGTTTGTGTGTGTGCATGTGCCTGTGCCCCTTCACAATGCATCCACCCTTGATGTAGCAAATGCATGGAGTTTTAGCCCTGATGCTCCTTCATGCTCTCTCTCCCCTAATGAAAAGTCTTTTGTACACTCTGTTTTTTTTTTTTGTTCACTCACGGCGGATGTTCTAATGAGGCACAGCCTGAAATAGCAGTGGGGCTAGCACTGCAGAACGATGACATCCCAAGTGAGAACTTGCCCAAATCACAGCGGCTGCAGCCGTGCGTCAGGTTTCTTTATTTATAACCCGTACAGAATTGTCCTAAACTCTGAGCATATGGAGGGTTATGTAACACTCAGCATCCAATAGATAACCACTTAAGTCAGATCCTATATATAAAGCTTGCTGAAGAGTTGTTTCTGAGGCTGCTTAAGATTAAAAAAAAAGCCAATTGAGAGTGGATGTATCCAACCATGTATGATTTTTGTTATTTGTCCTAGTTTTGAAATATAAATGTCTGACACTCCTGCCTCCACCCCAGTACAGTGGATGCGAATGGAATTCATTTGATGGTCCCCACAGCATTGTAAAACAGTGTTTCTGTCATTCAGGATGATCCACAGACTTTCTAGTGTGCATATTCCATTGGAGAAAAAAAGCCAGTAGGAAAACTGATGGGTGTTTTCTGTGGCTCAGGCGGTTTCCAACACAAAGGTCAGGACCCCCTACAGAGTATGGCTGGATGAATCTAAGGGGTCGAAAGATGCTTTCTGGAGTCGGAGAAAAATGGACCTCTTTCTTTTGAAATCCTTTAACAGTCAATGTTAGTAATTTCTACTTGATACAAAATGTCACGAGCAAAAAGGGTTTCACAAGCAAAACAATTCAAAATTTTCAACACTACACCACAAATTCTCAATCCTTGTTATTGGGAGCGAAGCAGAAATCTCTGATTTACAATTTTGGTCCACTTACCATTTAAGAAATATTACCAACTACATTTTGAAAGCTATACCATTTACAAGTATGTGTGCTTGAAAACAATGTCAGCTCTTGCAGCCATCTCATCTGATTAGCCGTCATTCACTCAAATTGAAATGCCACCTCGCACCTGTCACATTGTATATGAATGATCGGGCAGGGAAAGCCGGTCATTACAATCATGACATCAAATGCCTGGCAGCACAGGTCAATCAGCGCACATTAACCAAACAGACCTCATGTGTTTTACAGCTTTTAGTGCCATGCTGGCACCAGTGTACATGAGCTTTAGGCCGGCATCCAACGGGCATAGAGGGCTTCCCAGCAGAGCGGGAGCAAAATGGGTCGTCTCCAGCCCTATAGCAGAGGGATACGAAGGAGACAGAGAGCAGGGGGTGTTAACGCGTCGCTTTCCCTCCACTGTTCAGCCACTCTGCTGATTTATGCAGCAGAAATTGACTCCTTTATCCTGGGCATTCATAAATACGGAAAAGGTTTTAAAATGATGGTCAGGTCTCTGTCAGAAAAACAGTATTTTTTTGTGGGGTTATTTTGCAAGGTGGTGCTGGGGAGGCAAAAATCCTTTGCTGTCCCGTCAAGTCTCTTCTCTCCTCCCTCTTTCTCGCCAGTACTGCTTTTTAATCTCTGCGCGTTGATATGATGTCACACTGATGCATTCGTGGGTGAGTTCTTGTACAGACGAGTACATGCACACACAGTCCAGACATCACTCTTAACCCTCACCTGGTCCTAATTATAGCAGACGGAGGCACTTTTCAGTGGTGTTCTGGTGATCTGTCATCGACAGGCCCTCTCCAGTCTGGCTGGGAGTGATATCTCTCGGTAAAAAATGTATGACATCAAAAAGCCTTAAAGGTTATTACAAATTAATAATGAGTAGTGTGCAGAGAGCTGTAAAAAATAGCCTTCCCTTGGTGTCGTGTTTAAATGTTTAATTTAATGTGCTCCAGAATAAATGTGGACTGCCTCCTAGCAATATGTGCGGGGCCAAAAGGCCTCGCCAGTGTCGGCAGGTCTGGAACATACAAAACCAGACCACCAGGCTCACATGTATTTAGATCGACATTCAGATTAGACGGATTCATGCGGATGTGAATCATCATCCGTCTGGAGCCGTCAACTGTTATCCTGGAAAGGCACATCGTTCCTATCCGCGTGCCTCTAACAGCATACAGAATTATAAAAACACTAAAGGAAGCAGTTTTACTTGCATCAAGCGTAAATTCTCTGAAGACTCCGAGACATTGAAAAGCTCTTTCTGAGCGTTTCTCTGAAGCAAGTCGAATCATTGGCCCTGAACCCCCCTCACAGTAATGTCTGAAGACACTGTACAAAATTGCCTTATTTATGCCTGTAATGTAAGCTGTCTGTTCTGGTGTCGCTCATTCTCTGTGGAACCGGCGACGGTGGCAGCCGAGTCTGGAGTGAATTTGCCGGGCGACTACCTGGGAAACATCAACAGTCATTAATTATGTAAAACTCTTTTCACAGTGGGAGCTGGGAGAGCTGCATACAACTGCAGCGCCCGCTCCTATTAGACTCAATGTACTCTACAATGAGCCCCCACTGCCTGGGGGCGTGGAGGGATTATCAGCCTACTGCCACGACCCCCCATAGAAAGACACACATGTTGTACAGTGCACACACAGACACGCGCACACAGACTAAATGTGACGTCCCGTTAAGTTCTGCACCAATGTGTGCTTGTGTTTAGCCGAGGAGGAGAATAACAGGAATCTCTGAGCTGTCTCTCCTCCCTAGTCACCCCATCATTCACTCCTCTCCTTCGCAGGTCCTGTTTGGTCTTTTTTCTCTCTCCCTGGCAATTGTCTGCTTTCCGGCTTTTCTCACTACAATGAATGAAATCGGCAAATCTGACAGGACAAATGATATGCCATGTTTGTCAGCGAACGCTGGGTAAAGGAGGCTGTTTTCATAGTTGATAGCGCCGCCACCAACGCTGTGCTGGTCTCTGCTACTTGGAACCAAATTACCCACAGAGCCATTCCATGCGATCTTCCTCTGAGCACTGCGATTGACAACAGCAGATTTATCAAGCAAATAATGGACGTCATTTTTGGACCATGTGTTTCCAATCAATCTTCCGTTAGCAACAGACGCAGGATTGTTTGGCAGACTTCAAATCGTCTCCGTGGCGTTTCGTTCCTCCGTCAGCTGTGCTCTTCTAGCCGTGGTTCAAGGCTCGTTCATCAGCGCCGTTCTTTTTAGTGGATGCGGCTTTGGCACGATGTTCCTCCATGCTGAAACAAAAGGCAGCGCTGACACCTGTAATTAATTAGGCTATTATGCATTCCGCAATGATAATTGCCTCACTGGAAAGTCACCAGCCTTCTAAGAGGGAGAGAGAGGAGAGGTGGGATGGAGAGCGCTATCCATCATTGTGGAACGCTCTCTCCCTCTCTCTCTCTCTCTCCCCTCGTGTCATGCTGTCTCACCTTGACTAGTGTAGGCAGGGCTAGAGAAACACTGTCAACATGTGTCTAAGGGCAAGATATGCAGCTGTGGCTCCCCCTTGCCAGTGTTGCTCCAACAGTGGCCTGCCAGGGTCCATCCACTCCAGGGCTTTGGCTCACATTGGCACAGTTCCTCATGACACCCCATCTGTTGTAGCTTTGTTCACTAGGGCAGTACAGCGCCGGGGATAATGGGGGCACTTTATTTTTATAATTAGCCCTTACCTACACTTCTCCTCTCTTCTCGTCTCCTAACAGTTCTCCCAGCTCAGGAATCTAGTCCAGGTACACTCATTACTACTTTTCACAGCCCTCCCTTTCAGCACATCAACCGGCACCTTCATCGTAGCCTCTGCACGCCCCCGCCTCCCTCCTCTCATGCCATGATAGATACATTTTCAGCAGAAACACACCCTCCTCAAGGTTCAGGTCGTTCGCTGCATCAAACGTTTGAAAACTCAAGCTCAAAGAAAGTGACAACTGCTGTCCTTTGAACTACAAAGACATTCAGAGAAGATTTGTTTTCTTCCCTCCTTTTGTCTCTCGCCGGCTCTCGACTTTGACTTTGCCGTGACTTTGAGGTGTTAGCGCGGAGGCTGGTGCTTTTGAGTTTTGTCGAGAGGGTGGGTAACAGCAGTTCTGCCGCCTGTTGATGGCGAGGGGGACCCAGAAGGCACCTGCCGCGCAGTGGAGACAGCAGGCCCTTTGATCCGGGTTTAATGTTGTGCCATGTTCTGTCTCTCATGCTGCTCCGTGTTCTCCGTCCGAAGGGATTACGTCAGCTCCGCCTTGATCAGTGGAGATCTGCTCTCCTCCCAGCCTGGGTCATTATCGGCACTCTCCAATGGGGCATTGACCTGAAGTCTTGCTCATTTTGCCTTGTCTCATATTCAAGTGAAGCACCTTAAATCATACTGTATCCCCTTGATGTTCTCTTTGAGCCACAACTAGCGGCATGGCTCGGGGGAAAGAAATGTCAGGCTGTAGGTCTGCATCTGAGCACTTAATTGGATGGATTGCTATGAAATGTTTTCTGATATTTATGGTCCCCAGAGAATGAATCTTTGTGACTTTGATGACAATTGGATAGGCTGACAAAATCAAAAAATCATACATATGAGAATCCCATCCACCCGCACCTTTACTTATGTTTAGCCCTAATCAGTGACTGTTAAACATGCTAAACATTAGCTTTTTATCAATTTCATTGTATAGCATTTAGCTTAGAGCATGAAACAATGCAGTTAGTAAAGCTGTATACTCTTGTCTTTTTAATTTACTGATGACTTAATGTAATAATGGGATCAAAATGTAATATGAAAATCCTTAAAATGCAGATGAGCTTGTCCTATAAAGAGTCTATCAATCACGTTGTGTTTTCGCTCTGAATTGTCACTGCATCAAGGGATAAGTGGTAGTTTTGGTGTGGTCAGCTTTGGCCATTTATTTGGCTGAGACGGCAGCCCTGCTCGGTCTGTTGTGAGCACGGCACATTGACTGACAGGCACCGCTGATTGGAATTGACGTGGCGACGAGATGTGTGTCAGTGCTCTGACTGCTCATCTTGCCGGGCATCCAGAGACGACCACGGCCACTGCCATGCTGCTACCACCGCTCTGAGATGGGTGTCACCCTGATTAAATCTGCCCCCAGACACAGTCTGTGTGTGGCGTGCATCTGCGTGACTGTGACTTGACGTGTGTGTCTGCATTTAAGTTTGTGTGTGTGCATGTGGGTGTGCATAAGTGGGTGCACACAGGTCTCTCCACCATCCAGACTGTTTTGCTGTATAGGGTTTACCTTTGCCCCTCTCATCCACACACTCATCAGTCACTCCACACCAACTCATCTCCCTCCTCCCGCCTCTCCTTTGAACCTACGGTCAACGCAAAACCAACACCTGCAGTGACAGCTGCGTTTGGGTGGCATGGCTAAAATATGATCCCACTTCTGAAGGGAAAATTATGGTTCTGCATTTGCTTTTTTGAACATACAGATCATATGTAATATAAACAAAGTGTACATAGCTGTAGGAGTATAGATTTTGTCTTTAAATTGTTAATAGACGACAATATGATTCACTGGCTTCAAGGTTGTATGAACGTCCTTTGGCCAAAATACATCTCTTAAGTTTTTTCAAAATCAGTTTTGAATATTGATCTTTGATGGCTCTTCGATAGACATTATAAGACAATATGGATATGGTATCATAATTCCAGAGAATTGAAAAACCATCAAATATTTATATTTTCATGTTTTATATAAATGTTGATTTGTACTAGAAGTGAAGGGACCTTATGAAAGCTAGGCAGCAAACGATCTGCTTAGCTTTACCTAATAAACTTATATTGATGGCTGCATTAATATCTGTTTGGCTTTGGGGTAGAGCTGAAACAATCAGTTGATTGACTGGAATTAATTTTTAAGAGTGTAATATTGGTTTAAGTCACATATCAAGCAAAAATGCTAAACATTCCCTGTTTCCAGCTTCTCAAATTTGAGTTTAGACTGTTAGTCACACAACACGTGGGGCTCCGGGAAACTCAGGAAGTTAACTTTCACTTTTTTCTGCTGTTATAATCCATAAATAGAAATGTATTAAAAGTCAAATTGACAAATTTGCTGCCATAATTTGTATTATATTTAACAGTTACTACCTGCTGGCGCTAAAGTGTTAAAACAGTTGATATGATTCTTAATTTTTGTAATTTTACTGTACTGGAAAGGTTATTGTTGTATATATGTACATATAAGAACACTCAGAATGGACATTAAAAATGCCTCAAAATGGCAACTTTAAAAATGTAGGAATAGTTGATGTCAGCCGCAGGACTGCATGAATGATGGACATTAATATTTAATTTTGGAAATGTTTTACCAATAATTAAATGAAAAAAACACTTCCAAGCTCTACATTTCATCGTCTCTAAACAGTCATAAAAAGTAGAGCGTTGACCATATTTGCCTCATTTTCTCTATGCTTATATTAACATGGAGACTGAATGTTTGTCAGAATTCTCCTGGAAGGTGTTGTGGCAAGCAGTGTGGTGGTGGTAGCGGGCTTCCAACTGTTTTGTTCTAATAAGCAAGGAGCGGGACCCGGGTTGTTGTGACATCCTGTCAGCCTGTGGGCTGGACTGGCGCTCAGTGAGCACCACAGTAGGATGGACTCCCTATGATTGTGCACTGACCTTTGCATCATGGGGAAGATGACAGGTAATTTAGAGGCCTCAGGGACTGTGGAACCATACATTTGCTGTCCCCAAACCGCCCACAGCAGCAGCCACATTCACCTTGAGATGGAGGCAGTGTATTCACGAGCACTGCGTGTACACACACACACACACGCACGCACGCACACACACACACACACACACACACACACACACAGACGCCCGCACGCACACACACACACACACACACACACACACACACTAATGCAAAGATTAAATCACATTCTGTGCAAACCCAGGCCCATATGCAGACATGCACTAAGCATCACACTCTTATTTTGCTCACACATAGTACAAGATCTGCCTTGACGCCCGCCCTACACCCCCATCATCATCACACACTCTAATCACCTGCATCATCACAACCCATCCTCAAACGACCAAAACACAGGGGGTGGCAAACTGGTAAGGCAGAGGAGGGAATAGATTATTTAGAGTGATAATTGCATAATCACCAGTTGTGATAATTGTAATTGATGACTGCATAATTGCTAATTGCACTCTTTATGGGAACCTCTCTTTTCCGTTGTCTCTGTCTCTCTCTGTATGTCACTCAGTATAGCCCGTCACCCTGCTTCCTCAACTTTATTTTAGATTTCTTCCTTAATTTATTTCTCTCTCCTCAACACATGCTAGATTGTTCTCACTCACACACACTCGGATGCACGTACAGACACTCACTACCGGGTACTGTATTCTCAAAGGCTTATCAGTAAGTATTTCCCAGCAGCCTTGTCCCAGAGGCTGTGCTCTGCCCACTCTGTTGCGGCATAAAGAGTTATGGAGGAGTGTTAACAGGTTTCCTTTGTCTTTCTCTTGCTCCTCTGCCCCAGGCTTTACTTCTGCTTGTGAAATCAACCTGCGGCCAAGCCCATTCCCTCGGTAGCCATATCCTTTATCACAAAACGGCTGAAAACAAAGAATGCGCTGTGAGCCAAAGCAGGGGCCAGAGCTATATCTTGCCGTCAAAAGAGGAGAAGTGATTTGCCGGTTGTAGTCCTTCCTCAAGCCGTACCTCTTTGTACAACAGCCCTATCCGCCCATGTCTCTTAGTATGAGACGCGCTGGACTGGAGGTGAATTAGCATGGAGATGAAGATGACTCCCTGATCAGCCCATATTATGCATGACACCTCAGAGTGCTTTGATGATAGCAAGGGTGGGTTGTGCGTGTGTGTCTGTGTGTGTGTGGGGGGGTCTATACGCATAGCGGTCGCTAACATGAGAAGGCATCAGGCAGGCGTGTGATTGATGCCTCAGCTAGCGTCTGTAGGCAGGTTAATGGTGTGATTGTGGAGGTAATCTCCGTGTTCTCTCGTTAAAGGATGATGGAGGGCCAGGAGAACCTGTGTGTCTCTGGAAAATGGAGCCCTGGCTTTTGCCTTCGCAGGACCTCAGGCGTTTTACGTATGCAGTTGGTAACCCTCATTTGATGTATATGCTTCAGGGGAAGCCAGGTCTGCCCTTGTTTGGGAAAAGTTGACGCGCGGCGGGTTAAAACATCCCGTTGTAGTGGACATGTAGCTCCGGTGTAAACTCAGGTTGGTGATAGTTTGTCTTGGTGCCACAAAGTGCTGTTTGCTTGTTGTCACATCGAAAAAGAAGTGGTTTGGCTGGAAACGAGCACTGGGTGACCAAATTGCTCCTCTTCACTGTGAATTGGAAGCGCGCGCAAAAAAACTGTGGGTATGAAACGAACCTTAGCTGAACCAACACTAGTTGTTGATGTACTCATAACACACACAGAGAACTGTTTATGGGGCCAGCGTTTGGCCAGGTTTTCTGGAGCAACTTGGCAAGGTTCATGTCATGTGTTGGAAGGAGAGCAGAGGTGAGTGTGTGTGCGAGTGGTTGGAGGTTGGTGGGGTGGGAGTGGGGGTTTAAATTGGGGTATATCTGAGTGAAACAACAGCATAGTGTAGCAGGAAGCTGACTGAGAGCTGCAGACTATTGCATCTCTATTGATTGGGCTCCAGCCTTTTCCATTTTCCATGAACTCCTCTGAGCTGCTCCAAGTGGGAGTGATGGGGGGATTTGTTTGATCTTTATGATATTCCTTTAAACATGATTCTGTCGTTATGCTTGCCCCGGGGAAGATGCCAGCCAGCCATTTCCAGTAAATCAAAGGCTCTCTGTCCCTCGCTGTTTTCCACACACCTTATTTATAACCCCACTAAACAGCCCCAACACACCACCTCCACAACCACCACCATTCACCTAAGTGTTTTCAGCCTTTGCAAAATGAATGTTTTTCGAGTGCAGTCATTCCGTTCAGGAGCAGCGCGGCTCAGCTAGACCACGCACTCGACCCTCTGTTTTGTTGTCCATCGAGCGCCTCCGATAGAGGCTGTAATCAACAGTGACAGAAATGACATAGACAATAGATGACAATAATTTGAATTCTGCCTGCTTTTGATTGGTGAGGGGGAGGGTCATTTGGATGAGCCTGATCTGATTTACTATTGCATGTTAGAGGACATAGAGAGGCTGCCACAGTGCGTCCTCTGACTTTCAAACAGGCCCGAGGTCTTAGCAGGCGCTGGGAGCAGGATAACCCACATACCCACCAGCGCAGGTGCCCTCTCCATGGGGCCAGGTGGTGGCTAATTCGCTTTCTTTGTCCTTCCTAATGAATCGTTAATTGGTTTGCAACACCCACTGAGCTGAGGATAGCGGGTGCCGCGTGCTGCTGGTGATGGAGGCCACTGTTGTTGGCTAGTCTCCCTGCGCACGCCGGTACCTACATTTAACAGGCCAAATGTCATGTCGCAACATGCAACATCTTGGCACTTAAACAGGAATGATATTGCCATAGATCACGCCATGTTTCTGTGGTTGTCAGTGCCTGTAACCACACTGTATGTCTCAGTACACATACTGAAGGTATAGTACATATACAAGGCATGCAGGAGTGTTTGATTCATTTATTGGCAGGATGCTGTGAGGTTGACCTTTGCTCTTGTTGCTATTGATTCCGTTTTGGCTATTTAAGATTTTAAACATTTTTATCCTCTGTTTAAAAGCGTCCATTTAATATCTGATGTGTAGAATGTGATGAGCATTGTGAGTTATGAAAAATGTCAGCATTGCATCAGTCAACATTTACCTTAATGTTGTCTCCTCCCTCTGCAGGTGGTTGCTCTGAACAAGCGCAGTAAGGAGGCAGAGTCTGCGTTCCTTGGAATCTACAAACAGCTTATCGAGGCCCCAGGTGAGTCTCCCACTAAGACCAGAGATGTGCATCTCGACAAACAACAACAGCAGCATAAACACCACACTCACACACATTATTTGTGTGTATATGAAGTATATGAAGTATATATGAAGCAATACATGCAACCCAAAAGTATGCTTCTTGCCATAGATGGATATGTTGCAACAGCACATGGATATAAGATACATAAAACCCTATACCCTGTGGCTCTTATCTATTTTTCAAAGTATGTGCTCTCAGAGTGGTTTCCAAAACTCTGCGTGAGGCCCCTTCAAAACCCAGCACTGGTCCTTGAGTGTAGCCTGGCTGAGGACTGAACATATCCTTGAGGAGCAATGCTGTTGATTGTGGAGGGCCAATTAAAATCCCAACTGAAGTCTGGCTTCGTGTGGAACGCAGACCTGATGAGGCCAATGGGGGAAAAGAGAGAGAGAGGGGGCAAAGGCATTAAGTTAGAGCGGAGGAAAGACATATTGTGTGTTTATTCAGTTGTTATTCCAGTGCCAGTGCAGATGTACCGTATTTCTCTTTGTTGCGGGAGACGGCAGCACAACGCAGCCCAATCTCAGTCTAGATCAGAGAAACACTTGTGGCAGGAGTGGAGAACGCTGTTTACAGATTCAATGAATACAAGATAAAAGTCTGCATCAGAGAAACAGCGACGGCAGCAACTGACTTTTAAAGGTCTCCATTTTTCCTTGAAGTCCCCTGCTTGATATTGCACCACCGCAAACACACACACACACACACACACACACACACACACTCACACACACATGCACATGCACACACACATGCGCACACACACACACACACTCAAACACTTTGAATGAGTTATTTCCTTCCTTCCTTATTTCTATGAAGATGTTTTCAGTTTGATTTTCTGACCTATACCTTTTATATGAAGACTTTCAAGCCCAGGAGCAACTTGTGGGATATATTTTGCCACAAACCCATCTCAAGTAGAGGATGGAGTCAACTAAAGAGTTGTAATGTTAAAGAACAAAGACTTTTAAATGAAAAGAAACACCAATGTCACCCATTATCAACTCTTATATATTTTTTTTCCGTTCTGTCTCTTTACATATGAACATGATAATGAATTGAGATAGAGTATATGAGTGCTCATGATATTGAGTAAACAGCAGTTGGCCTTCTTGTGTCAGGTTACATCAGGTGATGTAGCGCTGCCAGCTGCCTACCTTCATTCGACCTTACCCTGGTTTCACTGGATCACTGGATCTCATACAAAGGGAAGCTAGTTTTAAAAAAAAGTGCCAGGCAAGTAGCTTAAGAAATGTTAAGTAATTACTTAGTTCTTATTGCAAAAAATACTCAATGAAAAATTACTTAGATTACTTAATTGATTACTAAACAAAAGAAGTAGTTAAAGAGGCTATAAGTTGGTAAGCCAATGGGGAAGTGTCTGAAGCATGTATTTTCTTGAATGACCAAGAGAGTGCAGCTCCACTTCTTGCAAATATGAGTCGGTTTCGGAAGAAGTCTATGAGAAAATGACTACTTCTCACTGGATTTATAACATCAGTAAATATTTTTCTGAGGAGTTAATGGTCTCAATTGCTAGTTGCAAGTCTTCTTCAACACAGCATCATGTTCATTTAGTAAATTGTGGTCCCATTTACAGTAAAATAGACAATAAAACATGCAATGCATTGGAGCATGGATACAGTGTGATTGACAGCTACTACCATCCAATCGGTACAGGTTGCAGGTGTATGTGGACGTGCAGTGGACGGGCTCTCAGTCAGACCACACACCCCGCTCCTCCAAATATTGTTACTTCTGGTTTCAAAAACCAAGATGGCGCTCACCAAAATGCTCAACTCGAGGCTTCAAAACGACAGTTCACAAACCAATGGTTGATGACACAGTAGGTTGCCACTTCTAGACAACACTTGGAAAGTATTTTCCTGCTGTTTTGGTCGAGCCAGCTGCCTCTATACATCTTTAGCTGCTGCGCCAAGCTAACAGACAGTAGGGTAAAGTGGGCAACTGCCCAGGAAAGCCTGAAGAAACCCCCCCAACTAATTAACTTACCAAATTTTTTTTTGTTGTTGTTATAGAATGGGACTATCAGCAGGTTTCTTGGCCTTTTGGCAAACACTCAAATTTCTTCTGTGTGCTCTGGGCTCAATGGGAACATGTAATCAGGGGAGTGGTAAGTGGGGACCCAAGGGCAACAGTTTAATATGAGAAAGCAGATTCCCCTCTAAACATGGTTGAAGGCTCTGCCTACCATTCTACTCTTACAGAATCTGGGAACCACAAATAATTCTGTGTTTACAGAGTGAAGCTATCTATTGGGATAGTATGAGCTCTGTATGATATGATGGAACCTGATTATTAAGGGCTTTGTATGTGAGCAGCAGGATTTTTAATTCTATTCTGAATTTACAGGGAGCCAATGTGGAGATATATGATCTCTTTTTGTATTTTATGTCGGAACTCGTGCTGCAGCATTTTGGATTAACTGGGTTTTCACAGATTTATTGGGACAACCTAACAGTATTGAATTACAGTAGTCCATTCTAGAAGTAACAAATGCATGGACTACTTTTTCTGCATCCTTTTGAGATAGGATGTTTCTAATGTTGTTGATATTGCGCAGGCGCAAAATCTCATCAAAAATAACTCCAAGCTTCCTCACAGTAGAGCTGGAGGGCCAAAGTTATGCCATCCAAGGTATATGCTTAGATAATGGTTCTCTGAGGTGTTTAGGGCTGAGTACAATGACCTCAATTTAATCTGAAGTTAGAGGTTAAAATTATAGGCTATCCAGGCTTTTATGTCTTTAAGACAATCCTGAATTTTGTCTAACTGATTAGTTCCATCTGGCTTTACAGATAAATACGGCTGGGTATCGACTGCATAACAATGGAAATGTATGTGGTGCTTTCTCATAATATT